>NC_143031.1:25320000-25660000 GCF_057628025.1 Oncorhynchus mykiss
TTGCATCCAAATAATGTTTTTTTTTATGTGTATTGTATACTGTTATATTCTTGAACATATACATCATTTAAAAAAATAATAATTCAGACCTTGTTTTGGCTGATGCACGGAAAGCCACCATTACGGAGAGCAGTAGTGGAGTAGAAGAACAACCACCACCTGCCAAAACCTCCAGACTGTTCTCTGACTACCACAACAAGATCAGCAAGAAGAAAGGAGACAAAGTCATGTCAGAGCAGAGATTATTTGCTACATTGAAGTATCTTTTGATGAAAATGAAGTTAATTCCCTGGATTTTTGGAGAATCCATGCAAAAGACTTTCCAAGGCTCAAGCAGGTAGCAATGACAGTGTTGGCTGTGCCTGCCACCAGTGCCTCAGTGTTTAGTCATGGAGGCCCCATCATGCGCCCTCATCGTGCCAGGCTCAGTGCAAGAACGCTGACAAACTTGATCTTTCTTTAATGTAACCTGTCTGCAACATAAATATTCTCTGTCTTAGAGCACAAGACGTAATTTGATATATAGGACACTTTAGTGGTGCAGTTATTGAACAGTTTGCTTGTCATTAATCTTCCCTCACCAGAGATTTTCTGTTTGTGTGGCAGAATGAAGTGAAATATAGACAATTTCTGCCACAAAATGACATGAGCTTTAAAAGGTTATGTTAGGTTTTTTTCATATCCGGTACAATGACTTTTATTAATGTAAACTGTCTACATTTTAAAAGGAAATGTATTTTGATGTAAATAGTGCCTGATGTGCTTTCTTTCATACAAGTATGGACGAATGAACAAGGGAGTCTTTTCAAATAATTTACAATGTTTACAGTGTTTACCTAACCCACAGCAGGCAGAAAGCCATTGCCAAAAGGGACTTGAGACTTAACTTAGACTTGGCCCTAAAAGACTTGACTTGGACTCTACCTCAAAGACTTCTGAACATCTGTCATTTGAATCCATTGAGTGGATAGGCCTTGTCAATTTATTTGAAGCATTATCTTCCATTTATTCTATGAGGAATACCCTATGTGTGTATGTTGTCATAATATAGCCACCATACTGTATTACCATGTTGGTCACATTGACTTTGTTCATAATTCCCAGTCTTTAGTCACAAAGTTTGTTGTTTTATCAGCTGGAGGGATCAAATACCCCACAATGCCATCAAATGTCATGGGAATACTCAGCCATTTTGTGTCTTGTCCTTGACTTGTAGACATGTATGTGGTGTGAGTTGAGGTAATGTTGGCTGGTTTCGGAGCTAATGCTGAGTGTGGCCAGTGTGTGGCACGTGCTCCCAAAGACAAAAGGAAATCAGTGAAACTCCTGTGGCAGATCTGTAGAAAGAAATGTAATACAGCTCCACTCTCCCCTCTGGCCCTATTAATTTCACACTTGGTAGCCTACCGCCGTAACATGTGACCTAATCTTCCCCAACCTTCAACTTCAGGTATCAATGGCTTGTAAGTTTTGTCAGGGCTCCACACTCCACACTCCTTTCACATCAAATACTGTCATTTGAAGAGGCAGAACAACTCTTCACTCAGTGAGGATACTGCAATCTTGCCTCACTGGTGGCTCTTTAGCTAATGCTAATGCATGGTGTATAGGTTAAAGATGTTTTTTGGCACTTATCTACTTTTTCCTTCTCTTTTCTCCCATGATGCTGTGCTGACATTGGCTGTACTTTTCTTCATCATGATAAGGTAAGATACCTATTCTCTTAAAGAAAATTAAATCAACATGCAAGGTGTTCCTTGCAGTCAAACACAACAGTTAATGAGATCCAGTACCACAACTCTGCATGGATGCATTATAGCCTATTGATTAGCAACGCATCTTAAGATCATAATTTGATCATGAGTTATACACATCCTAATGTGAAGACCATCCTTGATAATGTCAACATAACATACCCCAGCTTATCATTCATCATATGAAGATAGCTTCTATGTCTTGAATGTCATAGCTATGTAAGATAAGATGGAGGAAATAGCCTTCTGCCGTTGCCCTCATCACGGGTTCAGTAGCAATGTCTGAGTTCAGTTCTGGGGTTAGCTTTATAAGGCTCCTTGAACGTCCTCCCGTAGGCTCCAGGGAAGGTTTGATGTTCAAAGGATCCCCCTGAAGCCATCTTCTATACTTCCACAGAGATAAGGAGAACATTTCCTCTTTCATTTTGTTTTTCTACCTATCACACTTGCCTCGTATTCTCCCAGGGCACTAATAGAAAGTGTTAAGTGGACACTTGGTTTTTAATTGATCTGGATACTGCTTTATGTACTGGCATATCTCCTGGGAAAGTGGAAATCTCCACTGTCGAAAAACAGGCATGTGTGTCTGTGACAGCCAGTGTGTGTGTGTCCATCCATTCAATCCTGATAAGTGGAAGTGAGAACTTCAACAGAGGTTTTTGCTCAGGGCTATAGCCATTGTCATCAGAGAGAAGCCACACATGGTGTCGGAGCCAAGGCCATTTTTCCAACATTGTTTCAGCTTCGACAGTGCAGCCAGATAGAAGCGCATTTTACCACAGCTATGTCCATAGACTTGTTCATTGCATCACAGATGCATTTTTTCCAATGCTCCTTTATGTCACCACAATCACTGAATACAAAGACATTTGTGCTACCAAGGTCCAAAATGAAAGGAAACACTGACATAGTGTCTTAATAGGGCGTTGGGCCGCCAGAACAGCTTCAATGCTCCTTGGCATAGATTCTACGTGTTCTAAGTGTCTGGAAGTCTATTGGGAGGAGGTAACACCATTCTACCACAAGAAATCCAGTAGTTATTGATGAAAAACATTGTCTCAGGCACACCAGAATATCCCAGAAGTGTTAAGTTGGGTTGAGATCTGGTGACTGAGACATACACACACCCTTTAAACTCTCTATGCTCCTTTGACACCTCTTTCAAAGTCACTGAGATCTCTTCTATTTGCCATGGTAGCCATAATAAATGGGCAACCGGACATTTTTATACACGACCCTGAGAATGATGGGATGTTAATTTGTTTCATTAACTAGAGAATAGAGATCGACCGATTATTTATCCATTTAATTAGGGCCGATTTCAAGTTTTCATTATAATCAGTAATCGGCATTTTTGGACACTGATTCTGGCCAATTCGTTTTTTTAATATTTTTTTTAACCTTTATTTAACTAGTCAATTCAGTTAAGAACACATTATTATTTCCAATGACGGCCTAGGAAAGGTGGGTTAACTGCCTTGTTCAGGGGCAGAACGAGAGATTTCTACCTTGTCAGCTCGGGGAATCAATCTTGCAACCTTCCGGTTACTAGTCCAACGCTCTAACCACCTGCCTTACATTGCACTCCACGAGGAGCCTGCGTGGCAGGCTGACTACCTCTTACACGAGTGCAGCAAAAAGCCAAGGTAAGTTGCTAGCTAGCATTAAACTTATCTTATAAAAAGCAATCAATCTTTACATAATCACTAGTTAACTACACATGGTTGATGATATTACTAGTTTATCTAGCGTGTCCTGCATTGCATATAATCGATGCGGTGCCTGTTAATTTATCATTGAATCATAGCCTACTTTGCCAAACGGGTGATGATTTAACAAGCGCATTTGCAAAAAAAAGCACGGTCGTTGCACCGATGTGTACCTAACCATAAACATCAATGCCTTTCTTTAAAATCAATACACAAGTATATATTTTTAAACCTGCATATTTAGTTAATATTGCCTGCTAACATTAATTTATTTTAACTAGGGAAATTGTGTCACTTCTCTTGCGTTCCGTGCAAGCAGTCAGGGTATATGCAGCAGTGTGGGCCGCCTGGCTCGTTGCGAACTGTGTGAAGACCATTTATTTCTAACAAAGACCGTAATTAATTTGCCAGAATTGTACATAATTATGACATAACATTGAAGGTTGTACAATGTAACAGCAATATTTAGACTTAGGGATGCCACCCGTTAGATAAAATACGGAACGGTTCCGTATTTCACTGAAAGAATAAACGTTTTGTTTTCAAAATGATTGTCTCCGGATTTGACCATATTAATGACCTAAGGCTCGTATTTCTGTGTGTTATTATGTTATAATTAGGTCTATGATTTGATATTTGATAGAGCAGTCTGACTGAGCGGTGGTAGGCAGCAGCAGGCTCGTAAGCATTCATTCAAACAGCACGTTTGTGTGTTTGCCTGCAGTTCTTTTCTGTGCTTCAAGCACTGAGCTGTTTATGACTTCAAGCCTATCAACTACCGAGATTAAGCTGGTGTAACCGATGTGAAATAGCTATCTAGTTAGCGGTGTGTGCACAAATAGCGTTTCAAATCGGTGACGTCACTCGCTCTGAGACCTTGGAAGTAGTTGTTCCCCTTGCTCTGCAAGGGCCGCAGCTTTTGTGGAGCGATGGGTAACGATGCTTCGAGGGTTGCTGTTGTCGATGTGTTCCTGGTTCGAGCCCAGGTAGGGGCGAGGAAAGGGACGGAAACTATACTGTTACACTGGCAATACTAAAGTGCCTATAAGAACATCCAATAGTCAAAGGTATATGAAATACAAATGGTATAGAAAGAAATAGTCCTATGATTCCTATAATAACTACAACCTAAAACTTCTTACCTGGGAATATTGAAGACTCATGTTTAAAGGAACCACCAGCTTTCAGATGTTCTCAAGTTCTGAGCAAGGAACTTAAACGTTAGCTTTTTTACACGGCAGATATTGCACTTTTACTTTCTTCTCCAACACTTTGTTTTTGCATTATTTAAACCAAATTGAATATGGTTCATTATTTATTTGAGGCTAAATTGATTTTATTGATGTATTATATTAAGTGAAAAAAAAGTTAATTCAGTATTGTTGTAATTGTCATTATTACAAATAATACTTTTAAAAAAATAAATCGGACGATTAATCGGTATCGGCTTTTTTTCGTCCTCTAATAATGGTTATCGGTCATAATCGGTCGACCTCTACTCAGGAACCACACCTGTGTGGAAGCACCTGCTTTCAATATACTGTACTTTGTATCCGTCATTTACTCAACTGTTTCCTTTAGTCAGTTACCTATCTTTCCCTGTTGCTCACTGTTCTCTCCAGTTTTTCTCCTCTATGGGATGGTACTGTGAATAGGCTTAGGCCTAGTCTTGTGTGGACTAACAGTAGTGTACAGAAATAAAGATGTGAACATAATGAATTGAACAAAAGCAAACAGACAGTTGGTTAATTGGTAGTCCCAGTCATGTGATAGGTGGAAGCTTAGGACTCACTAGTCTAAAGTGACTTGCTCTCCTTGTCTCCCCTTACTTTCATCCCTTTTTCGCTTCAGCTCAGACTAAGGAGACTATTGAGAAACACCTGCACTGACTTCTTTCCTTTCACTTTCAGGGTTCTCTGCCTTCCCACCCTTAGCCATGCTAGTCACGTTTCCAAGGAGCTGATAGCACAGGAATTTGAAATGTTGAAACGGCACTGATATATTTATTTATTACTGTCACCTTTTTAGTCGTGAAGATTTGTGACAGGGCATTTGCAACAATATTGAGGGTGTTTGCCCAGGCAGGCTGGGGGCCTCGGCAGATTATGTCGCCAGTGAAAAGGCTCCAGGTTCTCTCATTACTCCTGAATGGTTAAAATTGCGGGGGAGTGGGAAGTTTGACGAGACAAGATTGCTACTACCAAGGAAAGATTCCTCAGAAGAGGAGGTGATGGGAGGGGGGTACACACATTGCCTCTAGTAATGTTTTGTGGCTAATCGTAGTGTAGGAAGGTGAGAGAGCAACACTGCAAGTGTCAGGGACATCTCTTGTCATCAAGGGCCTGTTATATCTCACTGAGCCACCATTTTGGATGATGAAGGGGAGCAGGTTTGTGTCTCTAGTGACAAAATAACAAATCTGGGCTGGCTCAACAGTACTACTGTACTAAAGCACAGCTCTCTGTACTGTAGCATTTGTCACTTCCTGTAAGCTATCAAGTACCTTATCCCTGACCTTGTGGAAGCATTCACCATCTTTCTGAGGTACTGTGGAACAGAGGCACGGGCCAAAGGACATGTGGAATGCAAATGTCTGCAGCGCCTGAACCTCCAGTCTCCTCTGGTCTCTGAAAAACAATAGGCCAATTCTTTGTTAGACATATTGAGCATTGTCTCTCTCTATCTCTCATCTCCACCCCTCCCCTCATAAAAGATCTCCACTTACCCACTGTTGTAGTGGATGATGGGCCCTCATTGCAGATGTTAATAGTCTATTGTTGAGCGTGACGTAGTGTCTGCTCAAGAGGGGGAGAGTGGTGGGGAAATGAGTCAGTCAGACATAGACAGTGGAATGGATGGGGAGGACTCAGAGCATTTCGTATTATTCGGTATGTAAATCAGAGATACTCCATTTACTTTACAGTGTATTCTGAAAGTATTCAGACCTGTTCCCATTTTCCAAATGTGGTACGTTACAGCCTCATTCGAAAATGTATTAAATAAAACATTTCTCAACACAATACCTACCCATAATGACAAAGCAAAAACAGGATTTTAGAAATACTTTCAAATGTATTAAAACTAATAAACAGAACAACCTTATTTACATAAGTATTCAGACTTTTTGCTATGAGAATCGAAATTCAGCTCAGGTGCATCCTGTTTCCATTGATCATCATTGAGATGTTTCTACAACTTGTTTGGAGTCCACCTGTGTTAAATTCAATTGATTGGACATGATTTGGAAAGGCACACACCTGTCTATATAAGGTCCCAGAGTTGAAAGTGCATGTCAGAGCAAAAACCAAGCCATGAGATCGAAGGAATTGTCTGTACAGATCTGGGGAAGGTTACCAAAATATTTCTGCAGCATTGAAGGTCCGCAAGAACACAGTGGCCTCCATCATTCTTAAATGGAAGAAGTTTGGAACCACCAAGACTCTTCCTAGAGCTGGCCACCTGGCCAAACTGAGCAATCAGAGGAGAAGGGTCTTGGTCAGGCAGGTGACCAAGACGGGAGGAACTATTGGATATAAGAGCAGTGTCAACTCACCAACATTACGACCACGAATACGACTTTCCCGAAGCGGATCCTCTGTTTGGCCTACCATCCAGGACAATGGATCAGACCCCAGCCGGCGACCCAACGCCGTAGAAGGGGCAGACGGACCAGTCTTCTGGTCAGGCTCCGTAGACAGGCACATCGCGCACCGCTCCTAAGCATACTACTCGCCAATGTCCAGTCTCCTGACAACAAGGTAGATGAAATCCGAGCAGGGGTTGCATTCCAGAGAGACATCCGAGACCATAACGTTCTTTGTTTCACAGAAACATGGCTCACTCGAGACACGCTATCTGAGTCGGTACAGCCACCTGGTTTCTTCACGCATCGCGCCGACAGAAACAAGCAACTCTCTGGTAAGAAGAAGGGCGGAGGTGTATGCCTTATGACTAACAAGACGTGGTGTGATCATAACAACATACAGGAACTCAAGTCCTTTTGCTCACCTGACTTATCAATCAAATGCCGACCGCATTATCTACCAAGAGAATTCTCTTCGATCATAATCACAGTCGTGTATATTCCCCCCCAAGCAGACACAGACGGCCCTGAAAGAACTTCATTGGACTCTATGTAAACTGGAAACCACATATCCTGAGGCTGCATTTATTTACAAGGCTAATCCTAAAACAAGGCTCCCCAAATTCTATCAGCATATCGATTGTTCTACCAGGGCTGGCAAAACCCTAGACCACTGTTATTCTTCCGCGACGCATATAAGGCCCTCCCCCGCCCTCCCTTCGGAAAAGCTGACCACGACTCCATTTTGTTGCTCCCAGCCTATAGACAGAAACTAAAACAGGAAGCTCCCGTGCTCAGGTCTGTTCAACGCTGGTCCGACCAATCGGATTCCACGCTTCAAGATTGCTTCAATCACGTGGACTGGGATATGTTCCGCAATGCGGTGAACAACAACATTGACGAATACGCTGATTCGATGTGCGAGTTTATTATCAAGTGCATTGGTGATGTTGTACCCACAGCGTCTATTAAAACATTCCCCAACCAGAAACCGTGGATTGAGGTCAGCATTCGCGCAAAACTGAACGCGTGAACCACTGCTTTTAATCAGGACAAGGTGACCGGAAACATGACTGAATACAAACAGTGTAGCTATTCCCTCCGCAAGGCAATCAAACAAGCTACGCGTCAGTACAGAGACAAAGTGGAGTCGCAATTCAACGGCTCAGACGTGAGAGGTATGTGACAGGGTCTACAGTCAATCACAAAAGAAAAAAGAAAAACCAGCCCCGTCACGGATCACGATGCCTTGCTCCCAGACAGACTAAACAACTTTTTTGCTAGCTTTGAGGACAATACAGTGCCACTGACATGGCCCCCTACCAAAATCTGCGGGCTCTCCTTCACTGTAGCCAACGTGAGTCAAACATTTAAGCGTGTTTACCCTCGCAAGGCTGCAGGCCCAGACGGCATCCCCGGCCGCGTCCTCAGAGCATGCGCAGACCAGCTGGCTGGTGTGTGTTTACAGACATATTCAATCAATCCTTATCCCAGTCTGCTGTCCCCACATGCTTCAAGAGAGCCACCATTGTTCCTGTTCCCAAGAAAGCTAAGGTAACTGAGCTAAATGACTACCGCCCTGTAGCACTCACTTTTGTCATCATGAAGTGCTTTGAGAGACTAGTCAAGGATCATATCACCTCCATCCTACCTGACACCCTAGACCCACTCCAGTTTGCTTACCGCCCCAATAGGTCCACAGATGACGCGATCGCCATCACACTGCACACTGCCCTAACCCATCTGGACAAGAAGAATACCTACGTAAGAATGCTGTTCATCGATTACAGCTCAGCATTTAATACTATAGTACCCTCCAAACTCGTCATTAAGCTCGAGACCCTGGGTCTTGACCCCGCCCTGTGCAACTGGGTCCTGGACATCCTGACGAGCCGCCCCCAGGTGGTGAGAGTAGGTAACATCTCCACCTCGCTGATCCTCAACACTGGGTCCCCACAAGGGTGTGTTCTCAGCCCTCTCCTGTACTCCCTGTTCACCCACGACTGCATGGCCATGCACGATTCCAACTCAATCATCAAGTTTGCAGATGACACTACAATGTAGGCTTGATTACCAACAACGACGAGACGACCTACAGGGAGGAGGTGAGGGCCATCGGAGTGTGATGTCAGGAAAATAACCTCACACTCAATGTCAACAAAACAAAGGAGATGATTGTGGACTTCAGGAAACAGCAGAGGGAGCAGCCCCCTATCTACATTGACGGGACATTAGTGGAGAGGGTGTAAAGTTAAGTTCCTCGGCGTACGCATCACGGACAAACTGATATGGTCCACCCACACAGACAGCGTGGTGACGAAAGCGCAGCAGCGCCTCTTCAACCTCAGGAGGCTGAAGAAATTCGGCTTCTCACCAAAAACACTTTAAACAATGCCACTTTATATAATGTTCTCATACCCTACATTACTCATCTCATATGTATATACTGTACTCTATACCATCTACTGCATCTTGCTTATGCCGTTCGGCCATCACTCATTTATATATTTTTATGTACATATTCGTATTCATTCCTTTACACTTGTGTGTATAAGGTAGTTGTTGTGAAATTGTTAGGTTATATTTCTTGTTAGATATTACTGCATGGTCGGAACTAGAAGCACCAGCATTTCGCTACACTTGCATTAACACCTGCTAACCATGTGTATGTGACAAATAAATTTGATTTGATTTGAAGACAAGACAGGAATGGCTTCGGGACAAGCTCTGAATGTCCTTGAGTGGCCAAGCCAGAGCCCGGACTTGAACCCAATCGAACATGGAAAGACCTGAAAAAAGCTGTGCAGCGACGTTCCCCATCCAACTTGAAGAATTTGAGAAACTCCCCAAGCTTGTAGTGTCATACCCAAGAAGACTCGAGGCTGTAATCGCTGCCAAGGGTGCTTCAACAAAGTACTGAGTAAAGGGTTTGAATACTTACAGTTGAAGTCGGAAGTTTCCATACACCTTTGCTTAATACATTTAAACTCAGTTTTATACAATTCCTGACATTTAACCTTAGTATAGAATCCCTGTCTTAGGTCAGTTAGGATCACCACTTTATTTTAAGAATGTGAAATGTCAGAATAATAGTAGAGAGAATGATTTATTTCAGCTTTTATTTCTTTCATCACATTCCCAGTGGGTCAGAAGTTTACATATACTCAATTAGTATTTGGTAGCATTGCCTTTAAATATTTTAACTTGGGTCAAACATTTTGGGTAGCCTTGCACGAGCTTCCCACAATAAGTTGGGTGAATTTTGGCCCATTCCTTCTGACAGAGCTGGTGTAAATGAGTCAGGTTTGTAAGCCTCCTTGCTCGCACATGCTTTTTCAGTTCTGCCCACACATTTTCTATACAATTGAGGTCAGGGCTTTGTGATGGCCACTCCAATACCTTGACTTTGTTGTCCTTAAGCCATTTTACCACAACTTTGGAAGTATGCTTGGGGCTATTGTCCATTTGGAAGACCCATTTGCGACCAAGCTTTAACTTTAACTGACTGATGTCTTGAGATGTTGCTTCAATATATCCACATAATTTTGCCTCCTCATGAGGCCATCTATTTTTCATGCCACCCCCATGCTACACGGTTGGGATGGAGTTCTTCAGCTTGCAAGCCTCCCCCTTTTCCTCCAAACATAACACTGGTCATTTTGGCCAAACAGTTCTATGTTGTTTCATCAGACCAGAGGACATTTCTCCAAAAAGTACGATCTTTGTCCCCACGTGCAGTTGCAAACCGTAGTCTGACTTTTTGTTGAAGGAATTCTAAATTCCTCGGTTTTATTTCCCAATCAGAATTAAATACTCTGTCAATGCATTTAAGGGTTTGTAAGACCCTAATATTTTATAAGAATGGACAGAGCCCCGGTCTTAAAAGTCAGGTAACAGCGTTTAATTCAAGAGAGTACTGGGTACATACACATTTTTCCACAGGTTATAAACTGAAAATGACGTCAGCGTTTTCTAAATGTTCTATCTCTTCATGACACTGGTAGAGAGGCCCTATAGTTCTCGAGCCTTCCCTCCTCACCTGAAGCCAAGGTCAGTCAGTGTAGATAGCATTCTAGACAGTCTGGAGATAGTTCATTCATTTGTACCAAGGCATTGTTCTGAACTCCTGACTATATTATATACAATTGGGAAAGGGAGCAAGAGAGAAAATTCATACATGTACAGTACATAAAAACATTTGGACTAGTCAGTCCTGATTGAAATGTATACATAATTAGTCATCATTGATAAAAATCAGTCAGTCCTGATTGAAATGTATACATAATTAGTCATCATTGATAAAAATTCCCTTAACACTTTTTTATGGCGGTTTTGGAGCAGTGACATCTTCCTTGCTGAGCGGCCTTTCAGGTTATGTCGATATAGGACTCGTTTTACTGTGGATATAGATACATTTGTACCCGTTTCCTCCAGCATCTTCACAAGGTCCTTTGCTGTTGTTCTGGAATAGATTTGCACTTTTCGTGCCAAAGTACGTTCATCTCTAGGAGACAGAATGCGTCTCCTTCCTGAGTGGCATGACGGCCTCATGGTCCCATGGTGTTTATACTTGCATACTATTGTTTGTACAGATGAACGTGGTACCTTCAGGCTTTTGGAAATTGCTCCCAAGGATAAACCAGACATTTTTTTTTTCTGAGGTCTTGGCTGATTTCTTTTGATTTTCCCATGATGTCAAGCAAAGAGTCACTGAGTTTGAAGGTATGCCTTGAAATACATCCACAGGTACACCTCAAATTGACTCAACTGAGGTCAATTAGCCTATCAGAAGCTTCTAAAGCCATGACATAATTTTCTGGAATTTTCCAACTGAGTGTATGTAAACTTCTGACCCACTGGAATTGTGATACAGTAAATTATAAGTGAAATTTCTGTCTGTAAACAATTGTTGGAAAAATGACTGGTGTCATCCACAAAGTAGATGTCCTAACCGACTTGCCAAAACTATAGTTTGTTAACAAGAAATTTGTGTAGTGGTTGAAAAACAACTTTTAATGACTCCAACCTAAGTGTATGTAATCCTCCGACTTCAACTGTGTGTACATATGCTCTTTCACCCATATTTGACTAATAACTAGAGCGATGGGGTGCTGTGTCAGATGACTTGGCCTCCACAATCGCCCGACAACATCCCAATTGAGACGGTTTTGGATGAGTTAGACCGTAGAGTGATGGAAAAGCAGCCAACAAGTGCCCAGCATATGTGGGAACTCCTTCAAGGCTGTTGAAAAAGCATTCCTGATGACTACCTCATGAAGCTGGTTGAGAGAATGCCAAATGTTTGGAAAGCTGTCAGAGGCAAAGGGTGGATGCTTTAAAGAATTTAAAATCTAAAATATTTGTTTATTTGTTTGACGCTTTTTTGGTTACTACATGATTCCATATGTGTTATTTCATAGTTTTTATGTCTTCACTGTTCTTCTACAATGTACAAAATACTTCAAACAAAGAAAAACCCTTGAATGAGTAGGTGTGCCCAAACTTTTGGCTGGTACTGATCATCCCCACTCCATCTTCCCCTGTATCTGGGCATCCAAACGATGTCTTACAATGCATATGTGCTTCCCCACTCCTCTACCCTACTCCCCTTCTCCATATAACAACCACTTGCCTTCCACCATTACAGTTACCATCAAGAACTCTCCTGGGTGTCTGGGAAGAAGAGGATAATCCATTAGACAATAGAGTGGAAGGAGAGAGCGGGACAAAGAAGTCTGTTATGCAATAATAATGAATTAAGCACTTTGTAAGGGGGGCTTTCCGACCTCGCCCCCCTGTCAAACTCCTATGGAGCCAATTCAATTGTTTCATTATCTAGACTGGCAGTGGTAGTGGGGAGAGCGGGACAGCTTTGGCTTCCTGAATGGAACATACTATACAGTAGTGTAGAGCACAATGTGAAAACAGTCCAAAAGTCTAACTTGACAGGGATCTGGAAAATCACCTTGATGGCTCTACTAATGATGATGCTGAACTCCTCAGCACAGGAGCTTATTTTGCGGCTGCTTGTCAACAAGATTAGTCGTCCCAGCCCTCCTTTTAGAAGTATATAGGACACCTCTCTGTCCCTCCCAGTAGGGAAATATACAGTACGTGTCGAGAAATTACATGTAGGCCGATATTCGTTATCATCCTTTGTGGCTTTCCATCTCAGACAACTGCCACAGGGCCACCTGATGCTACAGTGATGCCACTGTGGTACAGCATGGATTCATTTGGAGTTAGATTATTCCAGAGAAAAGGCTTGCTGAATGATGACTCAAAGTTTTCTGTTGTTTGCACATCTCTTCCCAGTTCTATCCCGATAAAAACCACAATAACATTAAATATTACATTTACTCCAGTAGATGACGTTGGTTTCTAATCAAGTAAAATGTACTATCTACAGAATACTGAACAAAAATATAAATGCAACATGCAACAATTTAAAAGATTTTACTGAGTTACAGTTCATATGAGGAAATCAGTCAATTGAAATAAATTAATTAGGCCCTAATCTATAGATTTCACATGATTGGGAAAACAGATACCTTAAAAAAAATGGGCCTTACAATGAGCATCAGGCTCCTGTATTTTTGTGCATTCTAATTGCCAATCGTTAAAATGCATTTGTGTTTGTTATCCGTAACTTATGCCTGCCCTTACCGTAACCCCACCGCCACCACGAGGCACTCTGTTCACAATGTTTACATCAGAAAACCACTCACCAACACAACAAGATTGTGAGGCCGGTTGGACGTCCTGCCAAGTTCTCTGAAACGACGTTGGAGGCGGCTCATGGTAGAGAAATTAACCTTAAATTCTCTGCAACAGTTCTGGTGGACATTCCTGCAGTCAGCATTCCGATTGCACACTCCCTCTAAGCTTGAGACATCTGTGGCATTTTGTTGTGTGACAAAACTGCACATTTTAGAGTGGCCTTTTCTTGTCCCCAGCACAAGATGCACCTGTGTAATGATCATTCCGTTTAATCAGCTTCTTGATATGCCACACATGTCATGTTGATGGATTATCTTGGCAAGGAAGAAATGCTCACTAACAAGAATGTAAACAAATGTGTGCACAACATTTTAGAGAAATAAGCTTTTGGTGCATATGGAACATTTTTGGGATCTTTTATTTCAGATCATGAAACATGGACCAATTACATGTTGTGTTTATATTTTTGTTCTGTGTATTTACTTTGAGTGGAATTTAATGCCATTGCGGTAGGAGATTTTTTTGGACTGCAGCCAGAATAAATGTTCCAGTGGAAATGGAAAATAGTATCAGATTTATCCAACCAGATTAACAATAACTCAGTTCATCATTGCCCTCCCATTTAAAGCATTGCAGGCCATGCATTCCACTGGGTTTGTGTGTCTTTCTAAACACAGAATAAACAGAGGAATTTAATGAGAATTACAAGGTAATGTTTTTATGACCTAGTAAGAGATGCTCCATTTATGTATTGCAATTTTTCCCATATAGCCTCAAACAATACACTTAGAATGTTAATTTCCTATTTAAAATGTTCCCAATAAATAAATAAAAATAATTATAACTTAAAACCTTTAGAGCTGACAAAAATCCTTGTCCCTGAAATCACATACTAGGCTGTTTAAATAACCCCCCCAAAAACTAGTCTGACATTGTGTTTCCGCTCGCTGCTGTGCGTCCAGTGGTGTGTATTATCTAGTGGACGTAAGCGGTACTACACAACCTACTTTTCGTAAGAGTCCCTGCTAAATTTTCATTGACTAAGAGAGGCTCGTGATGTCAACAGCTATTGACTGAGTTCTGTGTGAGGTAGATTGAACTGCTAGATACTGTTTTACTTGTCTGGTCCAGGAGAATCAAAAAACATGTCTAGTCTCTGTAGGACTTGACATCAGCCCCCCGGACCTCTTAAAAGGTCAAATACAATAACATTTTCAATAAATATGTGTTTGTCTAATATGGACACGAATTGTACCAAACAAAGCGCTTGGGCCTTGTGAGTTGTATCTTGTATAATTTGTCCGTGTCCGACAGAGGGGGCCAATGCTACAGTGAAATTAATGGATCTAGTACCCCCCCCCCCCCCATTTTATTTATATATATATATATATATATATATATATATATATATATATATATATATATATATATATATATATATATATATTTACAATTACTCATTGCTTCATAATACATATTATATTTAACAGTCTAATTTTTTATTTGATACTCATGATTTTTATAGAAGAAAAAAAAATATTTTAATGATATATTTGAGCCTGTGCTGTAACAATTCATTAAGACTCACACAAATATGGACAAGTCCGTTGTTTTTACAGCTCCCAAGCTTTCGGTGTTTATAATGGTTTACTAGTCTATTCTTCATGGTCCTCTCTATACTTTATTTTATACGGGCATAACAAATATAAGAGAAAATCGCTCCAAGGCATTACATCTCAAAGGTCAGTCAGTGTGTTTTTGATGCCGTTTGACAACAGTGTCTAGAAATTCGCTACCTGCAGCTGACATTAGGACTCGGACTAAACAAGCAGGCTTGACATTTTCATCAGCCAGCCGTGATGGATGGCTTTGAAAGGCCATGTCCTCCAACATATGTGGGCTAGAGTAATGACTCCCTATGGTTTGTCAGAGTCATTGGAGAAGCTGCTACACCTTTGAAACTCATAGCCTACAATGAGGAATGTGTTCATTTTATTTAGACCTACCATTTGGAAAACCCATGCTATCTTGATTTTTAAAAGCATGGTGTTGAAATTAATGCAACAGCTTTTTGAAACCAGGACCGTCCAGATTCTTTCTTTGTTTTGCCACAGCTGTCTTGGTAGGCAATTCAGTTTGCCAGGTCATATATCAACGCCTGTGTGCAGTGAATCCATTTCAGCCAGGCAGACCTAGCAACCCCCTGCTGCCGTGACCGTCCAAAAGAAAGAGTGTACTTGTAAACTCTCAAATCCCCCTTTGATGGTATGCAGAAGTGCGAGCACAACTGAGAGGTATGAGCCTGCTTGCTCTGTCATTCTCTCTCTGTCCCCCCTCTCTCAGCTGGTGTTTGGGATCAGCAAGTCATTTTGGCAACCCGACCGTGACTATGCTTCACGTTAATTAAAAGGTCAGTTGAAAGTATAGTGGGAGACATGCAGGATAAGATTTGTCCAGCTACCCTGTCACCTTGTCCTTTCCCTGCTGCCTTGCCTTCCTCGCGCTGCTTCAGAGAGTATATACCAGTCTCCCGGAGAGAGCAATTTGTAATGATTAAGCTCTCTTATATTCAAAGTTCACTGGAAATATTCTTACTTTGTGTTTGTCTAGCTTCCTGGAATTAATACATCAATGATACTAGTCTTATCTCCTGATCGAACTGACCTCCAAGCAGCAAGTTTCTACAATGAGCATTAGTAAGTGGTACTGTTGCGCTGTACACTATTCCGCTCCACCCAACTGTGTATCCGGCATGATATGTTTCAGGTGGCAATATGATTTTGAACTAGTTAGGTTGTCATTGCACAAGGGCTCTGTAAACCTACTCAGTCCTTCCTTTGTAAAACACATGGTAACATGACTGATTCATGTTCAGATAAAGTCATCCGAGTCAGACCCTGTGTAACCTTAGAGGTGGAGTCATCACTACTGTAACGGCTTTCTTCTGTGGACGAAGGAGAGGACCAAAGCGCAGTGTGGTTAGTGTTCATCATGTTTAATAAAGACGGTAAACGGTGAACACTACAAAATACAAAACAACAAATGTGAAAAACTGAAACAGTTCTGTCTG
The DNA here is from genome assembly GCF_057628025.1 of Oncorhynchus mykiss. Taxonomy (NCBI): domain Eukaryota; kingdom Metazoa; phylum Chordata; class Actinopteri; order Salmoniformes; family Salmonidae; genus Oncorhynchus; species Oncorhynchus mykiss. The sequence goes on from NC_143031.1 coordinate 25,336,837, forward strand.
GTGCAGACACACGAAGACAGAAGACAACCACCCACAAAAACCCAACACAAAACAGGCTACCTAAATATGGTTCCCAATCAGAGACAATGACTAACACCTTCCTCTGATTGAGAACCATATCAGGCCAAACATAGAAACAGGAAAACTAGACACACAACATAGAATGCCCACTCAGCTCACGTCCTGACCAACACTAAAACAAAGAAAACACAAAAGAACTATGGTCAGAACGTGACAACAACTATATATCCCACAGGTATCCTCTTACTCTCGAAGCCTATTGCGGAACAGAGAAGGTCTCGACCCAATTAGTCTTCCTCCATCACATAGGCCCCACATTGTTTTTGGTTAAACAGGTCCTGTAAAACTAGCCACACACTTTTCATCGCAGCTTAATTGTGGTAAAAAGAGCCTTAGTTTCCCCCCTCTGTGCCAAGAGAGGTGTTGAGTGCTGGAAGTGAATGTATACAAAACCCATCCATTAGATGGGCGGGAAAGGGAGGAGGGTGGGGGCTGGGGCCTGCTTTCCTCCTCTTCTCCTTCTCTCTTATTGTCCTCTTCTCCTCCCTCACAGTAGTTACCACACTGGTCTCACCGTCTGTATGTGTAGGGAAATGATCTTAATGAAAGACACTTGCCTTCCCATGACGAGTTCATGTTATTAGAAGTGTTCTGTACTTAAAGGGAGTGAGAATATTCCATTTCCAACCCTAACTCCAGATATCCATCAGCATGAAACGGGAAACTCTGTGTTATTGCTGATGTTAAATTAGTAGGTATTCCTGAATTTGTAACATTTGTAACAGTTTGGCATGACCAAAATTAGAAAGGAAATATATTGCCTAGGCAAGTCTGAAACAGCCATTATTTTGGGGGACTGTGCAAGTGGGGGGTGTCTGTGCAAAATCACAGCTAATATCTTCCTTGTTCAAACAAGATGTAAGGACATGTACCGGTAATTTATCAGACCGGTAAATCAGTCAGCGTTTCAACCTTGTGAGAAATCTTATTAACCTAGGTGCTACCTGACACCATCCTTGTCACCATGCCCGCCCGGGTGCGTCGGCAAGTTAAGAACCCCTCACTCTTGTCGAGCCCTTCCTTTCCTTCGCACCCAGCAGCTCTCCAAATCCGTAGCCTTTGAAATGTTTCATTACAATATCCCTCTCATTTATACACTCCACTTAGTCTGGTAGCGTTCAGCAAAATACTGTTTTGGCGCTCCCGCCACCTCACACGGCCTCTATTGAAAACCAATTCCGTTGACACACACACTAAAGTCACTGTTGTTGAAAAGGCAGAATAAGGCTCAACAATAGAGATCGATCATCTTTGTTTATGTCTGCTGAGGGTAAGATGAGCAAGGGTGTAGGATGATACTCTAGCACAAAGGCTGGTTGGCAAAAGGTAGGATTAGTGACAGTAGTAATAATTCCTAGGTACTTTCAGTGCCTATTTTGGGCTTTATTATGTCACTGTTCCAATCTTTGACCTTTTCACTGTTACTTTGGTACATTGTTAAAAGCACAAGTTAAAAGGTCTTTCTCTAGTACTTTGGAAAAAGTGCCCTTTGGAAAATAAATTACGTTGGACATGTTTTAACCTCTGATAATACAATATGTACTGTATATCCTAATTATGCCAAAACTGACAAATGATCACCCAACTCAAAAAGTGCTGCCAGAGTTGGATGTTTGGTGTGTGAATGATATGTCAGCAAATAATAAGTCTGGTGAAAAACGGCCTACCATTCTCTGAAGTCAGCACCGCCCCCGTTGTTATTCAGTTAGTGGGTTTCCGGCTCTCTTAGTTGCAAAATATGTTGACATGGCAACCAGCGCAGCCTCCTGTTGGTGATGTTGATCCAAACTGTTGATCGAAATCTGTGTGTACAAGAGGTGAGGGATTCTGTTCTTTTATGGTCTAGCCCAAGCCTGTAGGAGGCCCATCGAAACCACTTTGTTTGCCAATGATCCAAGACGATTGATGTCCCCAATAATCTCGAATTAGAGTTCCATAACAAAAACATATGTGCAAAAATAATGAGATCATTAACACTTGAAAAGAAGACAACTCTTGAAAAAAAGTGTTTTCTTTCCAGGAAGCCTGTTATTTCCAGGACAAAAAAGCTTCTGATGCACCAGCAACAATGCTAAAAAGGAGCCTAAGTATTTGAAGTCTCGAATACAGTATACATTTGCATGTGTGAGATGTTTTCGAGATGGTCTCTTGTAGAGTGCCCTAGTTATGTTCCCTAACCTGTCTGTGGCTAATTCAGACTCTCTCGTAAACGGAGCGTTATTTTTTACGAGCTTTAATTTGTTGTGTCTGCACCTATTAGCCGGTGACAAATTGGAATGCGTTTTGTCCAATGAGACTGGATTGGTCTGATTTATGCCATTAGAGGCCAATGAAACCTGAGAGCTGACACCAGGTCAGTGGAATTCAAACCAGACCTCTGGGCTGCTTCAGGTTCTAGCTGTGGCTCTCTGTCTCTCGTACCGTCGAGTAGAGAGGTTTCTAATTTCTAATTCAGCCCATTTACCTCTAATGCCAGCTTGGTATGTTTTATCAGTGACCAGGACAGCTTCATGTCGAGAGCCATGTTAGTTTTTAAGACAGGCATTTCGGAGCATCAACTTTCCAACAAAGCAGTAGCCATTGCCCTATAACCATTAGCAGATGGTTTATTTTTAAAGTGACAGACGTTGGAAGATTGACACGAATATGGTGAACCACAGTCTTTTCTGTTACTCATTTAGTTTAGACATCCTGTCTGGAGCATTTGATTGTGTATTTCTAAGGGGTGGTCGTATTCGCTATGTGCTATTTTGGAATCACTTCCTCCATTGAAATACTATTTTCTACGTAAAGTAATTTGCTTATTAAATTATAGCTATACTGTCCATAGGTACACTGTCTAAACATAATACTATCATTACTAGGTAGGATGTCTACCTTGTGTTTATCGATTTGGCCTAGAGGTAAAAAGTCATGCTAAAAACGGAACCGACTGAACTCAAATCAAATCAAAGTTTATTGGTCTCATACACAGTTCAGCAAAACAAAACAAGAACACAAATGATCAAAAACAAGAAATCAAGAATGAATCCAATTAACAACCCAAATAACTCAGTAATCTAAATGCCATCTATGCGTATATACACCAAAAATATATATGAAGAATGATACTGTATGTACAACAGTAGATATATTACAGTGAGGCATGTCAAGAATTCAGTATAGAAGTATGCGGTACTCTGACATTTTCTGGGTAGATTCAGTAATTGAGCTCGACCCATCAGGGTGTTTTGGAGGCCTCTGTAGGGTTTCATGGGGGGACTATAAATGGTGGTGTCTGTGCTCATAAGCTGCAGGCTAGCCCTCCCCAGCCTGGATCAATGGGAACAGGGCAGCATAAGCTCATTAATGGATCACCGCTAGCTACCTCACTCTGCCTCACATCACCCCATTATCTGCTCTGTCAGATCAGTCAATAGCTACTGATTCCCCAGCAGAGGCACACTGATCCTCCCCCCCCCCCCCCACACACACACATTTATGAACAAGCCACTTGAAAAACATTTAAATTACTTTTGGACTAAATTTGCAGTATTTGCAGCACCGTACTGACTAGTTGCAGTTGACTTTGTCTATTAGTTAGGGAACAATGCTTACTTATAAAGGTGCTATGAAGTACGTATGAAGTGACTGGTTTGTCAACTGCTATTTCTCTCTGAGGTTGCATGAACTTCATACTTCATACTTTGAACTTCCCTTTGAAGTTGCTTGAGGTTGCTTGAACCTACACCTGCATGGAAGAAGAAGAAGAGGGAGAGTGAAGAGTGAACATATCCAAGATGGTAGCAGCATCAGAATGTTAACCTTTCTGGCGCAGGCGTTCCGCTAGCGACCCACCTCGACAACATCCGGTGAAATTACAGAGCGCCAAGTTCAAAATATAGAAATAGTCATAATAAACATTCATAAAAAATACAAGTGTTATACATCGGCTTAAAGATTCATTTCTTGTTAATCCAGCCGCTTTGTCAGATTTCAAAAAGACTTTGAATACGATGCATACTATGTGATTATCTGAAGACAGCGCCCCGCTTACAAAAAGCATACAAACATTTTACAACCAAGTAAAGGAATTACAAAAGTCAGAAATAGCGATAAAATGTATCACTTACCTTTGAAGATCTTCATATGGTTGCAGTCACAGGAGTCCCAGCTACACAATAAATGTTTGTTTTGTTTGATAAAGTCTCTCTTTATATCCCCAAAACTCAGTTTTGTTGGCGCGTTTTGTTCAGTAATCCACTGGCTCAAAGGCGGGCAAAACATGCAGACGAATAGATCCTAATAGTACAGGTAAAGTTTGTCGAAACATGTCAAACGATGTTTATAATTAATCCTCAGGTTGTCAATTGTCTAAATAATCGATCATATTTCAACCGGAAAATAGCGTCATCAATAGAAAGGAAAAACAACGAAGGGCGCGCACTGGGTCACGCACGCAAACCAGCTCTGCATTCTTCCTTAGTCCACAGACAGAAAGGTCTCATTCTTCTTCATTTTTCAGAAAACAAGCCTGAAACAAAGACTGTTGACATCTAGTGGAAGCCATAAGAACTGCAATCTGGGTCGTAACCCATTAGATACTCTATAGGCATTCAATTGAAAATAACCACATCAAAAAAATCCCACTTCCTGGATGGATTTTCCTCAGGTTTTCGCCTGCCATATCAGTTCTGTTATACCTAGAGAGTTTTGGAAACTTTAGAGTGTTTTCTATCCAAATCGACCAATTATATGCATATCCTAGCTTCTGGGCCTGAGTAACAGGCAGTTTACTTTGGGCACGCTTATCATCCAGACGTCGAAATACTGCCGCCAAGCCATAAGAAGTTTTAATTAAGCCATTATTCCCCTTTACCCCTGCATACCCCCTGTATAATGTCCCCCACGTAGCATCCTTCCATACAGTGGTGGGACACGCTAGTGTGGTGAGGTCAGTCCAGAGAGTAGGCACCTAACAAAACAGGCAACAAACCCACCAGCAACAACATAGCCACGAGAGAGATTATACCAGGCAGTTTGAAACCCACGCTGAATAAGATTTCTGCTTGCTTCTTCATCTTCATCTCAGCTCAGTCTAGCAGAAACCCTTCTTCTGATTCATGACTAACTCTGCTGAGTCGTGGAGAAGGCCAAAACAGCATTGTTCCACTCCCATTTGCATTGATACAATTTATATGGAAATTGAACAATTCTTTGCATGGAGATGGTGGGAAATAAGTACAGTTGAAGTCGGTACATACACTGAATTAGTATTTGGTAGCATTGCCTTTAAATTGTTTAACTTGGGTCAACCGAGTTGTTCAACTTGGGTCAAGCTCCCCACAATAAGTTGGGTGAATTGTGGCCCATTCCTCCTGACAGAGCTGGTGTAACTGAGTCAGGTTTGTAGGCCTCCTTGCTCGTACACACTTTTCAGTTCTGACCACACATTTTCTCTAGGGTTGAGGTCAGGGCTTTGTGATGGCCACTCCAATACCTTGACTTGTTGTCATTAAGCCATTTTGCCACAACTTTGGAAGTATGCTTGGGGTCGTTGTCCAGTTGGAAGACCCATTTGCGACCAAGCTTTAACTTTAACTTTAACTGACTGATGTCTTGAGATGTTGCTTCAATATATCCACATAATTTTGCCTCCTCATGATGCCATCTATTTTGTGAAGTGCACCAGTCCCTCTTGCAGCAAAGCACCCCCACAACAAGATGCTGCCAACCCTGTGCTTCACGGTTGTGATGGTGTTTTTCGGCTTGCAAGCCTCCTCCTTTTTCCTCAAAACATAACGATGGTCATTATCGCCAAACAGTTCTATTTTTGTTTCATCAGACCAGAGGACATTTCTCCAAAAAGTACGATCTTTGTACCTATGTGGAGTTGTAAACCGTAGTCTGGCTTTTTCTGGCGGTTTTGGAGCAGTGGCTTCTTCCTTGCTGAGCGGCCTTTCAGGTTATGTCGATATAGGACTCGTTTTACTATGGAGATACTCCACCATCTTCACAAGGTCCTTTGCTGTTGTTTTGCGAATGATTTGCACTTTTCACACCAAAGTTTGTTCATATCTAGGAGACAGAATGCGTCTCCTTCCTGAGCGGTATGACGGCTGCGCAGTCCCATGGTGTTTATACTTGCGTACTATTGTTTGTACAGATGAACGTGGTACCTTCAGGCGTTTGGAAATTGCCCCAAGGTGAACCAGACTTGTGGAGGTCTACAATTTTTTTCTGAGGTCTTGGCTGATTTCTTTTGATTTTCCCATGATGTCAAGCAAAGAATCACTGAGTTTAAAGGTGCACCTCCAATTGACTCAAATTATGTCAATTAGCCTATCAGAAGCTTCTAAAGCCATGACATAATTTTCTGGAATTTTCCAAGCTGTTTAAAGGCACAGTCAACTTAGTGTATGTAAACGTCTGACCCACTGGAATTTTGACAAGTGAATTATAAGTGAAATGATCTGTCTGTAAACATTTATTGTAAAAATGAAAATGTCATGCACAAAGTAGATGTCCTAACTGACTTGCCAAAATTATAGTTTGTTAACAAAAATGTGTGGAGTGGTTGAAAACAAGTTTTAATTGTGTTACCTAAGTGTATGTAAACTTCCCAACTTCAACTGTATATAGATTTGTAGAGAAATGGGAACGGAAATACTCTTGTCAGGGTGATGATGAAAAAACAACAAAGTTTAAATGAAAGGCTTTCATGCATTTTTTGTCCAAAGTTGTGCAGGTGAAGCTTTTGTGGCAAAATGAATAATGCCTCAACCCCCTTGCCTCAACCCTGACCTCAACCCCCTTTATCAATCAGGCCCCTGTTTGATTTGCTTGTAGCACTCTTTGAAAACGGTACCATCCTATGACACGCCGCCCCAAAACAGGGATCTCAAGTCGAGCGATAAGTTTGGAGTGGCGTAACAATGGCGCCTGTGTGGGGAGATTTTAACAGTGGGCTGATAGGCGCCCTCAAGGTTTAAATCCATTGACCACTAATGAAAACAGCATGTTTGTTTCCCAGCTCACATACAGTAGTTGTCTACTGAGCTGTGTGTGTGTGGGGGAGACAAACTCTTCTCCCCGGCCCAAGCCACATTGGTATGAAGGTCAAATACTCCTTTGGAGAAAAACACTCAGGTTTTTTGAAAGACTGTTAATTTAATTTTTATCTCCCTGATTCAAACTCAAATGAAGATCAGAGTCACTACTGTAGCCCAACTAGAACCTAATGTATTCCTCCCATTTAATGCATAGGAGATTAGGACTGAGTCAGGACACCTTAAACAGCATGGAGGGTACTAACAGGGACAGTTAATGATGTTATAGTGCACTCACATCTGACCCAGAAATGAATGTGTGTATGGTGTGTGTAGAACCATGTTTTAGGGGGCTTTCTAGGTTGTTCAACCCCTCTTGAGACTTCAGAAGGGGGCTGCTCTAGCTTTTGAAGTTTTTGAAGCACAGGTGAAGTAGCCTTGCAAAAGGAAGGATACATCCCATACAATGCATCACTGTTAATGTAGGAAGAAGACATAGCATGCCAGTGTTCCTTTATGTTTGCTAACACAAGCTGCCTATTGTGGTATGTCAACCATGACAGGTACATGTAGGAAGTGTTTATTAATAGAGGTGTATGAGCGGAGAAGACAGGGCTCAAGCTATTTGCTGCAAATCATTACTGTATAAGGAGAACATCTCTCTCTCGCTATGTATATCTCTTTATCTTCCTGTCTCCCTTCTTCTGTCCCTCCAAAAATATTTTTACAGAGGCCCTGAAGCTCCCAAATGTAGTGCTCCAGATCTGATGCAATCTCAGTCTAAATCATCCCTCTATTAATTCAGCGATGCAATCTTTTATTTATAGGCCATGTAGCTCTCAATATATGTTGGTAATTTGTGGCACTTTTCAAATAGAAGCCATGTCGCTTTTATGGAAAACTATTTTCAAGAACAGGACATTTCAAACCTTGAGGTGTTACACTCAGAGCACAGAGAAAAATGTGGCATTTTCCATTTGAGTTGTATTAAAAGGTATTCCGCTATTGGGCCAAACAGAGACACACAGTTAAGGCACACACCATTGACCATCCCAGTCTACCACCACATGTACTTTGAACATGTACAGTTTGAATATGGAGCAATCCAGATCAATTTTTTCATTAGCAGCAGCGCTGAGATTGGATGGCTGTGTGCGGGTCACAGATGGGCTGTGGCACACAATAACTTAGTTAATGATTATACCACACACTCTGGCTTTTCTGTTCTCACACAGCAGAGAGCCTGAGCACTGAGAGGTTCTGCTTAGCTTGTTAGCTCAAGTTTCCTCTTCTTTGCCCATGTTAGCCTTCCAGGAAAAGGAAGCAATAAGCACTCTCTTTCTGTTGTATAAGGGTACATAACAGCATTTTACTGTTACAGGAAATCTGAGAATGTTCCCATGTGCTGGTGCTGGAAGAGAGTGGTCAATTAACTGCCATGAGCTAAATTGGACAGTGTGCTCGTTACGCACTGTAACCAGGAGGGTTTCCAGGGAATGAGAGCAGTTGCCCCGCTGCTGGTACAGAATATACTATTTTAATGTGATCACATAGCCCCATGTACTAATCCAAACATATATGGGAGTAACCCCATCCCCACACACACCAACTCTGCAAAGTTCATAATACTCTAATTAAACAACATTTGCCCAAGATTATACATTTACGGAGTAGCATATTAACAGGCAGGTGTAAAAGCAGGACGATCTGCAAATCCTCTCCTCTAATATGTGATCACAATGAATTAACAGCATATGGGAAGAGTTGCATTAGTCTTAAAAGCAACTTTATGCGCTTTAAAAGCAGTAAATCAACTTTTAACTTATATATTTTTGCCACGTCTATGAATTAACAAGGCAGGATGTTGCTTGCACGGCTCTTTCCTGGGGCGGAGGATAAGTTAGAGACCCTGTCTGATGTCCGTATAAGGCTGCAGGAGAAGAAAACAGCCTTATTGAACAACTTTTATATATTTCCAGGACTGCCCTTCAGCCAGAGGAAAGCCAATGAGACGATGACGAACCTCTAATCCGGCCCAATGGGCATTAATAAAATGTAGTGGAAGTCAACAAACTTTGTGGCCGTAAATCTTCACAGAGGATGTTATCATCTCCCTGCAGAGGTTAAGACACAGCTTCTCCAGTATTTATTTAACCTTTATTTAACTAGGCAAGTCAGTTAAGAAGAAATTCTTATTTTACAATGACGGCCTACCCCAGCCAAACCCTCCCCTAACCCGGACGACGCTGGGCCAGTTGTGCGCCGCCCTACGGGACTCCTGATCACGGCCGGTTGTGATACAGAGCCGGGGTCTGTAGTGACGTCTCTGGCACTGAGACAGTGCCTTAGAACGCGCCGCCACTCGGGAGCCCTCTAAGGAGAGGGGAAATCCATGCTTCAGAATTGATTTGTTTTGTTTTGATATTTCACAGACAAAATAGATGAACAATTACAATGTAAAGATGTGTTGGTGTCCCTAGGTCTACCTACAGTCTTAGTTACGGCGGATGATTGACAGTAGTATCAATTTCCTGTTTGTCATGTTTTCTACAGCCTGCTGTGTGAACATGTTGAAGATATAATGCTATCAACATGTTATGTTTGTGATTGTATTGTCTATCTGCATTGAGGGAACTATCATCTGTCATCACCATTTCCACTACATTGATTGTGTAGGTCAGTAGTGCTTTGCTTGAGACTGGGGATTGTTTTGCCACGTTTGCTATCAAAGCTCTATATATTGTATTGGATACACTACAGGACATTACATGGATAAGCCATCATATCTGCAGTTGGGTGATTGAAGCTGACTTAGATGTCAAGTGCATTTTAATGCCCTCTCATTCCAAACAGGTGTATCTGGCACCTCTGGGGGACACATTCAATTGCATAAAACATAGAGTGATAATAGTTAGTGTGAAAGTTGAGATGTCGAAAGAGAATAATGTAACTCAATGCCAGACAATTCTAATTTGTTACGGGAATATATGCTTACATTTCAACCACTGAAAGATCTACTTTAATGTAAAGTATAGCCTATTACATGTATTGTGATCGTAAGCCTACATTCAAATCTCTCATTATAAACAGTGAGAAACAATCCAATTAAACATGTTTATTCTGGAGCATTGACAGTGGAACTTATTGTATTAATGTGGCTAATCTGAGCTATGCTGTCAAGAAGGAAAGTCGTGGGTGTATGTAATCGGGTGTAAGTAATGTGATGAATAGTTAAATCTTGAGTATGGAGGTGCCACTGGGTACGTCCATCCATAAACTCCTGAGAAGAGGAAGAATGACAGGTGGACGGGATCATTAAAATATCTCTCTAGAGAGTGAACCGCCTCGGCGAATGAACCGCAAGACTCTTTTCAGAAGCAGTGTACTGGTGTAAATGAATGTTGGCATTCGCTGACAATGGAAAAATCACCTCCTAATGTCGGATACATGGGGCTGTCCTGGGAAAAGAGGTTTGCAAATGGGATTCAGCAGTGCCAGCAGCAGTGACAACACACACTGCTCATCGCCAAATAACGCATCATTGTCTCTCTCTCTCCCCCATTCTCACCAGTTGTCAATTACATTTTCCAAAGTTTGTCGCTGAAACATGCACTTCCTGCACACGTCTCCTTTTGAAATATAATGTCTACCCCCTCCAATCCACCTTTTATTTCAGGAGAGATGTGCTTTGGGTCGAGACGCCACATAGATAATACCTCCATCTGTTAAAATAAGTTCCTGGAGTTTTTTATTTTCTCCCTCCAGACTTCTGTTGCTCTAATACCCGTATATAAAAAGCAGCTGCGCCTAATTAGAAAAAACTTGTGAAATTTAGGAAAGTATAGGCTGGGAGAACAAGAGACAAAGAATGCCTTTTATCAGCCGGGCATAAGTACGGGGAGGATAATGTATTCTGTTTACCATCCCGTTCGTCTGTTGAGAACGAAGTGAATGCCCCTGTTCTGTTATGTGGGCTTCCCCATTTTAGTTTTCAAACCTCGAGCAGGATGGTCTTTGTTTCCTGCTGCAAGATCCACATGGAGCCCATGTGAGGTATGCTGTTTATTCACCACATCTGTAATTTCTTCACTCTGTTTTGGAGGGATTTTGTATTAATGTGCATCTACCCCCCCCCCCCCCCAACAAACAAGTCTTGGAGCATATTCAGAAACTGAAGAGTGTGAAGTCTGTTAGCGATCCAATAATTTCTGTGCTTAAGAATATTTGACAAACCTAGGTGATAAAGTATCTTGAGCTTCCCAGCATTAATCGGCTGTTAATGTTTTTCACGATCCTAGTAATTAGCATCAAGTTATTTTGCTTGGCATGGGACATTTTAGATCATACCCCATAATAAATAATTAACTGATGTGTGGTCTTTGATCTCTTCTCTCACTTTCTCCAGTATGCCGTCAATGCACATTCTCATTTTACGCCAACAACAGAGAGCAAGGAACGCCATAAGCTTCAAATAACTCAAGGCCTTTAGGTCCTAGTCATAACACTGTCAGAATCATTAAATGTCTGGACCAAAGGAAATTAGTTTTGACCAGTGCAGGGCTCTACGCTGATCTTTTTTATAAGAAGCACGTTTGCACCTACAGTAAGTTGAAAAATGTAGGCGCAGACAGAGAAATGTAGGAGTACAATAAAAAATATTTGAGGTAATAAAGCTCCAGTGCCTTCAAAAAGTATTCACACCCCTTGACTTTTCCCACATTTTGTGTTACACCTTGAATTTAAAATGGCTTCAATTGAAGTTTTGTGTCACTGGCCTATACACAATACCCCATAATGTGGAATTAAGTAGACATTTTTACAAATTAAAAAAAGTTGAAATGTCATGAGTCAATAAGTATTCAACCCCTTTGTAATGGCAAGCCTAAATACGTTCAGGAGTAACAATGTGCTTAACAAGTCACATTTATAAGTTGCATGGACTCACTCTGTGTGCAATAATAGGGTTCAACATGATTTTTTAATGACTACCTCATCTTTGTTTCCCACAGAGATAATTACACTTTGGATGGTGTATGAATACACCCAGTCACTACAAAAGATACAGGTGTCCTTCCTAACTCAGTTGCCGGAGATGAAGGAAACTGTTCAAGGATTTCACCAATGGTGACATTAAAACTGAGTTTAATGGCTGTTATAGTGTCACGTTCTGACCTTAGTTCCTTTTTTATGTCTTTATTTTAGTTGGTCAGGGCGTGAGTTGGGGTGGGCATTCTATGTTGTTTTTCTATGTTTTGTTCTGTTGTTATATTTCTATGTGTTTGGCCTAGTATGGTTCTCAATCAGAGGCAGGTGTCAGTCGTTGTGTTTTGTGGGTGGTTGTATCCTGTGTTAGTGTTTTCACTATACGGGACTGTTTCGGTTGTTTGTTTGTACTTTTGTTATTTTGTTCAGTTGATTTATTAAATATATCATTATGGACACTTACCACGCTGCACATTGGTCTGATCCTTGCTACTCCTCTGAAGAAGAAGAGGAATTCCGTTACAGAACCACCCACCAAAAGAGGACCAAGCAGCGTGGTAACGAGCGGCAGAAATCTCAGGACTCCTGGATATGGGAGGAGATTCTGGACGGCAAGGGACCTTGGGCACAGGCTGGGGAATATCGCCGCCCCAAAGCAGAGCTGGAGGCAGCGAAAGCTGAGCGGCGGTGGTATGAGGAGGCAGCACGGCAGCGCGGCTGGGACGAGAGGCAGCCCCAAATATTTATTGGGGGGTGGCACACGGGGAGCGTGGCTAAGTCAGGTAGGAGACCTGAGCCAACTCCCCGTGCTTACCGTGGAGAGAGGTGGACCGGGCAGGCACCGTGTTATGCCGTGAGGCGCACGGTGTCCCCGGTGCGCAGTCATAGCCCGGTGCGTTACAGCGCAGCACCTCGTATCGGCCGGGCTAGAGTGGGCATCGAGCCAGGTGCCATGAAGCCGGCTCAGCGCATCTGGTCTCCAGTGCGTTTCCTCGGGCCGGGGTACATGGCACCAGCCCAACGCATGGTGTACCCGGTTCACCAGCACAGCCCAGTGCGGTCTTTTCCACCTCGCCGCACTGGCCTGACTACTGGGAGTATCCAGCCAGGTAGGGTTGTGCAGGCTTGGTGCTCGAGACCTCCAGTGCGCCTCCACGGTCCGGTCTATCCGGTGCGTCTTCCACGCACCAGGCCTCCGGTGGCAGCCCCCCGCACCAGGCTGTCTCTCCGTCTCCTCCCTACAGGTGCTCCCACCCTTCCAGCGCTGCCAGAGTCTCCCTACTGTCCAGCGCTGCCAGAGTCTCCCGTCTGTCCTGAGCTGCCAGAGTCTCCCGTCTGTCCTGAGCTGCCAGAGTCTCCCGTCTGTCCTGAGCTGCCGGAGTCTCCCGTCTGTCCTGAGCTGCCGGAGTCTCCCGCCTGTCCTGAGCTGCCGGAGTCTCCCGTCTGTCCTGAGCTGCCGGAGCCGCCCGTCTGTCCTGAGCTGCCGGAGCTGCCCGTCTGTCCTGAGCTGCCGGAGCCGCCGGTCATTCAGGAGCTGCCGGAGCCGCCGGTCAGCTTCCGGAGCTGTCCGTTACTCCGGTGCTGCCGGAATCGCCCTTCACTCCGGAGCGGCCAGAATCGCCCGTCACTCCGGCGCTGCCGGAATCGCCTTTCACTCCGGAGCTGCCGGAGTCTCCCGCCTGTCCGGTGCTGCCGGAATCTCCCGTCCATTCGGGACCCGTTGCTAGGGTCGCCACTCCTAAGGTGCCACATAAGTGGGCTGAGACTATGGTGGAGTGGGGTCCACGTCCCGCTCCAGAGCCGTCACCGCGGTAAATGCCCACCCAGACCCTCCCCTATAGGTTCAGGTTTTGCGTCCGGAGTCCGCACCTTCGAGAGGGGGGGGGGTACTGTCACGTTCTGACCTTAGTTCCTTTATTATGTCTTTATTTTAGTTGGTCAGGGCGTGAGTTAGGGTGGGCATTCTATGTTTTTTTTTTTAATGTTTTGTTCTGTTGTTATATTTCTATGTGTTTGGCCTAGTATGGTTCTCAATCAGAGGCAGGTGTCAGTCATTGTCTCTGATTGGGAGCCATATTTAGGTAGCCTGTTTTCTATTGTGTTTTGTAGGTGGTTGTATCCTGTGTTAGTGTTTTCACCATACGGGACTGTTTCGGTTGTTTGTTTGTACTTTTGTTATTTTGTTCAGTGTTCTGTTGATTTATTAAATATATCCTTATGGACACTTACCACGCTGCACATTAGTCTGATCCTTGCTACTCCTCCTCTGAAGAAGAGGAATTCCGTTACAGATAGGAGAAAACTGAGGATGGATCAACAACATTGTAGTTACTCCACAATACTAACCTACATGACAGTGTAAAAGAAGAAAGCCTGTACAGAATAAAAATATTTTAAAAAACATGCATCTTGTTTGCAATAAATCACTAAAGTAAAACTGAAAAAAAAGTGAAAATCGATGGCAAGAGTTAAATGGCTGTCTAGCTTTTATCAGCAACCAACCTGACATAACTTGAAGAATTTTTTAAAATAATAATGTGCAAATATTGTACAATACAGATGTGCAAAGCGTTTAGCGATTTACCCAGAAAGACTCACAGTTGTAATCGCTGCCAAAGGTGATTCAACCCATGGGGTTGAATACCTATGTAATCAAGATATATTAGTGTTTTATTTTTCATAATTTCTTTACAAATGTTACATTTTTTTCCACACTTTGACATTAGAGTATTTTGTGTAGATCATTGACAAAAAATTACAATTAAATCCATTTTAATCCCACCTTCTAACACAACAAAATTTGAAAAATGTTAAGGGGTGTGAATACTTTCTGAAGGCATGTACTGTAGAATGCTTAATTTCTCCAGGCGCGCTAGTGCTCCTAAATTGAAATTCCAGGTTACACAGCTAAGTATTTAGGCAAAATGGTTGCACTGTAGGGCCCTGCTGTTGATTGCTTATGTTTAATTTTTCAGCCACTGGCAAAGACATTGTGAAGATACAGAAAGCCCTTTAAATCCTGAAACATGGCACCCATGACAGTATGTTGGACCACAAAACTTCCATAACTGTATTCAAGATGAAATAATTACGCATATATTACTAAAAACACCTAATGCAATCAGGATTCCCCTATACTCAGTTTTGCTGTGTGGGCTTTTCCACTCAGAGAGCGCAAGCAAGCGCTTTTGGGAAATATGAGCAGGCCAAGTGGTGACCAAAGCTGCGAGATCTCTGAGCCAAAGGCAGTGCCCTCATCCTTCAGCAATGTGAAACTGCATGAGCCAAAGCTGTCAGGGCCTTGCTCTATAAAGAGCCATTAGAATCAGCAAGTCTAGCATTTTGGGCGCTACTGCTTACGAGAGTTGAATGGGAGTGCAGCTCTTATAGGAAATGGTCTCATCACAGAAATGGTTGCCTTAGTTCAGCTATAAATTGGAAGCAGATTCAGACCACTTGAGCTAGTTGTCAACATCAGACATCAAGCCTTGCCATCTGGAGAAGGCTACACAGCCTTTGCAGATGGAGACTTTTGGCTGACATATCACCCTGCCCATCCTATATAGTTGGCAGTGCATTTGGAAGAAAAAAGATCGTAGTCATTTTACCAGCCACCCTTTGGCGGTTTAGAATCGGAGTCAACTCATTTGTCTCCCCTGACTTATGTAATCGATGTGCAATGACTTGTGTCATGGGCTTGTTGAAGCCGCCGGTAAAGATAAAGTACCGTTGCTCCTGTTCCCTATCACTATTGGGCTTTAAAATCTGATATGCCAATGTCAGAGGATGTTTACTGTACTCTGACAAGACTTCGGGGCTGTCAAAGTGTGCATCGCGAGTTGTTTTCCAATTAGTTTTTGTATTCATTTATTTATAAACCTCATTTGAAATTCAAATGAGGCATGGTGCACAATCAAGCTATAATCAGAGCCAGAGCCAGCAGACTGACTTTGAAAACTCCTCTGCTTTATTGCGAAATATGTCCCATTCCCCCCACTCGTCCCACAATTGACGAGGCAGTGTTTGAATCCAGACATATTGCCTAGTCAACAGATGGCTCAATATGTATTATCTGGTCCTTGAATGAGCATGTTCTCCCAGTCACACTTTGTCTTGATGGCAGTACACTGTATTTAAACTGTAATGGTTTCCACCTTCATTCGTCAAAATTACACTCTCTCTCCATCACCCATAGTATTAGCCTCTGCATCAGCTTGAAGCTAATGGCTAACTCGTTCAATTAACGGTGATGAGTTTTAAGAGAGTGAGAAAAGATGTCAGTGAATGAATATTCGTCTTGGGGATAGAGTTGTGGAGGGAGGTGATATTCTAATAAACTGAAAAGTCTGTATTCCTGAAGCCATTGGTTCATTGGTGCAAGTTTTTTCTTCAAGGTTCTGCAAGTATTGTTAATCCTTTAACTGTTCCTCTTGTGGCTGGAAAATCCTTGTATGACATGTTTACATCCTCCTACGCTGGCTTGATGTGACTACACTTTCCATGTTTACTGGAAACCCCTCATTAATGAGATGCTAGTATGAAGGAGGTTCTTAGCATAATGCATATTCAAGGATTTTCACTTCTAGGTGACTTGCAGTGGCCGTGTTGTAGTCAGAGAACAAGCATGTTATCGTTGAGGGGGGAGTTCCAGCCATGGGCAATTGCATTGCAGTCAGAAAAATGTATATTTTGAAAAAGGGCTTGTCTTCCCCCGTTTGGCACAAGCATCAGCGATGTGTTCTAGGACCATCCTCTTAGTTTCTTGATCTATCGGGGGAATCTTAGGACAGTTTGCTATTCTTTGTCCAGGCCCAACAAGAGGCAGTGAGTGAGATGGTCCAAGATGACCCAGAGGAAGTGATGAACATGGAAGTGTTTGGCAGTGTTCTGTGGTTTTCTATTGATTTCTCTGATTTAAACATCAAAATCAAATCAAATCAAATTTATTTTATATAGCCATTCGTACATCAGCTGATATCTCAAAGTGCTGTACAGAAACCCAGCCTAAAACCCCAAACAGCAAGCAATGCAGGTGAAGAAGCACGGTGGCTAGGAAAAACTCCCTAGAAAGGCCAAAACCTAGGAAGAAACCTAGAGAGGAACCAGGCTATGTGGGGTGGCCAGTCCTCTTCTGGCTGTGCCGGGTGGAGATTATAACAAAACATGGTCAAGATGTTCAAATGTTCATAAATGACCAGCATGGTCGAATAATAATAAGGCAGAATAGTTGAAACTGGAGCAGCAGCACAGTCAGGTGGACTGGGGACAGCAAGGAGTCATCATGTCAGGTATTCCTGGGGCATGGTCCTAGGGCTCAGGTCCTCCGAGAGAGAGAAAGAAAGAGAGAATTAGAGAGAGCATATGTGGGATGGCCAGTCCTCTTCTGGCTGTGCCGGGTGGAGATTATAACAGAACTTGGCCAAGATGTTCAAATGTTCATAAATGATCAGCATGGTCGAATAATAATAAGGCAGAACAGTTGAAACTGGAGCAGCAGCACAGCCAGGTGGACTGGGGACAGCAAGGAGTCATCATGTCAGGTAGTCCTGGGGCATGGTCCTAGGGCTCAGGTCCTCCGAGAGAGAGAAAGAGAGAAGGAGAGAATTAGAGAACGCACACTTAGATTCACACAGGACACCGAATAGGACAGGAGAAGTACTCCAGATATAACAAACTGACCCTAGCCCCCCGACACATAAACTACTGCAGCATAAATACTGGAGGCTGAGACAGGAGGGGTCAGGAGAATATTGTCTCTTTGGACTTTCTGTGACGTACATGGTTGAGAGGGCATAAGTGTACACATAAAACAATGTAGGGGTGATCCCTCCAAGTCATGACACTCCACACTTTGACTCAATAAGGAAGGTAACGTGATGATAGGATACTCATTGAGTCGTTCAAGCACCTTATAATTTTCCCTAATTTTCACCAGGAATAATTAGCTCTGTTGCCATGGTCGTGTCACGAGGCCTTACCGGTTTGTGACTGAAGCAGCACAATGACATCAGCTCCAGTTGCACTGGGGGCTCCAGGGTCCAATGAAAGGCCTTTGTTTTTCCAGCGTTCATTAGTGTCGTGGGTGGCACTCTATGTCCCTGAAGGACTTGCGCGGTTGCTTTTGTGTCTCTTGGTGATTATGGAGAAAGGGCATGTTTACTTCCAGGGGATTTGAGACTACCTGCTGCCATTCAGTAAGAATCGGAGCTCCAATGACAAGGGGACCGGGGAAGCAAGGCTGTTCCTTGGTTGTCAGTCAAAAGACGTGTTACGGTGTGAGAAACATATGTTTGCCTGGTTGCATTCATGCTGTATCTGTAGAGAGGGTCTATCGCCGGCGCAGTGCACCGTGTTACATAAATATTCCCCGGTGGCGCCAACGTGATTTATTGCTCAATGTGTATGCCACACCTTCCACAGCTCATGAATCTCTCCGCCAAATATCTGCCAGAGTATTTAAAGACAAACCCTCTCTCTCTCTTCCTCCAATAGAGTCAGTAAAGTGCATTGGCCACATATGTAATCTGTTACAGAAATTAAACTTGTTGCACCACTGGTTTTGTCCATTTAACCAAAACAATGTTATTGTCCTTGGTACATGGCACTTTATTTTTGAAAAATGACAACAGATAGCATGGCACTCAATTCCAAATATTCTCTACCAGTCCTGTGTGTGTGTTGTCAGAGGGGGACCAACCCCCTCCCCGTGCTCCACCCCCCTCTCTTCCCTAAGAGACAATTGGGAGCAGGAGTGTGGAGAGACAAAGGGAAGTAAATCACTGGAGGGGGCTTGCTGGCTGTCTCGGGGGTTCCTGGGGGGATGACAGACAGTACACAGTACCACAGAGCCGTGTAATGGAGTCCGCTGGACGCCAGATGTGAGAGCTGGAGAGAGGATGTGACCTCTGTGCATGTTAAACAAGTCTGCGTGTGTCTCGTGTGTGAGTGAGGCAGTGTGTGTGTGTGTGTGTGTGTGTGTGTGTGTGTGTGTGTGTGTGTGTGTGTGTGTGTGTGTGTGTGTGTGTGTGTGTGTGTGTGTGTGTGTGTATTTATCTGTTTGTCAGCACTTCTGCTTGTTTGTGCATTGTATATGTGGGTGGGGTTTTAGCTGGTGTCTGAGTGAGTGGGTCAGGTGTATGTGTGTGGCTGTCCATGTGGCTATGTTTGTCAGGCTGTGTGTGTGAGAATGAGTGTGTCAGCGTGTGTGTGTCCTGGGACTGGGAAATACAATCTGTATCCTAATGACACGTGAATTAATGGAAAAAAAGCCAACTCCATTTCTTGTTTATAGCATATGGAAATCTCAATCCTGCAAAATAGTTTCCCAAGCACAATGAGTTTAATTAAAGACACATGCGGTTGGCTGGGAGCTCAGTGCTAGTGTGGTAATACGCTAAGGTTAGCCTAGAGCTATAGCTTACTACAAGATCTACGCTAATGTAGAATTCAGAGTGTTGCAATGTCGTTTTCCTTCACAATATGCTCCGGCATTCAACATACTTTTTTACTACCTGAAAATTGAGATGCCATATCATTCCTTCCGCAGCTGTTGGGACAGTGTTGTCACTATAGCTACAGTACCTTCAGAAAGTGTTCAGACCCCTTGACTTTTCCAACATTGTGTTGTGTTACAGCCTGAATTTAAAATGGATTCAACTGAGATTTTTTTTGTCACTGGCCTACCTCCACACAGTACCCCATAATGTCCTAGTGGAATTATTAAAAATGTAAAGCTGAAAAGTATTCAACCCCTTTGTAACGGCAAGCCTAAGTTCAGGAGTAAAAATGTGCTTAACAAATAACATAATAAATTGCATGGAATAATAGTGTTCAACATGATTTTTGAATGACTACCTCATCTCTCTACCCCAGACATACAATTATCTGTAAGGACCCACAGTCGAGCAGTGAATTTCAAACACAGATTCAACCACAGAGACCAGGGAGGTTTTCCAATGCCTCGCAAATGGTAGATGGGTAAAAATGTAAAAAGCAGACATTGAATATCCATTTGAGCATGGTGATGTTATTAATTAAACTATGGATGGTGTATCAATTAGAGGTCGACCGATTATGATTTTTCAACGCTGATACCGATTTAACCTTTCTGATCTCCCCATCCCGGATCCGGGTTCGTGAATACAGACTCAAGCTCATTACCATAACGCAACGTTAACTATTCATGAAAATCGCAAATGAAATGAAATAAATATGCTAGCTCTCAAGCTTAGCCTTTTGTTAACAACACTGTCATCTCAGATTTTCAAAATATGCTTCTCAACCATTGCAAAACAATCATTTGTGTAACAGTATTGATGGCTAACGTAGCATTTAGCATTAGCATTCAGCTGGCAACATTTACACAAAAAAACAGAAAAGCATTCAAAAAAATAATTTACCTTTGAAGAACTTCAGATGTTTTCATTGAGGAGACTCTCAGATAGCAAATGTTCAGTTTTTCCTGAAAGATTATTTGTTTAGGACAAATCGCTCCGTTTTCTGCGTCACGTTTAGCTATGAAAAAACCCCTGTATCCAGGATTGTGTAAATCTATCAGCAAGCTCATTAGCATAACACAACGTTAACTATTTATGAAAATCGCAAATGAAATGAAATAAATATGCCATCTCTCAAGCTTAGCCTTTTGTAAACAACACTGTCATCTCAGATTTTCAAAATATGCTTCTCAACCATAGGAAAACAATCATTTGTGTAAAAGTAGCTAGCTAGAGTTAGCATTTCGCGTTAGCATTTAGCGTTAGCATTAGCGTTAGCATCCAGCACGCAACATTAACAAAAACATAAAAGCCTTCAAATAAAATCATTTACCTTTGAAGAACTTCTGATGTTTTCAATGAGGATATTCTCAGTTAGATAGCAGATGCTCAGTTTTTCCAAAAAGATTCCTTGTGTATTAGAAATAGCTCCGTTTTATACATCACATTTGGCTACCAAAAAAAATCCATAAATTCAGTCCTCAAAACGCAAACTTTTTTCCAAATTAACTCCATAATATCGACTGAAAACATGGCAAACGTTGTTTAGAATCAATCCTCAAGGTGTTTTTCACATATCTCTTCATTGATACATCGTTCTTGGAAACATGCTTTCTCTCCTGAATCCCAGGAGAAAATGCCTGCACCTGAAGATTACGCACAAATTTAGACAAAGGACACCGGGCGGACCTCTGGAAAATGTAGTCTCTTATGGCCAATCTTCCAATGATATGCCTACAAATACGTCACAATGCTGCTAAGACCTTGGGCGAACGACAGAAAGTGTAGGCTCATTCCTTGCGCAATCACAGCCATATAAGGAGAGAATGGAAAACAGAGCTTCAGAAATTCTGCTAATTCCTGGGTGATGCATCATCTTGGTTTCGCCTGTAGAATGAGTTCTGGGGCACTTACAGACAAAATCTTTGCAGATTCTGAAACTTCAGAGTGTTTTCTTTCCAAAACTGTCAAGAATATGCATAGTCGAGCATCTTTTCGTGACAAAATATCGCGCTTAAAACGGGAACGTTTTTTATCCAAAAATGAAATAGCGCCCCTAGAGCTCTAAGAGGTTAAGGACAAAATCAAGCCGATACCGATTAATCGGCCAATTTTTTTATTTGTTTGTAATAATGACAACAATACTGAATGAACACATATTTTAACTTAATAAAATACATCAATAAAATCAATTAAGCCTCAAATAAATAATGAAACATGTTCAATTTGGTTTAAATAATGCAAAGAAAGTAAAAGTAAGAAGAAAGTAAAAGTGTGACATGTAAGAAAGCTAACGTTTAAGTTCCTTGCTCAGAACATGAGAACATGTGAAAGCTGGTTGTTCCTTTTAACATGAGTCTTCAAAATTCCCAGGTAAGAAGTTTTAGGTTCTAGTTATTATAGGAATTATAGGACTATTTCTCTCTATACCATTTGTATTTCATATACAGTACCTTTGACTATTGGATGTTCTTATAGGCACTTTAGTATTGCCAGTGTAACAGTATAGCTTCCGTACCTCTCCTCGCTCCTACCTGGGCTCGAACCAGGAACACAACGACAACAGCCACCCTCAAAGCAGCGTTACCCATGCAGAGCAAGGGGAACAACCACTCCAAGCCTCAGAGAGAGTAACGTTTGAAACACTATTAGCGCGAACCCCGCTAACTAGCTAGCCATTTCACATCGGTTACACCAGCCTAATCTCGGGAGTTGATAGGCTTGAAGTCATAAACAGCGCAATGCTTGACGCACAACGAAGAGCTACTTTTCAGTGTCCAAAAGTATCGATTTCCGATTGTTATGAAAACTTGAAATCGGCCCTAATTAATCGTCCATTCCGATTAATCGGTCGACTTCTAGTATCAATACACCCAGTCACTACAAAGATGGTCACTTCAAGAAACCTGGCTCAGACACTGGGAGCTGAATTCACCCTTCAGCTGGACAATAACCTAAAACACAAGGTCAAATCTGCACTGGAGTTGCTTACCAAGAAGACAGTGAATGTTCCTGAGTGGCAGCGTTACTGTTTTTACTTAAATCTTCATGGAATATATGGAATATATTGTCCAGCAATGATGAACAACCAATTTGACAAGGCTTGAAGAATTAGGAAAATAATAATTTGCAAATGTTGCACAATCCAGGTGAAAGACTCACTGTTGTAATAGCTGCCAAAGGTGCTTCTACAAAGTATTAACTCAGGGGTGTAGATTTAATTTAAAAAAAAATAATTTTACCGTTATTTAACTAGGCAAGTCAGTTAAGAACAAAATCTTATTTTCAATGACGGCCTAAGAACAGTGGGTTAACTGCCTTGTTCAGGCAGATTTGCACTTTGTCAGCTTGGGGATTCGAACTTGCAACCTTTCGGTTACCGGTCCAATGCTCTAACCACTAGGCTACCCTGCTGCCCCATATGTAAATTATATGTTTCGGTATTTATTTTTAAATAAATATAAAAAAATATTTTACTTTGCCATTATGGAGTAGTGTGTGTAGAACGGTGAGAAATTGTGTTATTTTAATCAATTTTGAATCTAGGCTGTAACACAATCAAATGTGAAATACATCAAGGGGTATAAATACTTTCTGAAGGCTATTCATCAAAGTAGCCTATTTTGCAATGATAACCAAATATAATCTCATCAACTGTTCAAACAGTAAACCAAACAGCAAGAATCCACCCAATAAGGTATTTTATTTAATAACTAATAACTAACTAGTGATTACAGGTTATTGTGAAATGGTAGAACCTGCTGTAACCAACTAGCTTTCTCAATGACTCAAACATGATGATGTTCTATTTTAGCTGATATGGGAATGAATACACAAGCAGCATATCAAACTGGGATCGTGTTTTAGGTTACACCGGGAAGTAGAAGAATATTTGGCAGGGCTTCTTTTAAAAATATATACATCTGATTATTTCACATGAGATGTTGGAAGTTAAAAAGGCTAACTAGTTTGCTATGTTTTTAGCCAGACTAAAGCCAGTTAGCCAGGCTGCCAGCTAGCTGCTACTAGCAGGGGAAGGAGGCTCTTCCTATCGCCCTCTTGTGAATGGGAGTGGGACCAACGAGGATGTCATGTTACCAAACGGTGTTCACTACTCCACCCACATGCACACACACACGTAGATCAACGGAGTGAAGCTTGTAGTAACTTTATGCTAACAGAGGGAAACAACACCAGGAGCTGTTGGCTCTGGGGCTCGACCAGTCCTGATTGAGTCTCACTACACCTCAGCAGTAATAAAGTGACTTTAAGGCTCAGTCCTCCCCTCACATTTCACACCCAGAGAAGTATCCACTTTATCGGAACATCAATACATACCTCTTTATTAAGGCATCCTGCATCAAAATGAAATACAGGGTCTATTATTATTGTTGTGCACATGCCTGTCCAGGATTGTAGAACCGAATCAGTCTACCAAATACGTTTAAGGACTTATTTGGCCTATTTCCCCCATAGACCTGCAGCTTTGTAGGACAAGTGGGGTATATATTCTTTCAGAGTATTCATCCAACAGAACCTATTATTTTCTACCGTTTAAGGGGCTGGACTACATTAGACACAATACACTTCTTATATCATGCAGTGCAGTTTATAATACCAAAGGTTGTCTTATAAAGAATTGTAATGCTAGCTAGGATGGTACTCAGTTTTTGTTTATGACAGGGTGGTAGTTAGGGGTTGCTGTGACAGAAAGACATGGGGATTGTTATACGGTGTGCGCATGGGTGAGTGTGTTTGGCTGTCAAGCTTCCTAAAGGCGTCCACATGCTTCCCAGCTGAAACAGTTAGGAAAAGTTGGTGCATATACAGTATTATGATGGCATTATGTCATGTTTTTGTTAATTTTGGACTTCGGGCACACAACCCTTATGAAAAAAGATTGTGGTCAGAGTGCAGTACACTGCAGTTATTCTGCAATCACTACGTCCAAAATACCACAGTCGACTGCATTTACTTCACTTTTACTGCCGTTTCAAACCGCAATATTTTTTTGTAAGAGCATTTTTACTCAAGGCCAGCCGAAGTTCAAGAGCCGAAGTCTACGCCCCTTCGTCCGTGATTGATGTACTGTTGGGATTCTTTAGTAAAGTCTTCGTTGTCATTCAAGTCATTTTCATGTAAATTTTTTCATTGAGAAAGACTGCACCAAAGATCTTAGTTAGATGTAAAATTGCACAACTAAGATCTTCTCAGAAAAAAAATGTCACAATTAATGACAGATTTCTTGAATTATCTTAGATTAATTTTTACTATTTTGAGGAAGTGTATACTGGCTACACAGCATCTAAAAATGTATAAACAGTACTGTTGACACTTTTTTATAATTTTTAGGGCGAAGGTCTTTTAAGGAGTATGCGAGCACACATGTTTGGTTCGCCTAGCCAACTTCGGCTAGCTGCCAGCCGAACTTAAGCACACCTTTATGGAGAGGAAGGCAGGGGAGGGGTATTTCACGTCAAATAATTAGCTAAAAACAAACCCCCAGCCGCAGTGCTAGCTTATTGTTTTTAGCTGCTAGCATTAGTGGAGGGAAAAATCTATCCTGAGATCTACCGTGCTGTGGAGGAGTCATCCATTACTCAGGGCCATTCTGACATGGTATCAATGATTTCAGATAATAATGAGAGCATATGTAGCCTACGACATGTGCATTATGTATGAGTTTCAAGGTCTTTCAATTTATTGTAAATGTGGATCCATTGAAATTATATGATGCTTAGATGCATGCTTTCTGTCCTTATTTGATTTTCCATCATTGTATAATCTTGCACAGTATCTTGCAATGACATGCAAATTAACTGCACTGAAAACAATTATGAGAAACGCACATGTATCTGTAACTTAGTATTTGGCCCACTAAACCCAGCTTCAGCGGAGTAAGTGTGGGACCCCCCCCCACCCCACCCCAAACACACACACACAATGTTGAGAAATTGTCTCGCTCTCTGTCAATGAAAGGAATGCTGTGGGCTTTGCTTTAACTTTCTGAAATGGAAGAGCGATGCTGCTACTCCATATCCCATTATGACTAGTCAACCAGGGCACTGCTTCTCCGTCTCTCTCTCTTTCTCTCTCTCTCTCTGGCTGGGAAGCATCTGTCTCTCTGGATTGAAATGATTCCCTCCTCCCTCCTTTTCTCTCTCCCATTGATCCCCTTCCTTGTCAAGTCTCCAGCATCCCTTATCCCCCACCAGCACATCATCACCATCCTCCCTTCCTCCCTTCAATGTCTCCCTTCCCTGCCACCCCCTGTCCCTCAGCAGATTCCCACAGCTTGTTGCCTATCGAGAGAGACATGATCCTCAGACTTCCTGCCAACGTGGAGGGGAAAAAAGGGGCCTGGATTTTGGGCAGAACATCTTGTGCCAGAGTGAGCAATCTGTGGGCATTGTGCTCTGGCTTTGTTTCCTCCCTCTCTCTCTCCGTTTGTCACAGTGGGTCTGCCGAGGGTTGCGGCAAGTTCCCAGAATCTAACACTCTAGAGGGAACACAACACGGCCTCAGAGAGGAGAACTTGGAGAGGAGAATGGTAATCTCCTTCATAACTTTGTTGTTGTAAACAGTATGTTGGGACCAGGCAAAGAGTGGGTTGGAAGAGAGGACAGGGCAGAGGTTGACAGCTCTACTCTATATTCCACTAGTCAAATGAAAATTTGAGATTCATGTCTCGCTACTGTTATTTATTCCTAAAAATGCGAAGATTTCCTGGACTACAAGAGCTGCCCAAAATGCTTAATATGACAAATGGCTTCAATTTATGCAGATTATTATATTTTTGAGGATAAATTATATATTCAGAATAATACAATTTATTCACAAGTCCAAAGTCCTTGAATGACCCTCATGTGTGTGCACCACCTGCACCTGTGTAGTTATCGATAACCAGTAGTTGTTCAGTGTTTTTCTTTTAAGGATATCTCCCGCATACTTGACTAGTATTAATGAGAAATAAAAATGAAAGAATCTGATCTGCCTAAAGACATTCTGCCCTACGGGAGTGTTAACACTCTCTAAGATCCCAAAATACTTTTAGAAACTTGTGTAGATGCCAGATTTAATCTCTTAACTCTTTCAGTATGAATTGAGGCTACGTGACTATCCCTATGGATAAACCTGCAAAGAATAGCACCGGCCTCATTCAGTTACAGGAGCCATGAGATGAAAAATCCTAGAATATGAAACCATACTCTATATTTACTGAGAATATATTGAAGTCTGGAAAGCCCAATAATGAAACCAGCCTGGGTAATGATAATGAACAGCTAAAATGTAAAACAAAGTCTGCCAACAGACTCCCAGGCACCATGGAGGGAGGCCTCTCCGGGTCCTCATGGTAGTCAGACAGGCCTCCTCATCAAGGATCTGTCGGGTCATTCTGCCGATGTGGTTTTTATGTCTGACGTGGCAGGTATCTCCCAGCGGGAGAGAACGCTCTTGATCCATAGTTATGAGAAGATTCAGACACACACACACACAAATGTTTAACATCTGTGTGTAGACCACTGACACTGATAACTCACCACAATTGTTGCTTAGAAATAAAGTAATACTTTTTTAATGTGACCAAGATGGAGTTATGTAGCCTGTGTCACTGCATACCAATATATTAGAAATTCAAACACCAACTAAACAAATGTGACACATACACTACATGACCAAAAGTATGTGGACACCTACTCGTTGAACATCTCATTCCAAAATCATGGGCTTAAAAAATAGAGTTGATCCCCCTTTACAGCGATAACAGCCTCCACTCTTCTGGGAAGGCTTTCCACTAGATGTTGGAACATTGCTACGGGGACTTTCTGCCATTCAGCCATGAGCATTAGTGAGGCCGGGCACTGATGTTGGGTGATTAGGCCTGGCTCGCAGTCGGCATTCCAATTCATCCCAAAGGTGTTCGATGAAGTTGAGGTCAGGGCTCTGTGCAAGCCAGTCAAGTTC
Organism: Oncorhynchus mykiss; assembly: GCF_057628025.1. Lineage (NCBI taxonomy): Eukaryota > Metazoa > Chordata > Actinopteri > Salmoniformes > Salmonidae > Oncorhynchus > Oncorhynchus mykiss. Next base: position 25,364,390 of record NC_143031.1, read on the forward strand.
TTCCACATCAATCTCAACAAAACATTTCTGTATGGACCTCACTTTGTGCACAGGGGCATTGTCAAAGTTGGAAGCACAGAATCATCTAGAATGTCATTGTATGTTGTAGCGTTAAGGATTCCCTTCACTGGAACTAAGGAGCCTAGCCCGAAACATGAACCATTTATACACCTTTCAGCAATGGGTGTCACAGTCAAACTTAGAGTTGAAGTCAGAAGTTTACATACCCTTAAGTTGGAGTCATTAAAACTCGTTTTTTAACCACTCCACAAATGTCTTGTGAACAAACTATAGTTTTGCTAAGTCGGTTAGGACATCTACTTTGTGCATGACAAGTATTTTTACAACAATTGTTTACAGACAGATTATTTCACTTATAATTCACTGTATCACAATTCCAGTTGGTCAGAAGTTTACATACACTAAGTTGACTGTGCCTTTAAACAGCTTGGAAAATTACAGAAAATGATATCATGGCTGTAGAAGCTTCTGATAGGCTAATTGACATCATTTGAGTCAATTGGAGGTGTACCTGTGGATGTATTTCAAGGCCTACCTTCAAACTCTTTGCTTGACATCATGGGAAGAAAACAATAATCAGCCGAGACCTCAGAAAAAAATGTAGACCTCCACAAGTCTGGTTCATCCTTGGGAGCAATTTCCAAACGCCTGAAGGTACCACGTTCATCTGTACAAACAATAGTATGCAAGTGTAAACACCATGGGACCACGCAGCCGTCATGTACTTTGATGGAAGGCTACTCGAAACGTTTGACCCATGTTAAACAATTTAAAGTCAATGCTACCAAATACTAATTGAGTGTATGTAAACTTCTGACCCACTGGGAATGTGATGAAAGAAATAAAAGCTGAAATAAATCAATAATTCTCCCTACTATTATTCTGTCTTTTCACATTCTTAAAAGAAAGAGCTAACTGACCTAAAACAGGGAATTTTTACTAGGATTAAATGTCAGGAATTGTGAAAAACTGAGTTTAAATGTATTTAGCTAAGGTGCATGTAAACCTCTGACTTCAACTGTAGATGCATAAAGTACTGGTCGGATGTGAGCTCTAATGGGGCACTCCCGTTATTTCATTTAGATACTGACAATTTATATTTGCATGATTTAGCTTATTCATCTTTCATAATTAATATTTTCTTCATTCATGTGACGACGAATACTCGGTCCACTTCTACTCCCCGGGTGCTCTCATTTGTTGACTTCTGTAACCCTAAAAGCCTTGGTTTCATGCATGTTAACATTAAAGCCTCCTCCCTAAAAAGTCTAGAACACATCCTGGTTCTTAAACACTAGACCAGTGGGTATGTGACAGACCAATACTGGGTCCTGGTATGTGACAGAGGCTTCTCTCTAAGCTGAGACCTTGAAACTGAGGGATCCTTTCTCTCAACAAGGTTCTGGGTTTACTGCCAAATTCAGATATTGATAGTGAGGATTTATTCAATCAGTCACTTGCATGAACTTTAAGGGCACAGGGCGAGACCCAGATGCAGATGGTTTGAGTCTGATATTTATTATAATCCAAGGGGCAGGCAAGAGAATGGTCATGGGCAGGCAAAATATCATAAACAAGGTCAGAGTCCAGGAGGTACAGAGTAGCAGGCAGGATTGCTAGCCGCTGCATATCGGACTGTTAGCTAATAGGCCCATCGGCTAATTTCTCGTTCCACTATACCTATTTTGCCAATTGGCCTGGGCCCCTTTTACTCAACGAAGCCCTGCTTATCCATCACGACTGGACTACCAATATAATCTGTCCGAGGGTTTTTTCCAACAGGCCCCTCAGGTGACCTAAACTGGGACATGCTTAACACCCCAGCCATCCTATAATCTAAGCTTGATGCCCTCAATCTCACACAAATTATCAATGAACCCACCAGGTACAAGCCCGAAAACACGGGCACCCTCACAGATATCATCCTAACCAACTTGCCCTCCAAATACACCTCTGCTGTTTTCAACCAAGATCTCATCGATCACTGCCTCATTGCTTGCATCCGTAATGGGTCTGCGGTCAAACGACAACCCCTCATCACTGTCAAACACTCTAAAACACTTCAGCGAACAGGCCTTTCTAATCGACCTGGCCCGGGTATCCTGGAAGGTTATTGACCTCATCCCGTCAGTAGAGGATGCCTGGTTATTCTTTAAAAGTTCCTTCCTCGCCATCTTAAATAAGCATGCCAAATTCAATTTTTTTTTTAACCAGGAACAGATATGGCCCTTGGTTCTCTCCAGACCTGACTGCCCTTGACCAGCACAAAAACATCCTGTGGCGTTCTGCATTAGTATCGAATTAGCCCCTGTGATTTGCAACATTTCAGGTAAGTTAGGAACCAATATACACAGGCAGTTAGGAAAGCTACGGCTAGCTTTTTCAAGCAGAAATTTGCATCCTGTAGCACAAACTCAAAAAAGTTCTGGGACACTGTAAAGTCCATGGAGAATAAGAGTACCTCCTCCCAGCTGCCCACTGCACTGAGGCTAGGAAACACTGTCACCACCGATAAATACATTATAATTGATAATTTTTTAAGCATTTTTCTACAGATGGCCATGCTTTCCACCTGGCTACCCCTACCCTGTTAACAGCCCTGCACCCCCCACAGCAACTTGCTCAAGCCTCCCCCATTTCTCTTTCACCCAAATCCAGATAGCTGATGTTATGAAAGAGCTGCAAAGTCTGGACCCCTACAAACCAGCCGGGCTAGACAATCTGGGTCCTCTCTTTCCAAAATGATCTGCTGAAATTGTTGCAACCCCTATTACTAGCCTGTTTAACTTCTCTTTTGTATCATCTGAGATTCCCAAAGATTGGAAAGCTGCCGCGGTCATCCCCCTCTTCAAAGGTGGAGACACTCTACACCCAAACTGCTACAGACCTATATCTATTCTACCCTGCCTTTCTAAGGTCTTCGAAAGCCAAGTTAACCAACAGATTACCGACCATTTCAAATCCCACCATACCTTCTCCACTATGCAATCTGGTTTCAGAGCTAGTCATGGGTGCACCTCAGCCATGCTCAAGGTCCTAAACGATATCATAACTGCTATTAATAAGATACATTACTGTGTAGCTGTATTCATCGACCTGGCCAAGGCTTTCGACTCTGCCAATCACCACATTCTTATTGGCAGACTCAACAGCCTTGGTTTCTCAAATGATTGCTTCGCCTGGTTCACCAACTACTTTCTTGATAGAGTTCAGTGTGTCAAATCGGAGAGCCTGTTGTCCGGACCTCTGGCAGTCTCTATGGGGTGCCACAGGGTTAAATTCTTCGTCCGATTCTCTTCTCTGTATACATCAATGATGTCGCTCTTGCTGCTGGTGATTCTCTGATCAACCTCTACGCAGACGACACCATTCTGGATACTTCTGACCCTTCATTGGACACTGTGTAACCTCTTAGAGCTACCCACCTACTTTTTTCAATTTCCGGCTGAAGACATACCCAAATCTAACTGCCTGTAGCTCTGGCCCAGAAGCAAGGATATGCATATTCTTGGTACCGTTTGAAAGAAAACACTCTGAAGTTTGTGTAAATGTGAATTGAATGTAGGAGAATATAACACAATAGATCTGGTTTAGATAATACAATTTTATTGTTTTATCATCATCTTTAAAATGAACAAGATAAAACAAACATTCAGATAGGATGATGGGGACAATTTCAGTGAAAAACATAAGAGGGCAACAGTACTTGTGCAACGTTTCAGAATGATAACTTCCAAAATGAGTGTGCTACATGACATTTATCATGAAGGCCCACAGTTGTCCCACACAAGTAGCCCAAATGTACCCAAGTGGCCTTATTGGTGAAGGTATACATTTTGAAACAAATAACTATATACAAAATACCAAAATGGTATTCCAAAAAATGGAGAAAAAAATATTGGAAAACAATATGAAGAAAAAAATATATACATTTACAAAATAACATGGGTAACTATTTACACACTTTCAATATTTGGAAGACCCTCAGTCCTCTATCAAATCAAATGTATTTATATAGCAATTCGTACATCAGATAGTATCTCAAAGTGCTGTAAAGAAACCCAGCCTAAAACCCCAAACAGCAAGCAATGCAGGTGTAGAAGCTCCGTGGCTAGGAAAAACTCCCTAGAAAGGCCAAAACCTAGGAAGAAACCTAGAGAGGAACCACTATGAGGGGTGGCCAGTCCTCTTCTGGCTGTGCCGGGTGGAGATTATAACAGAACATGGCCGAGATTTTCAAACGTTCATAGATGACCAGCAGGGTCAAATAATAATAATCACAGTAGTTGTAGAGGATGCAACAGGACAGCACCTCAAGAGTAAATATGAACAGTTTAGGGTTCTATGGCCGCAGGCAGAACAGTTGAAACTGGAACAGCAGCAAGGCCAGATGGACTGGCGACAGCAAGGAGTCATCATGCCAGGTAGTCCTGAGGCATGGTCCTAGGGCTCAGGTCCTCCGTGAGAGAGAAAGAGAGAATTAGAGATAGCATACTTAAATTCACACAGGACACCGGATAAGACAGAAGAAGTGCTCCAGATATAACAAACTGACCCTAGCCCCCCGACACAAACTACTGCAGCATAAATACTGGAGGCTGAGACAGGAGGGGTCAGGAGACACTGTGGCCCCATCCGATGAGACCCCCGGACAGGGCCAAACAGGCAGGATATAACCCCACCCACTTTGCCAAAGCTCTACACAATATTGTGCTGCTGATGCCAGGTGCCATAGCAGTCTCTTTCTGCTGTAAAGCAGAGGGTCACCAAGCATGTGGCGCAGGTGATGGGGGACTTATTTTTGCAAAGAACACAGCGACGCCTCCATGCTGTGCCCTTTTGGCCCTGAGGCAGATCCATGCCTGCAGAAATAAATTTGGGCAGATGAACACCACTTGTGGCAGGAGCTGGATGAACCAGCTTCAGTGGGGGATGGCCACCTTGGCCCTGGGGGCTGCCATTCGGAGTCAGTGTCACTGTGAAAGAAAATGTTCAGTTAGAATAGTTTCACATATGAGCTCTGTATCAACAGGTATAATAAACAGATATACTGTATATAGAGTACAGGGAACATAAGGATAAATATATTATGACAGACCAGCTAGATCTACTGTCTTTATTATATTACAACAGACCAGCTGTATCTACTGTCTCCATTTCACGTTGGCCATTGTTGTGGGCCTGCCCTCCCCTCAACAGCCTCAAATAGGCTCATGAAGTGGGTTGGGGTGGGGCGGCAGACAGACGCATCTCACATTTCATGACATTACATGTTTATATATTGCTTCTAAAATGTAAAAAAAATCACAAATAATATTTTATATTATTAATTAGGGCATTAGCATGAGAAGAACTTACCAGTCCAAAACGATGTCCTCTCCCGTTCAAAAAAATATTCCTCCACTTGGGAATCGCTAAATGAATCGTCCTACAACAATCTCTGTCTCACTTTCCCAATCAATTTATTCTAAAATTGTGTGTACATCTGTATATCTAGACTTAGATTTAGCTTTCCCTGACTTAGTCGCCATAATGATTGATATATAAACAGCTGAATATGCGAAACAACGTTGTGCGTAATATGTGTTGCTCCTTCCGGAATGAAACTTAAATAGCGAATTACTCTCTTTACGCCAGAGCTTACTACATGGGTTGGTCTTGCAACACATAAACATGACCTATTGCCGTTTACCTCAGCTCATTGGCTATCTACCCAGCTCGATTTCAAGACGATCAGTGGTCATTGGGTTAAAATACAGTCAATCAACGAAACAGCGGGCAAATCATTGGTGCACAATGATGTCATTACTTGTTGTCTTCAAATCGGGTTCTTTCAGTCAATACGTCCCGTGAAATGACCCATCAGGTTTGATTATGTTACAAACAAACCAGTTGATTGCAGTGACACCAAACATGACTGGAAAAGTCACTTTCTATGTGGGTTATTTACCTGGAATGTGTCGTCGAAAATGGAATGAGACGGAATTCACGACACAAGCGGTTCACAAAATGTTTCGTGTTAGGCTATAAAAACTGATTTTATCAAACAAAAGATCATTCATTGTGTAACAATGAGCATTGGGATTGCGAACAGACGAAGATCGTCAAAGGTAAACAATTTATTTTAATGCAGTTTGTGATTATGTTACGCCTGTGCTGGTTGAAATTGATGTTTTTTATGGGGCTCTATACTCAGATAATCGAGTCATATTCTTTCGCAGTAAATCCTTTTTTATATCTGACAACGCAGTTGGATTAGCAAGATTCTAGGCTTTCGATACATGTGAGACACTTGTATTTTCATGAATGTTTAATATATGACTATTTATGTAGCGATCACCCTATGTTGTGGAATTTCAGCCCGCTACCGGGTTCCGTGCTCAGAGCGGTTAATGGATTTTGCATTTGAGTTTTCTCGCTGAAATTTTGTTTCTCTTTCAAATGACTGCTTGACTTGTTGACTGCTTGATCCCCACAGCAGACATTGTGGGCTAGTTTAGGAATGCTGTGTTGCACGTATAGCGCAAAATTTTACGTGGCGTCATTACTTCATGTACCTTCGTTATATAGATTTGACATCGGTTTTGCACATCGGGCATTAAACTAGACATCGGCCGATACCGATTTTGGCATTTTTAGCTAGTATCGGACGATTCCGATATGTTCACCGATATATTGATCGTGCGTAACAACCTAGTAATTTACATAGGCTTTCTAGGTCAGACCAGGGCTTTTGGCACAGCTAGTTTGTTACGCAGTGGCCAATCAGCAGGTCTCTTGACTTCATGCTTCAAATCAAATAAAATTGTATTTGTCACATACACATGGTTAGCAGATGTTAATGCTAGTGTAGCGAAATGCTTGTGCTTCTAGTTCCGACCATGCAGTAATATCTAACAAGTAATCTAACCTAACATTTTCACAACAACAACCTTATACACACAAGTGTAAAGGAATGAATACGAATATGTACAGAAAAATATATGAATGAGCGATGGCCGAACGGCATAGGCAAGATGCAGTAGATGGTATAGAGTACAGTATATACATATGAGATGAGTAATTTAGGGTATGTAAACATTATATAAAGTGGTATTGTTTAAAGTCACTAGTGATGCATTTATTACATACATTTTTCAGTATTAAAGTGGCTAGAGATGAGTCAGTATGTTGGCAGCAGCCACTCAATGTTAGTGATGACTGTTTAACAGTCTGATGGCCTTGAGATGAGACTGAAAAACAGCTCCTTCGGTCCCCGCTTTGATGCACCTGTACTGACCCCGCCCTCTGGATGATAGACCAGGCAGTGGCTTGGGTGGTTGTTGTTCTTAATGATCTTTATGGCCTTCCTGTGACATCGGATGGTGTAGGTGTCCTGGAGGGCAGGTAGTTTGCCCCCGGTGATGCGTTGTGCAGACCTCACTACCCTCTGGAGAGCCTTACGGTTGTGGGCGGAGCAGTTGCCGTAACAGGTGGTGGGTGATACAGCCCGACAGGATGCTCTCGATTGTGTATCTGTAAAAGTTTGAGTGTTTTTTGTTGACAAGACTAATTTCTTCATCCTCCTGAGGTTGAGGAGGCGCTGCTGCACTTTCTTCACAACGCTGTCTGTGTGGGTGGACCATTTCAGTTTTCAGTGGACCATTTCCCCTATCCACAGTCAATGTGGATAGGGGGCTGCACGATCATCTCCTTTGTTTTGTTGACACTGAGTGTGAGGGTATTTTCCTGACACCACATTCCGAGGGCCCTCACCTCCTCCCTGTGGGCCTCTCGTCGTTGTTGGTAATAAGGCCTACCATTGTAGTGTCGTCTGCAAACTTGATGATTGAGTTGGAGGTGTGCATGGCCACGCAGTCATGGGTGAACAGGGTGTACAGGAGAGGGCTGATTAGCTCAATAAATAATTTTACGCTTTGATTCTGCGGTTTGAGTATTTCCCAGTAACGGACAAGGCTGCTTTCACAAAGTTGGGCTGGTCGGTGAAATGAATTTTAGTCTCTTTGAGGCCATTCGAATGCTGCGTTGAGGGTTTCTGAGTTAGCTAATTGACAGCAACATCACATCTCTCTCCTTATGTCGTCACACTGACTGGTGCAAACCAACCACATTTCAGCCAGTCGGTCCCTTTCCCTTACGAGGAATACTGCTCAAAAACTGTAAACTATCCAAATAATTCATAAATGCCAAACAAAAGTGTTAATATAACCATCTCATGTTTAATTTATGAGACTGTTGTCTATCTCTATTATTGCAGCATTGTTTGCAGAAATCAGACACACACTGGCAAATTGTAAGCAGCAGCCTAATCAGTTTTTACATGGCATCCTAGTAACCCTGCAGGTGTTCTTTTTCCCTGTAAAATAACAAGTTACAAATCATCCTTTATGGGACAGCGTTTCACTAAGAGGCGTTTAGATGGCCAACGAGGAGGCAACGCAATTAAATCCTGTGGGCAAGGGGAGATATCTATGGCAACGACAATACCTAGACTCTATTAGGGACGAAGCATGTGAGTAATGAGGTATTAATATTTCCATCAGGACTTGGTAAACAGATTAACAGGACACTGTGTTAATTAATCAAGGTTAGTTGATACAGCGCCTTCCCAAGGAGAACATTTGTCAGAATCTGGCACTCGACAATCTGCAATATTTATCGGAATTCCAACTTTATCCCTGAACCTGCAGAGCTGAGTTTGATGACTCATGCTTTCTTTCTCAAGGGGACTCAAAAGCAATCGCAGAAAAAAAGAGGTGGGAATCTTTTTTTTTTAAAGGATGGTCCTTGTGTTAAAAGGCCAATCAGGCACTGTATCCCTAGAATGGCAGAATTCAATAATTCAGAGGGAAATCACTCCTGTGAAGATGATGTGAATAATTCAGAGTATTATGACTTAAAAGATCTACCATCTGCATTCAGAATGGAGAGAACAATGATTAATTCAACAACTGAACTAATAGAGTTTCTTTCAGAAACCTTGATTTACATTGGCGGACTCCCTCTCTCACTGTCTACCTACTTTGAGGGGAAAAGAAAGGGCTCATTTGCCCGAGTCTATATTTCGACTGCGGGGCGGGCACAGTGCCCGTTCATTCATTCCAGCAGCACTGTTCGGGTCTTGAAAGAAAACACAAAAATTGGGTGAGCTTAAAGTCTGCGTCTCTGAGAGCATCGATTTTTGTGAGTGGCGCATTAGAAGATAATATGTCTGTCACTGAAGACAGATATGAGGTTGAGATCATTAGAGGACACATATCTACATCCCAAATTGCACCCTATACATAGGGAATAGGGTACCATTTGGGACGGACCCTCTACACAGTACAGTATTGGCCTGTGGTTTGTTATTATTTATTTTATTTTTCTCTCTGCATTGTTTGGAAGGGCCCGTAAGTAAGCATTTCACTGTTAGTCTACACCTGTTGTTTACGAAGCATGTGAAAAATACTATTTTCTTTTATTTGTGGGCGAATGTTGAAGAAAGTGGTGCAAACATATCTTACAGTTAAAACGCTGCGGTGCGTTATGTGACTACAACAAATGGAAAATGAAAATAAACACTTCTGTCATCTCTCTGATCTTGGAATTCTGATCATGAAAAGAGGCATGGAGTACGGTGTCCTTATGAGGAGAGCATCTCAAATAACACTCCCTTTGATACCTTTCCTTTTTGTCCTGAGTCATTGGTTTCGTGTAAAGTCATTGGTTTACAGATGTTGGTTAACCTACTAATACATTGGAGTGGGTTCAATAATCCAGATGTTTCTGTGTGGAGCATTTGAGGTTGAAAGTGAAAGTTGAAAATATGTCTTTCTCAGGTCATTAAAAACGCATGTTTTTCATGTCGTTGAAATAACTAGATTTAAATGTACTTGCAGCCTATACAAAAGGACGCAGTATAAAAAAAAATGGTCAATGAACAATTTGATTAACAATCATACGTCACTCCAGTATTCACACACAGTATTTCTTTATAACATTCAATTATTAATTGTCTTTATTCCACAACTGAAGAAGCATGACTCGAATTATCATACCTACTCATATTTCAAACATCCAACATGACAAAGGATATATATTTTTTATTATTCCATGCCTCACCATGAAGTGAATTATTGCCAATACATACAGTGGTAGGCTTGATTACCAACAACAATGAGACGGCCTACAGGGAGGAGGTGTGGTGTCAGGAAAATAACCTCACACTCAACGTCAACAAAACAAAGGAGATGATCGTGGACTTCAGGAAACAGCAGAGGGAGCACCTCCCTATCCACATCGATGGGACAGTAGTGGAGAGGGTAGTAAGTTTTAAGTTCCTCGGCGTACACATCACAGACAGACTGAATTGGTCCACCCACACAGACAGCGTTGTGAAGAAGGCGCAGCAGCGCCTCTTCAACCTCAGGAGTCTGAAGAAATTTGGCTTGTCACCAAAAGCACTCACAAACTTCTACAGATGCACAATCGAGAGCGTCCTGTCGGGCTGTATCACCACCTGGTACGGCAACTGCTCCGCCCACAACCGTAAGGCTCTCCAGAGGGTAGTGAGGTCTGCACAACGCATCACCGGGGGCAAACTACCTGCCCTCCAGGACACCTACACCACCCGATGTCACAGGAAGGCCATAAAGATCATCAAGGACAACAACCACCCGAGCCACTGCCTGTTCCCCCCGCTATCATCCAGAAGGCGAAGTCAGTACAGGTGCATCAAAGTGGGGACCGAGAGACTGAAAAACAGCTTCTATCTCAAGGCCATCAGACTGTTAAACAGCCACCACTAACATTGAGTGGCTGCTGCCAACATACTGACTATAATGTTTACACACCCTAGATTACTCATCTCATATGTATATACTGTACTCAATATCATTGTAACGGCTTTCATCGGAAGAAGAGGAATCGTCAGACAAAATGCAGCGGGATACGTGTTCATCTTTATTATAAGGAACTGAACACTGAATACAAAAATAACAAAAGGAAAACCCGAAACAGTCCTGCAAGGTGAAACAAACACTAAACAGAAATACAACTACCCACAACTAAAAGTGGAAAAACAGGCTACCTAAATATGATTTCCAACGATAGATAGACAGCTGTCCCAACGATAGACAGCTGTCCCTGATTGAGAACCACACCCGGCCGATACATAGAAATACAAAAACCTAGACATACAAACATAGAATTCCCACCCAAATCATACCCTGACCAAACAAAAATAGAAACATACAAAGCAATCTACGGTCAGGGCGTGACAATAATCTACTGCATCTTGCCATCTTTATGTAATACATGTATCACTAGCCACTTTAAACTATGCCACTTTTATGTTTACATACCCTACATTACTCATCTCATATGTATATAATGTACTCGATACCATCTACTGCATGATGCCTATGCCTTTCTTTACCATCACTCATATTTACCATCACTCATATTCTTTATCCCTTTACACTTGTGTGTATAAGGCAGTAGTTGTGGAATTGTTAGGTTAGATTACTCATTGGTTATTACTGCATTGTCGGAACTATAAGCACAAGCATTTCGCTACACTCGCATTAACATCTGCTAACCATGTGTATGTGACAAATAACATTTGATTTGATTTGATAACAAAGGGGTTTCCATTCGGTTTTGAAATGTCATATATATATTTAATGTAACTTTTAGCAATCATCATTACTTATTCAACCAATCATTTTTTTGTACAATTATATTGTTTACAAATAATGGAGTAAAACAAGCTTATATTTTGGGTTGGACATTGTATCCTATTCTTACTATTTTAATCAATGGCATCAACATTTTGCTAATTTATTGAAAATTAAATACAGAAATCGAATTTACATAAGTATATACACCCCTGAGTCAATGCTTTGTAGAATAACCTTTGGTGGCGATTACAGCTTTGAGACGATTTTGGTATGTCTGTATCAGCTTTGAGACGATTTTGGTATGTCTGTATCAGCTTTGAGACGATTTTGGTATGTCTGTATCAGCTTTGAGACAATTTTGGTATGTCTGTATCAGCTTTGAAACGATTTTGGTATGTCTGTATCAGCTTTGAGACCATTTTGGTATGTCTGTATCAGCTTTGAGACGATTTTGATATGTCTGTATCAGCTTTGAGACCATTTTGGTATGTCTGTATCAGCTTTGAGACCATTTTGGTATGTCCGTATCAGCTTTGAGACGATTTTGGTATGTCGGTATAAGCTTTGAGACAATTTTGGTATGTCTGTATCAGCTTTGAGACAATTTGGGTATGTCTGTATCAGCTTTGAGACGATTTTGGTATGTCTGTATCAGCTTTGAGACGATTTTGGTATGTCTGTATCAGCTTTGCACATCTGGATTTTTCCTTTCAGATTTTCTTAAGCTCTGTTAAATTACGTGGGGAGAACAGCAATCAAGTCTTTCCACTGATTTTCAATGGGATTCAAGTCTGGGCTTTGGCTGGACCACTCAAGGACTTTCACATTATTGTTCTGAAGCCATTCCAGCATTGCTTTGGCTGTATGCTTGGAGTCACTGTCTTGTTGGAACGTATCTTCGCCCCCAGTCTCAGGTTGTTTGCAATCTGAAGCAGGTTCTCATCAAGGATTTGCCTGTATTTTGCTCCTTTCATTGTTCTCTCTATCCTTACCAGTCACCCAGTCCCTGCCGCTGAAAAGCATCCCCACCACCATGCTTCACGGTAGGGATGGTGTTAGATGGGTGATGAGCTGTGCCTGGTTTTCTCCAGACATAGCTCTTTGCATTCAGGCCAAATAGTAACATTTTTGTCTGTCTTTCATGTGCCTTTTTCTCAGGAACGGCTTTGTCTGGCCACACTCCCATAAAGCCCAGATTGGTTAAGTGCTGTATTGTCCTTCTGGTAGTTTCTCCCATCTCAGCCAAGGAACTCTGTAGTTTTGTGAGAGTGATCATTGAGTTCTTGGTCACCTCCCTAACCAAGGTCCTTCTTGCCCGGTTACTCAGTTTTGTCGGATGTCCAGCTCTAGGCAGTCTGGGCAGTTCCAGACTGTTACATATTTTTTCAATTTTCGAATGATAGAGACCACTGTGCTCTTGGAAACTTTCAACACTCTCAGGGATCTACGGACAGTTCCTTGATCTTCATGGTTTCTGTTCTGACATGCACTGTCAACTGTGGGACCTTATATTGACAGGTGTGTGGGCCACAAGTGGACTCCAATCAAGTTGTAGTGACATCTCAAGGATGATCAAAGGAAATTCAATTTGGAGTGTCATAACAAAGGTGTGTGAATACTTATGTAGATATTTCTGTATTTCATTTTCAATTCATTTGATAACATTTCTAAAAACATGTTTTCACTTTGTCATTATGGGGTATTTTGTGTAGATGGTGAGAACATCTATTTAATCCATTTTGAATTCATGCTGTAACACAACAACATGTGGAATAAGTGAAGGGGTATGAATACTTTCTGAAGGCACTGTATATTCCACTATTTCAAAATTGTGCATGGTATGTAAGTGTTGTATTACTTTTCAACCAATCCAGTGCAATTTTGTTGAAAATGAAATGTTGAAATTAACAATATGCCAAAGGACTAAACAACTGAAACAAACAAAGACAAACAGATCAATCCCACTTTTCAAGCCTGGTGAAGGTGTGTGCCGGTGGCATGGTTTCTGAACATCAAGTTCTTTCAGATCAGTATCAGCAGAGAAAAGAAAATAGTGATAGCGAGCCACTTTAGACTATTGAGATGCACCCAAAACCTTGGGTAAGTGTAATGATCGTCATTGGAATGAGACCAAAGCACAGCGTGGAAATTGTTCATATTTAATGTTCACAAAAAACACTCAAACAAAATGACAAACAGAGAAAACAAAAGCGCACAGTTCAGTCAGGGAAACAACCTAAACAGAAAACAATCACCCACATCTAAAATGGGGAAAACAGGCTACCTAAGTATGATTCTCAATCAGAGACAACGAACGACACCTGCCTCTGATTGAGAACCATAATAGGCCAAACACATAGAAAAAAAGAACATAGACTACCCACCCCAACTCACGCTCTGACCAACGTAAAACAAAGACATAACAAAGGAACTAAGGTCAGAATGTGACAGTAAGGTGCCATACTGTACTGTTCCTCGATTTTGAGCTTTGCTCCATTGATGCGCCTCACACGCACTACGCTGCTGTCCAGATGGCTCTGCATCCCTCCCAAGATGGACACATACACGTACTGCTCTGTTATAGACATGTTCATTTTTGAGATACCTCTTAGCATCCACACTCCTGCTGAATAGTCCTGAACAGTACATACACACGCATGTCTGATTCAGTTTGGAATACGTTGCATAACCAATATCTTTGAGTGTTTTGTTTTTCCTATAACTCACCCAAGAGCTCTACTTGCTGAGTCGGCCAGGGAAGATGTGCCATATAGAAAGGTCATATATTAATAAAAAGAAGGACCCAGATATTTATAATTGCTAGAAAACTCACAAATGTCTTCTCTTAGTACCTGGTTTTCTAAAATGCATTATCTCTGTTTTTTTCTGGATGTGGACACCCCTTCAAATGAGTGGATTCAGGTATTTCAGCCATACCAGTTGCAGACAGTTGTATAAAATTGAGCACACAATACAATTTTCATAGACAAACATTGGCAGCAGAATGGCCTTACTGAAGAGCTCTGTGACTTTCAACGTGGCTTCGTCATAGGATGCCACCTTTCCAACAAATAAGTTCGTCAAATTTCTGCCCTGCTAGAGCTGCCCTGGTCAACTGTAAGTGTTGTTATTGTGAAGTAGAAATGTCTAGGATCAACAACGGCTCTGCCGCGAAGTGGTAGGCCACACAAGCTCACAGAATGGGACCACCGAGGGCTGAAGATCGTAGTGTGTAAAAATTGTCTGTCCTTGGTTGCAACACTCACTACCGAGTTACAAACTGCCTCTGGAAGCAACGTTAGCACAAGAACTGATCGTCGGGAGCTTCATGAAAGGGGTTTCCATGGCCGAGCAGCCGCACACAAGCCTAAGATCCGATTGCGCAATGCCAAGCGTAGGCTGAAGTGGTGTACCGCTCGCTGCCATTGGACTCTGGAGCAGTGGAAATGTGTTCTCTGGAGTGATGAATCACGCTTCACCATCTTGCAGTCTGGCGGACAAATCTGGGTGTGGTGGATACCAGGAGAACGCTACCTGCCCAAATGCATAGTGCCAACTGTAAAGTTTGGTGGATGATAAATAATGGTCTGGAACAGTTGTCACTCAGTGCCTCACAGCCTAACAAAACTCTGGTAAGGAGAATGAACAGCTCTCTCATCTTTCAATTGCATTTGCTAGTGAGAGTGCATACAGACACAAGAGACGGAGAAACAAAAGCAGAGAGGGTGGTGAAGGTTTTAACTAAATTTGGACAGGCTGATTCTTGATTTTGCTCCCTTAAAACATGTTTGACTAGCTATCTAATACAAATGGTGCAGTAATCAAATGTATCACGGCAGAAAAGGTGCATGCTCATGCACCAGCAGTAGGTACATTTGGCCAAGTCATTCCCACTTCTTAGCAATTAGCAGTATATTAACGCCCCTTTCTTACAAGCTAGCTAGCTATGATAGCTATGATAGTTGGATAGCTACAGCAAGCCAATTAGTTAGCTAACCAGCTAGCTATGCTTTCCCGCCTTGCTAACTAGCTAGCTAGCATCTGACTGCAGGTAACATTAACCAGAATAGCTAACGTTTACGTTAGCTGCTAGATTTTCTTTTCATGGCTAACATTAGTTAGCTACACGCGCACACAACAATGACTAATCACCAGCAGTAGCTAGATAGCTAACTAGCTACATTTGGCCAACTCATTGTCCTCATCCCCCCTTCTTAATGCCCCTCTCTCATGAACGTTGATAGATAAATAGCTAGTTAACCTATACATCAAGCTATTTAGTTTGCAAATCAGTTAGCTATGCTTTCCCTTTTGTATCATTAGCTAGCTATAATTCAATGTCTGTGGACATCATGTGCTGAGTGGGCTTAGTTTTTAGACCTTTTCAGGACCCACACCTTGACTTTTCCACATTTTCTTGTGTTACAGACTGAATTTAAAATAGATTAATTTGAGATTTTGTGACACCGGCTTGCACACAATTATGTTTTTATAAATGTTTACTAATGACTCAAAAATGAAAATCTGAAATGTCTTGAGAATAAGTATTTAACCCCTTTGTTATTTCGAATAAAAATGTCACATAATAAATTGCATGAACTCACTCTGTGTGCAATAATAGTGATTTTTTTAAAGACTACTTCATCTCGGTACCCCACATATACAATTATCTGTAAAGTCCTTCAGTCGAGCAGTGAATTTCAAACATAGATTCAACCACAAAGACCAGGGAGGTTTTCTAAAAGTAGGGCACCTTTTGGTAGATGGGTAACAAATGACAGTGAATATCCCATTGAGCATGGTGAAGTTATTACACTTTGGATGGTGTATCAATACACCCAGTCACCACAAATATACAGGTGTCCTTCCAAACTCAGTTGCCGGAGAGGAAGGAAACCACTCAGGGATTTCACCATGAGGCCAATGGTGACATTAAATCAGTTAGAGTTTAATGGCTGATAGGAGAAAACTGTGGATATATCAACAACATTGTAGTTCCTCCCAAAATATGAACCTACATGACAGTGAAAAGAAGGCAGCCTGTTTTCAATAAGACACTAAAGTAAAACTGCAAAAAATGTGCCAAAAATTAATACTTCATGCCCAGAATACAAAGTGCTGTGTTTGGGGTAAATCCAACATAACATATCACTGAGTACCATTCTTCATATTTTCAAGCATGGCAGTGGCTGCATCATGTTATGGGTATTCTTGTCATGGCAAGGACTAGAGAGTTTTTGGGGGATAAAAAGAAACGGAGTAGGGCTAAGCACAGGCAAAATCCTATAGGAAAACGTGGTTCAGTCTGCTTTCCAACAGACACTGGTAGACAAATCCACTTTTCACCAGGACAATAAGCTAAAACACATGGCCAAATATACACTGAAGGTGCTTACTAAGACAACATTGAATGTAAGTTTGACTTAAATCTGCTTGAAAATATATGGCAAGACTCAAATGTCTGTCTAGCAATGATCAACAACCAACTTGAGAGAGCTTAAAGAATTTTTATATATAATAATGTGCAAATATTGTACAATCCAAGTGTGCCTAAAGCTCTTAGAGACTTACCCAGAAAGACTCACAGCTGTAATCGCTGCCAAAGATGGTGTATTGACTGTAAATAATACTTTTGTAAATGATATACCATATTTTTGATCCAATGTATTGATGTCAGTGAGGAAGTGTGTGAGTGTTTGGGGTTGCATTTGAGTAAACATGTAAATTGACAGATTTAGTTCATACCCCCCAAAATCAATGGCACACACACACCCTCTGAATCCATGATGTGTCACGTCCAGAGTGCAGCCAATGATGAAGTTCTTTCCCACGATCCGCATGGATCGCCTGTCTCTTCTCAAGGTCACCATGCCACAGGCTCATTTAGTGCGTGTGTGTGTCTGTCTGTCTATTTGTGTGTGGTGTGTGTATGTGCATACGTGCACATTTCTTATCAGGTCAAGTCAGATCTTTAAATGGTCATTAAGTTCAGTATAGCCTCCATATACAGTGCCTTGCGAAAGTATTCGGCCCCCTTGAACTTTGCGACCTTTTGCCACATTTCAGGCTTCAAACATAAAGATATAAAACTGTATTTTTTTGTGAAGAATCAACAACAAGTGGGACACAATCATGAAGTGGAACGACATTTATTGGATATTTCAAACTTTTTAAACAAATCAAAAACTGAAAAATTGGGCGTGCAAAATTATTCAGCCCCCTTAAGTTAATACTTTGTAGCACCACCTTTTGCTGCGATTACAGCTGTAAGTCGCTTGGGGTATGTCTCTATCAGATTTGCACATCGAGAGACTGACATTTTTTCCCATTCCTCCTTGCAAAACAGCTCGAGCTCAGTGAGGTTGGATGGAGAGCATTTGTGAACAGCAGTTTTCAGTTCTTTCCACAGATTCTCGATTGGATTCAGGTCTGGACTTTGACTTGGCCATTCTAACACCTGGATATGTTTATTTTTGAACCATTCCATTGTAGATTTTGCTTTATGTTTTGGATCATTGTCTTGTTGGAAGACAAATCTCCATCCCAGTCTCAGGTCTTTTGCAGACTCCATCAGGTTTTCTTCCAGAATGGTCCTGTATTTGGCTCCATCCATCTTCCCATCCATTTTAACCATCTTCCCTGTCCCTGCTGAAGAAAAGCAGGCCCAAACCATGATGCTGCCACCACCATGTTTGACAGTGGGGATGGTGTGTTCAGCTGTGTTGCTTTTACGCCAAACATAACGTTTTGCATTGTTGCCAAAAAGTTCAATTTTGGTTTCATCTGACCAGAGCACCTTCTTCCACATGTTTGGTGTGTCTCCCAGGTGGCTTGTGGCAAACTTTAAACGACACTTTTTATGGATATCTTTAAGAAATGGCTTTCTTCTTGCCACTCTTCCATAAAGGCCAGATTTGTGCAATATACAACTGATTGTTGTCCTATGGACAGAGTCTCCCACCTCAGCAGTAGATCTCTGCAGTACATCCATAGTGATCATGGGCCTTGGCTGCATCTCTGATCAGTCTTCTCCTTGTATGAGCTGAAAGTTTAGAGGGACGGCCAGGTCTTGGTAGATTTGCAGTGGTCTGATACTCCTTCCATTTCAATATTATCGCTTGCACAGTGCTCCTTGGGATGTTTAAAGCTTGGGAAATCTTTTTGTATCCAAATCCGGCTTTAAACTTCTTCACAACAGTATCTCGGACCTGCCTGGTGTGTTCCTTGTTCTTCATGATGCTCTCTGCGCTTTTAACGGACCTCTGAGACTATCACAGTGCAGGTGCATTGATACGGAGACTTGATTACACACAGGTGGATTGTATTTATCATCATTAGTCATTTAGGTCCACATTGGATCATTCAGAGATCCTCACTGAACTTCTGGAGAGAGTTTGCTGCACTGAAAGTAAAGGGGCTGAATAAATTTGCACGCCCAATTTTTCAGTTTTTGATTTGTTAAAAAAGTTTGAAATATCCAATAAATGTCGTTCCACTTCATGATTGTGTCCCACTTGTTGTTGATTCTTCACAAAAAAATACAGTTTTAAATCTTTATTTGAAGCCTGAAATGTGGCAAAAGGTCGCAAAGTTCAAGGGGGCCGAATACTTTCGTAAGGCACTGTATGTGGGTGGACCCATTCTCTCACTTATACCTTAGCACAGTCTTCACAAACAATTCTCTCTCCTAGTGGTAGTTTAATAAAGTTGCATTTCATATTCCACACGGCCAACTTTATCAATCTGACTCCTAAAGTATTTGGACTGCCCTGATTCTGCTTCTCTCCGTGCAGTTCATTGTTTGTTGAAAGCTGACAAAACTGCTGTGACATTTTGAGACCCAAAACAGCCCTGAATGTAGATGACTGGCAGAGGAGGTTTTGATCTTGTGCTGCTGTTGAACACACCCAACTGGCTGTGTGTGTGCAGAGAGGACGGGACTCTCCACACAGTGTAATGTGTTAGCTATACTGTATACTTGGGTGGAGCAGGGAGACGAGAGGAGAGGAGTGGATGGGAGGCCCAGTGTCAGAGCCAGCCCTGATTTGATGAAACGAGTGCAGTCATGCATAAGTAAATAAGGATGGGGGGGCTGTTCACAAGGCAACCCATGTCTCCATCCCTCCCTCCCTCAAGTCTCTCTCCCTGACCGTTCCTGTAGCCAAGTGCTAACAGATTGGAGAGATACAGGAGGGAAATGAATGGGATTTTCATTTCTCCTCTTTTCTCATTTAATCTTTTTGTTCTTTTTTTGTCATCGGAGATCACTCGTTTTGCGCTATCGCTCTTCTCCGGGCAGACCGGGGCCTTTTGCGCCAGTGTCTTTGACCCTACTGGTACAACCCTCACCTTTATAATGAGTGCACTTTCTTTTTAAAGGGGGAGCATGTTGCTGTGAAACAGTCAGTTCTCCAGGTCCTCCAGAGCTCAGGCCATGCTAAGATTATAGAACCATAAATTGGATTTCTTATGGATTACAAGTATTGCTTTGCTGTGTCGTTTTTTCTCTCTGAATAAATAGAGTGGGAGAGAGAGACAGGGAGGGCGAAAGAACACAGTTTGGAGCAGGTATTCAACATTTTTCTAGACTCTTAGAAATAAAAGTGCTATCTAGAACCTAAAAGGGTTCTTCGGCTCTCCCCATAGGAGAACCCTTTGAAAACCCTTTTCGAGTTCAGGTAGAGCTCTTTCCTCTGTGGAAAGGGTTTTACATGTAACACAAAAAAAGGGTTGTCCTTTTTTTTAATAGCCATTTCAGACAGAAGATGTGGTATATTACCTGAAAAAATATAAGGCAATGTTTATATGACCCCCTTTCAAACAGCCCTTTTTTCTAAAAACACGTTCTTATAGGTATATCGCTTTTATACATATAATTTGGTAACTGGCAATTTGGGAGGGGTGGGGAGTGTTGTTAAACTTTTAATTTGCCATGTTTTTTTTACGCCCATACCCTTTACAGGCAGACTTTACTGTATGTTGCCTGTAAAAACAATTCTGGCAATGTTTTGGGAGTAGACATGGGCCATTGGGAGTAGACATGGGCCATTGGGAGTGGTCTATTTTTATTAATCCATTGAATATACCCCATCACAAAGAAATCCATTATTAATATGATTGAGGCAGGTCTTAAGAAACATTATATGACTAATAAGGTGTCATTTCAAAAGAATAGAATGGCAGATTTTGATTATGTTACTGGTCTGTGCAGCCTATAGGCTACATGGCTGCGCCATGCACATTAAATCAATAGTTATTTTGTTCACTAAACATTTAGTCAACTGGCCGATTTTTTTTTTAGTCAACTGGCCGTCAGTTGCAAATGTTTATTTTTTATTGTGCACAAGACACCTGTCTGATTCGCACCTGTCTGAGTGGACTAATCTGTTGCGGAGGCCATGGGGATGGCAGAATCCATCACTGATATTGTATATGGTTAGATTGTCAGAACAATGGTGCAACACTAATAAAAATAATATTATTTAAAACAAATTCGCTTTCTCCCGCGTTAGGTAGAGGTTGCTGTCCGCTGCAGTTTGTTATAAACAATTTATTGATGCAATTATGATAGGCTAAAGGTCAGGCCACATTGGTCATGTGCATGTGATTCATACATGTGTCAAGTAAAGAGAGTAAGGGTTGAGAGAATAGGGTATGTTTTTCCTAAACAAGTTAAGGATTTCAGTAACAAAACTTTTCAGTCAGAAATGGCTGTAATTATGTTGCAGCCTCAGCAACACGGACAGCGAGATAAACACTGTTGATGTTCTGTGGTGGTCACTGCAGCAGGGAGGAGAGAAAGACAACGGGTGCTAGTCACACAGGCACTCGCTGTAAAAAAATATGTACACCACGCAGTCTGAGCCTGGCCCAGCACAATCAAATCAATTTAGGTTGGACTCCCTGTAGAGTAATTTGTGTGTCTTGTTTATTTCATCAAACAGTGCGCTTAAAGCATCAGACAAGCTCAGTTCATATAGTTGGTTTTATT
The DNA here is from genome assembly GCF_057628025.1 of Oncorhynchus mykiss. Classification (NCBI taxonomy): domain Eukaryota; kingdom Metazoa; phylum Chordata; class Actinopteri; order Salmoniformes; family Salmonidae; genus Oncorhynchus; species Oncorhynchus mykiss. Next base: position 25,386,065 of record NC_143031.1, read on the forward strand.
AAAACACATATGGTGTGCCTATACCTATACCTGTCACGACTTCCGCCGAAGTTGGTCCCTCTCCTTGTTCGGGCGGCATTCGGCGGTCGACGTCACCGGCTTTCTAGCCACATTGGCTTGAGGGGGCTAAACACACTTTTCTCATCTGGACTGACCACCGCAATCTGGAGTACATCCGGGCGGCGAGAAGACTGAACCCTCGCCAGGCAAGGTGGGCTATGTTCTTTACCCATTTTGTTTTCACTCTTTCCTACAGACCAGGTTCCCAGAACGCTAAGGCAGACGCACTGTCCCGGATGTATGACACAGAGGAGCGGTCCATGGATCACACTCCCATACTTCCGGCCTCTTGCCGGGTGGCACCGGTGGTGTAGGAGCTGGACGCGGACATCGAGTGGGCATTACGTACAGAGCACACTCCCCCCCAGTGTCCAGTTCCGTCCGCTGTCTGTGACCGTTTCATCTATTGGGCCCATACGTCAGTCACCATCCTCTGGTCATCCTGGCATCGGTCGGACGGTGCGTTGCCTTAGTGGGAAGTACTGGTGGCCCACCTTGACCAAGGATGTGAGTGTATGGGTGTATGTTTCCTCCTTCCTGCTCAGTGTCCGCCCAGTGCAAGGCTCCCAGGCACCTGCCCAGAGGGAAATTACAACCCCTACCCGTTCCACAACGGTCGTGGTCCTGTCGGTGGACTTCCTGACGGATCTTCCTCCCTCACTGGGCAACACCACGATCCTGGTCATTGTGGATCGATTTTCTAAGTCCTGCCGTCTCCTCCTTTTTCCCGGTCTCCCTATGGCCCTACAGACTGCGGAGGCCTTGTTCACACACGTCTTCCGGCACTACGGGGTGCCCGAGGACATAGTTTCTGAGGTACAGGAGGTTCCTCCGCCCCCTCTGGACATCAAAGGGGCCCCGGCGTATGCTGTTCAAGCCATCCTGGACTTGAGGCGAGGGGCCTTCAGTACCTCGTGGAGTGGGAGGGGTACGGTCCGGAGGAGAGATGCTGGGTGCCGGTGGAGGACGTCCTGGACCCTTCGTTGCTGTGGGATTTCCACCGTCTCCATCCGGATCGCCTTACTCCTCGTCCTCTGGGTTGTCCCCAAGGTCGGTGTCGGCGCGCTGCTGGAGCCGCGTGTCAAGGGGGGGGGATACTGTCATGACTTCCGCCGAAGTCGGTCCCTCTCCTTGTTCGGGCGACGTTCAGTGGTTGACGTCACCGGCTTTCTAGCCACCGCCGATCCACTTTTCATTTTCCATTTGTTCTGTCTTTGTCTTACACACCTGGCTTAACTCAACCAATTACTTGTTTATTATTTAACCCTCTGTTTCCCATGATGTGTTTGTGAGTGATTGTTTATTGTAATTCGGTCCGTCTTTGTGGGCTTGTGATGTTACTTTGTATATTTGTCTTTTTGAGTAAAGTACATTGATTACTCATATCTGCTGTCCTGCGCCTGACTCTCTACAACAGCTACACACAGGACCCTTACAATACCAGTCAGAAGTTTGGACACACCTACTCATTCAAGGCTTTTTCTTTATTTTTTTACTATTTTCTACATTGTAGAACAATAGTGAAGACATCAAAACTATGAAATAATGCATATGGAATCATGTAGTAACCAAAAAACTGTTAAACAAATCAAAATATATGTTATATCTGCGATTCTTCAAAGTAGCTACACTTTGCATTGATGACAGCTTTGCACACTCTTGGCATTCTCTCAACCTAGTTCACCTGGAATGCTTTTCCAACAGTCTTGAAGGAGCTCCCAAATAAGGTCTATTTGACCAAGAAGGAGAGTGATGGAGTTCTGAATCAGATGATCTGGCCTCCACAATCACAGGACCTCAACCCAATTGAGATGGTTTGGGATGAGTTGGACCTCAGAGTGAAGGAAAAGCTTACTAAATTATTCCATGTGTGTCATTTCATAGTTTTGATATCCTCGAAATTATTCTGCAATGTAGAAAATAGTAAAATTAAGATAAACCCTTGAATGAGTAGGTCTGTCCAAACTTTTGACTGGTACTACATGGACAAATACACATTTTTAAAATGTCAACTAATCGATTCATCAAAAGAACAGCCTACTCTCGGTCGACCAATTTCATTGAACATTGATTGAGTTATCAAGAGTCCCCACGCTTGTCTCAATGCAGCGCAAAACGATGCTGAAATAGTTGACCACACGTGGGTAGACTAATGCTTGAAATGTATTATAGCCTAACAATTGGATGACCTTGGGAGTTTCAGTAAGCAACAATTTTATGCCTTCAATTGCATTAGCCTTTTTTTTCCAATATTTTTATCATTCAGTGATATTTATACAGTAATTCTTTATGGATCCATCCAATTGTGGTTAAGAAAGCAGTGCATGTGGTGGGCTATGTGAAGAGATGGGTGAAGTGTCATGCCTAGTAAAGTTTAGAACTGTCAGGGGTATAGTAGTAATGGGCGCTGCCTAGCAACCATCAAATGCTTGTGAACGTAGTGCGTGCCAATGCAGCCTCAGCATTACAGCTACATTTCATCCTAAGCCATAGGCAATCACCCTGGTGGATAAGGCTTGTCAAACATGGTGGCAGGCAGTACAAGCATTACCCGTGTCTATTCCTTACCCGCTCTTCATCGGCCTACGTTCTTGATGTTATTTAGCACTCCATCTATTACACACAAAATGTTATTTTACACACAGATGAGCCCACCGTCAATATCCACTATGGATGTGGATGGGGGAAATCTGTTGAACATCTGGGACTTCTGTATTTGCTAAAACTGTGTTTACGCAGCTAACAAATCGCTGTGTTCTCAGAGCAACAAATATGGCTGCCCCAGGGTTCAGAACATACTCTGATTCAAGGGGTGAATTTAAAGGCAAGCTCTCCTTAGAGAGTAGAATATTTATTTGAGAAAGCCTTTCCCCCCCTTCATGCCCTACATCCAATAAACTTTAGTAAGGATGTTTACAAATTAGGTCTATCTTGGGGAATCCTTTTTAGTTTTTGCTGTTGACTTCTTTATTTTGTCTGGATGTGTTAAATACTGCTTATTCGGAGACAATGGTGACTTTAGCATCTGTGAAACAGTAGTTGCTTCCGTCTGAATGATAAAGGCACAGCGACCACCCACTGTGAACAGTTACACTGATACTACACAGTAAAGCCTCAGCCTCGTAAAATATGTCTACCCTCCCCATATACTGCCATGGAAACTGTTTATATGTGGGCAGTGGGCTTGATAACAAGCTACACATTTTTATAGATTTTTTCCAACAGTGTCTTCTACCTGATCTTTATAGTAACCTTAAACTCTGTTGCTCCAATGGTGCATGGTAGCAAGCCAGTAGGGTACTTTTAATTCAGCCCTGAAAAACATAGAACTCTGTCAGTCTTTCAGACCCTTTGTATCTGTCTGTAGTAGTTTTATAACATCACATAAGTGCTCATCAATGAGATCAATAATAATTATCAATAAGATCATTTTATCTAGATGGAGGAAAGCGTTACATAACAGGGAGCAAGCACTAAGTTGTTATGAGGGCGGTGACCTTAACATGCTGTGTCTCTCTCAGCTCTTTGACATGGTCTGCCCTCTGTGATGACATCACGCTCCGTCACCATGTCATCAGCTGCGTGTAGCAGTAATACCGCCTGGCATTTAGCACGGCTCCATCCTCCCACAATTGATTTCTGAGCTAGCCCTGATTGTTTCTCATAGTGAGATATTTGATTCTCTTTGCCTCCATCAAGAGGACATTTCCTATGTTGTATTAATGATTATCTCCCCCCTCCCTCCCTCCCTCCCTCCCTCCCTCCCTCCCTCCCTCCCTCCCTCCCTCCCTCCCTCCCTCCCTCCCTCCCTCCCTCCCTCCCTCTGCATACTGGTGATTGGTGCCTACCCTTTGTCTGCCATGCCTCGCCACGTCTGGATGAAGGTAAGAGTTGTGTGCTTTTAATTAACTACATATACAATAGCATCCCCGCCGTAAATCCCCTGCCCTGATCACAAGGAGACATAACAAAATGGTTACCCTTGTGCTCGTGATGTATGGACGAGCTCCAGTGAATTGGAGCGTGATCTTAATTCCTCCTACCTCTCTATGGTCTTCTTGCATCGCTAGGAGGGGATAAAAAAAGTAGATTTGATTAATGTAGTCCGTTTGTTTGGACGGAATTACTACATAAGTAAATAACATACCTTTACAGAGGCATTCGATTTTCTCCCACTTTCCTTTTCTTAAAAAGGAACTGATTTCTTAATATAATGAAATACTCTTGTCCAGTCCCTTGTGACTGTGTTACTAGTATGTATCCTGCATATTTCATTAGTTTAGCTATACAGGATGACAGCAATTCATAAACAAGACTGAGCACTCCACTGACTTGCCAAGTTCTGTTAGGCCCCCATTGACGGCAATCAGATGAAATACACACACCTCAAAATATCCCACAACCACTTCCTTCCTCTTGGCAATGCCCCTGACTTTTGTTACTGTATTTGCTTTCCTCGCTCTCTCTTTCTTGTTAGAATACACATTATGTCAGAAAAACAAAGCGCAGACTCAATTAGCCCGGTGCAAGAGGAGCGAGAGAATATGAGAAGAAGAATATGGTAAAAAGGAATATGCCTTCCCTTTGTAACTTATCTCCTCAGAGCCCGCTGTAGCAATCCTCACTCTAATCTCCTCTTTGTTTTGATGCCTTTTTATTCTACAGTCTTTTGTACTCCACAGCTTTATCTAAGATTCAGGGAGATGCACACAAAAACACCTTACAGGAAGAGTGCGGATTGCAAACAATGGATGCGAAATACGTTTAGCCATCGGGTATAATCAAGACCCTTTCACTCGTTCACTTGTTCACTCTCAAACTGCCTGCGGTGGCTAAGGTGTTTGTTTTGAAGACGAACAAAGTGGCTAATTAGAGCACTATTCCCTCCACCCACGCCTCTCTCCACTTCCTCAACCTCCCGCCCCCTTGCCCTTTACTTGAACACGGCTGACGTGAAGATGCGAGGTACAACTATGGGTCATCTGACCCTGACGGTCTCCTCCCATTCGCAGGGGTTGATTGGTGTCATGGTAACGGGGGTGAGCACAGGGCTGTAATGACAGAGAGAACTCCTATTGACAGCACTCTTTCTAGGCACTGACACCTGTGTGACAAGTCTCTCATAGCATCCCAGCCAACAGCTACAGCACAATACAGGAAATAGATAGATAGAGTGCAGCTGGGGTTGCATTGAAAACAGCCCCCCTTCATTTCCATACCATGCCCCATTGATAAGCACTGTTGACAAAATGAGCATATTCTGTAATTTGTTATTGTAAACAGTGCCCATTCAATGCTGCTCTGAATTAGTCCTGTAAATTTAGTTTTTTTTCAAAAATAAGCACCCCGTGTTTGTGTACTTTGTCCTGTTTGTTGAACTAATTTCCCCTGATTTTTCTAGTGAATGAATGCTGATTCACTGAGAGCTGAATCCATCTTGAACTGCAGTAAGTGAGTGGTAGAGGCGAAGTTAGATAGAACCTGAATGGAGCAACATTTGTGGATTGTGTATCTTAACTGTTAGTGGAGGGAATGGATTTCAAAAGTAAAAATTAGTTAATTATTTACTCGAAATGCAACTAGGCCATACAAATTGCAGGAAGTGATGACACCAACGCAACCTCTGTGGGCGAATGCTCAGCCGTTTTTACGGGGGGTTGAGCTGATTGAGTTATAAAAGCATCGTGAACCCCCAGGCAGCAAAGCTTGAGCTATTTTTCCCCATTTAAACCACTGCTTCCAATTACCAAGACCTCGACATAACCCAACACAGTGACAAAAAATCCACTAGGATATTGTGTGGAGAGGAGACGGGGGTGAAAAAAAACAAGATCTACGAACACAAAATAAGTTAGTATAAACACACCCTTAAAACCATGACTCTCCACCTCTCCTCGCCCCTGTTATTTGTGTTTTAATGGGATCCTGAATATTTAAAACATTCTTGGAATGAAAAAAATTGTGGCGCACCAGTGTGTTTGTTTGTAACAGGGGCCTCCTGAGCGTATGACACGCTTCAGTTCGCTGCCTCCGCCTTCCGCCATGTTAATCTTTTTTCCCTCAAAGCTGTGCTCTCGCATCCTATTCATAGTAGGATTACCAGCAAGGGGGGAGGGGAGTGGAGGAGAGGAGAGGGAGGCAGGTGTTTCCATAGCAACCAGAGCAGGAACTAGGACTGCGCTTTCTGTGGCAGTATCATCAGCAGCAGGAGTGTGCGAGAAACACAGGGCCTTGTCTTAGCAACTAACCTCTGTTCCAGTGTTGCTGCTTAGCTCTACAGCTGGAGCCTTGCCTTGGTCTCGCCACTCTCCATCTTTCTCTTTCTCCCTCTCTCTTTGTCTCCCTCTCCCTTTCCCTCCCTCTCATACTCCATTTCTCTTTTTCTCGTTCTCTTTCTTTTTTGATAATTTTCTCTTTTATTCTCTGTCTGCTTTTATCCACTTCAGTGGAAAAGCAAGAGCTCTTCTGACTCTAATATGTTTGGTTTTTTCCCGTTGGCGCCTACGATTGATTTCTTTGTCACAACCATTAAGATGTTTAGAATGGCAGTTAGAGAAGCTCTGACAAATCCAGAAAACGATAAGCCACCTCCGGGTCCCATGCTGTGAATGCTGCTCCTTCCCAGGAGTAATGCTTCCTCTCTCATGTCATGTGACTGCTGATATCACTGCTCAGCAAGCCTCAGTGAAAGCATGCCAGGTGCTAATCACCTTAGCCCTCCAAATTTTGTGTGTGCCAGCAGAGGTGTATCTATCGCTCATTCGAGTAGATAGTAGGGCTGTTGCGGTGACCGTATTACCGCCACACCGGCAGTCATGATTCATGACGGTAATTTCATTTTATTCCCTCTGGACGTGCGTTGGTAGTACTCAACTCGTTAACTGCCATCAGGTCCTAATGGCCTGGTACTCAGTGCTCTATTGTCCCTGTAAGCAATGGAAATGCTATCGATAATCACATCAAACACTCATCAAAACAGTATTGTTCTGTAAGTGATCAATTTGAAGACAGATGTTCAACAACAGGTTGAAACTAAGTGGAAAACATGGTCGTTGTGGATGTTGTTTCAAAGCCTAAAACCGAACTGGACAGCGCTTTCTAAGGCGATTATTGATTAATTCAAAACACCCATACGCATATTAGAGCTTATGCATATGCATAGGCCTATGAGCCCAAGCCTCCCCCGAAAAACGGAATTAAAATAATGATTGTGGCGTTATACAATATATAGCCTGCTGCATATTACGCATGGCAGAGAAATGCAAATAAAACTGATTTTAAGATTTGTTTGGTACATACTTGGTCCAGCCTATACTTAAAAATTAAACAAATTCTAGTAATTGCCTTTGGCATTTGGGGTATTTTATTAGGACCCCATTAGCTGTTACAAAGCAGCAGCCGTTCTTCCTGGGATCCACACAAAACATGAAACATGACATAAGAACATTAATAGACAGGAACAGCTCAAGGACAGAACTAAAATGTTTTAAAAAATGGCACACAGCCTACATATCAATACATACACACAATATCTATATAAAATACGGGAAAGGCGTTGTGAGGTGGTGCATTATGTTTTTTAAACCATGTTTGCTGTTCATTTGAGAAATATGAGATGAAGTGAGGCAGTCAGTCTGTCTTCAACCCTCAGCCAAGAGAGACTGGCATGCAAAGTATTTATACTAGCCCTCTAATTACAATGAAGAGCAAGATGTGCTGCTCTGTTCTGGCCAGCTGCATCATAACTAGGTATTTTTTTGCAGCATTTGACCACATGACTGGACAATAATCAAGATAAGATGGGGTGTCAAATAAGCAGAGCATCTCTTTATTATGGACAGACCTCTCGCCATCTTTACAACCATTGAATCTATATGTTTTTACCATGACAGTTTACAATCTAAGGTAACACCAAGTAATTTAGTCTCCTCGACTTGTTCAACAGTCACACCATTCATTACCAGATTCAGCTAAGGTCTAGTTTAGGGAATGATTTGTACCAAATACAATTCTCTTTGTTTTAGAGATGTTCAGGACCAGTTTATTACTGGCCACCCATTCCAAAACAGACTGCAACGGTAACATCCCACCTGGCCAACATCCGGTGAAATTGCAGAGTGCGAAATTCAAAAATACCAAATTCAAATATTTAACATTCTTGAAAATATATGTGTTTTACATCAAAATAAAGCTTAACTTCTTGTTAATCCAGCCGCTGTGTCAGGTTTCAAAAAGGCTTTACAGCGAAAGCAAACCATGCAATTATCTGAGGACAGTGCCCCGCATATAAACACATGAAAATGCCTTACCTTTGAAGATCTTCTTCTGTTGGCACTCCAAAATGTCCCAGAAACATCACAAATGGTCCTGTTGTTCGATAATGTCCTTCTTTATGTCGCAGAAATGTCCATTTATTTGGCGTGTTTGATTCAGAAATACACCGGTTTCAACTCGCTCAACATGCCTACAAAGTATCTAATAAGTTACCTGTAAACTTGGTCCAAACATTTCAAACAACGTTCCTAATCCAACCTCAGGTACCCTAAAATGTAAATAATCGATTAAAGATGGAATAAACTGTTTCTAATTCCGGATAAAAACAACGTGAAGCGCGCTCCAGTTCACATGCATCAAAACAGTAGAGTCCACCTGGAGTGACACTTACAATGAACAGGACTACTTCTTCATTTCTCAAAAGAAAAACATTGAACAATTTCTAAAGAAAGACTGTTGACATCTAGGAAGCCATAGGAACTGCAACCAGGTTCCTAATAATAAGGGTATCCCATAGAAAACAATTGGAAAATCCTATGACCTCAATTTGTTTTTCCCCTGGATGGTTTGTCCTCTGGGTTTTGCCTGCCAAATCAGTTATGTTATACTCACAGACATTATTTTAACAGTTTTAGAAACTTTAGAATGTTTTCTATCCAAATCTATTATATGCATATCCTAGCTTCTGGGCTTGAGTAACAGGCAGTTTACTTTGGGCATGCTTTTCATCCGGAGTTGAAAATACTGCCCCCTACCCAAGAGAGGTTAAAGAAAACCCTCTGAGTTCTATTAGATAGATACAGTAGCTCTGAAACCATAATATGGCAGGTTGAAAATCCATAAAACATACAGTACCATTCAAAAGTTTGGGGTCACTTAGAAATGTCCTTGTTTTTGAAAGAAAAGCATATTTTTTGTCCATTAAAATAACATCAAATTGATCAGAAGTACAGTGTGGACATTGGTAATGTTGTAAATGACTATTGTAGATGGAAATGGCTGATTTGTAATGGAATATCTACGTAGTTGTACAGAGGCCCATTATCAGCAACCACAACTCCTGTGTTCCAATGGCACGTTGTGTTAGCTAATAGAAGGCTAATTGATCATTAGAAAATAATTTTGCAATTATGTTAGCACAGCTGAAACTGTTGTTCTGATTAAAGAAGCAATAAAACTGGCCTTCTTTAGACTAGTTGAGTATCTGAAGCATCAACATTTGTGGGTTCGATTACAGGCTCAAAATGGCCACAAAAAAAGACCTTACGTCTGAAATTCATCAGTCTTGTTCTGAGAAATGAAGGCTATTCCATGCGAGAAATTGCCAAGAAACTGAAGATCTCGTGCAACGCTGTGTACTACTCCCTTCACAGAACAGCGCAAACTGGCTCTAACCAGAATAGAAAGAGGAGTGGGAGGACCCGGTGCACAATTGAGCAAGAGGACGAGTACACTAGTGTCTAGTTTGAGAAACAGATGCCTCACAAGTCCTCAACTGGCAGTTTCATTGAATAGTACCCGAAAACACCAGTTTCAAGAGTGAAGAGGCGACTCCGGGATATATATATTTTATTTACCCCCCTTTTTCTCCCCAATTGTTGATCTTGTCTCATCTCTCCAACTCCCCAAAGGCCTGCTCCTTAACACCCGGCAGCTTAACCCAAACACCAACCGCACCAATGTGTCAGAGGAAGCGTCGTTCAACTGGCGACCTGGGTCAGCCTGCAGACCCTGCAGAACCTGGCATGCCACAAGGAGTCGCTAGAGCGTGATGAGCCTGGATGACACTGGGCCAATTGTGCGCCGTCCAATGGACTCCCGTTCACGCCTGGTTGTGGCACTGCCCGGGTCTGTAGTAATACCTCTAGCATTGCGATGCTGGGCCTTAGACAGCTGCGCCACTTGAGAGGCCCTGAACCTCAGAAACTTTACCACTATTGGCCTGGGCCAGTCACCTGGGCCGGTGGTGGGTTTTCCAATCCTGTGGGAGTGCTCCACCTCAATCTTCCTGTGGTCCATCTTCAGTTTCTCTGAGATAATTTCCCTCACTTTGTCCTCAGACATCCAGGTCTCATGTGGAGATTCTGCAATTCTGTTCACAACAACGTTTTTCAGCCTTGATTGTCCCTGTAGATAATCTGATTTATCCTTCATTGTTATTATGGATTCACATACAGAACTGATGTCTTCTCTCAACGACTTACAGATTGCTGTCATTTGCAGGTTTTCCTGTTAAAACTCATCAACTGAGAGAACTCCAAACTGTTCTTCAGGTCTTGGACCTCTCTGGTCAGATTGTCCATTCTTTTATTAGTCAACTCCACCAGTATTAACACTTGAAGCTATTTTCTTGTTGTTATAACACTTGCTTGTAGAAATGTTTTTGTTCTTTTAAAAGATCCTTCACCTGTGATAGAGAGATACAATTGTCCTCATCGGTACTCCTTGTAGTTCCAGACAGGGCAGGTCGCAGCAACACACAGCAGGGATCTAGACAGTCACAAGCCTCGGACAATCCTTGGTCCCAGCCACAAGGACTAACCGCATCACGGGCTGCATTCAAGCCCTCAAGGAAATCCCGCTAGCTTGATAGGCAGCTAATTGTGGCAGCTAGGCTAGCTGCTATTCCAGGTAGCTCATCACACCCTTAGTCGGCAGGATGCCTGGACAGATAGCAGCTGTCCCAACAAGTGATACCAACCATGTTGTGGGATCCAAACTCAAAAAGGTAGCTAGCTAGTAACCAAACTTTTTCAATATAACACTATTTCTGAGACTTTCAAAACTTTCCAAAACAGCAAACTGAGCTCTCCCTTGTTCTGCGTTCAACAGGAAGTAATGAAGACGCGCATGAACTGGAATGCCTTTGAGTGTGGACTGTATTATTGTGCATACTGGGTGGACTGGATACTTTATGATGCGCTCCAAACTTTCTATCCATGAGTCTGGGAGAGTACGCATAGGCCTAGGCGATGCTGTTGGTTCATTGATTGTGCAAGGCGGCTAAGCCTACAATTATAGTGAATAGCCTAGTAATAGGGAATTTTATATATTTTCATAATTAATAGGCTGACACATTACCTTTAACTACAGAATATCTCACCACTGTGCGTTTCTATCTTCTCCTCTCTCTCCTTCATTTCTTTCTCGAGTGCGCAGAGAGAGTGGTTGTCAACAGTTTAATGTGTTTCGCTGTAAAAACATGTTACTATCCATGTTCCCGAACAGATTTCAATAGGTTTCCCAAATTAAGTACTGGGTAGCTGCAGCAACAGGGTTGGAGAGCCCATGGCATACAGAGTTTCTGCGGAATATCACCTGTCACGCAATGAGAGGCTGCATGCTCTTCAAACAGTGGTTGATCCATGGAGTGAAATAACCGGAGTAGCCTACCTGGCATGATTGGGAAAAAAAACAGGGAAAGCGGCCTCCATTCACTATTGGAATGCGTATGGATGACGTGTGTTTTATCCTCTGACCATGTTCCTGCCCATTTGATAATGGGCCATTGTAAATCAAAGACAAGATTAAATTGAGAAATAGTGAAAGTATGATCGCTTGATGAGAGAATAGCTGTGCAGCCTGAGGCATGGAACAGTTTTTTTTACAACTTTCGCAAATAATCAATAGCGTGCAGCCCATATATGTTTGATTTCTAAAACATTCTAAGGCTTGCATCATTCACAACTAAAGTTGCCAAATAACTCTAAATCTAGTGTATAGAACCTGTTTCAAATGATCACTTTACACTCAACATAGCCACTTCATATGCATACTCACTCCCGAATGGGAAAAATATCATTTTTATTTTATTCAGCTAAGTTAAATTATATTCTTATTATAAAATCATATAATATAAAATAATGGCACGGGACTTTGTGTTTGCTCAATGCCTACAGCCTATGACATGGCACATAGCCAGGTAACATACAGTAGGCAAAGTCATATTCGGTTCTTCTGAACAAAAAAAAAATCATAGCCTAATGTTTCTTTAGACCAGCCTAATATAAATAAAGGATTTATTGTGATGGTGTATATTGCATTTATTTATTAGACTATTTAAATGTAGTGTTACAGAGGCACTCATCAGTGGCTTGTGTGTGTGGAGGCCTGGAGATAAACATGTATTTATGTTAATTAACAATCAATTACTGTGAGACATGTCCTTACCTCTTGCCATCCACACAAGGGGGGCATGGTCAGTGATCAGGGTGAACTTCCTCCCGTGGAGGTAATACTTGAGGGTGTCCAGTGCCCACTTCACAGTGAGGCACTCCTTCTCGACAATTGAGTACCTCTCCCTTGGGAGGAGCTTCCTGCTGACATACATGATTTGGTGCTCCTCGCCTTCCTGCTCTTGGGACAAAACGGCCCCTACCCCTGTGTCAGACGCGTCTGTCTGGACCAGGAGGTTTTTTGAGAAGTCCAAGGTGATGTGTACTGGGTGCGAACATAGCGCCTCCTTCAGGGCCTGGAACGCAGCCTCTGTGTCATCCGTCTGGGGTAGTCGTGCCTTCATTAAGTTTGTGAGGGGAGAAGCTATTGCGGCAAAGTTAGGTACAAATCGACTGCAGTAGCCTGCTAACCCCAGGAATGACTTCATCTGCCTCTAGGTTCGGGGGACCGCCCATCCACTTGGGACCCCTTGGGTCTTCACATTTCCCCTACCGATCTGATAGCCCAGGTACTCCACCTCGGCGTAGCCCAGCTTGCACTTGTGGGGGTTTGCGGTCAGACCTGCATCCCTTAGCGCATCCACCACTGCCTGTAACCTACAAAGATGTGACTCCCAACTGTCACTGTGCACAATTATGTCATCCAAATAAGCAGCCGCGTACTCACTGTGCGGCATCGAACTTACTGATCTCGTTCAGGCCCCAGAAGTCCTTGCAGAGGCGGACTGTTCCGTCCGGTTTCGGAACCAGCACTATAGGGCCAGATCACCCACTGTGGGACTCCTCCAGGACCCCCATCTCTAGCATTGTCGTCACTTCCCACTGGACCGCCACCCTCCAGGATTCTGGTATCCGGTATGGCCGTTTACGCACTTTTTCTCCCAGACGTGTGTGGATATGATGTTCCACGAGATCCGTGCTCTCCGGCACCTCAGAGAACACGACCATATTCTGCTGGACCAACTCTCTGAGCTCTTGTCGTTGGGTCAAGCTGAGGTCTTCCCCCATTGCAACTTCAACAGAGGGCGGGCTCTGCTGTGGCCGGGTCCACGTTAAGCACAGTGCCTCTCGTGCGTGCCATTTTTTCAGCAAATTCACATGGTAAAGCTGGAGGAGTTTTCTCCTCCCCGTTTGGCAGATAATTGACGTTGCCTACCTGCTCAACGATGTCGTAGGGGCCATTCCACTGAGCCAGCAATTTACTCTCCGTTGTAGGGATCAGCACCAAGACCTTCTCACCTGGTTGGAACGCTCGTGGTTAGGCCCCTCAGTTGTAGACACGTTCCTGGGCACGTTGCGCCTGGGCCATGTGCTCTCTCACCGTTGGCCAAATCGCCATCATCCTCTCCCTCATCTCCTTCACATGTTCTAGTATGCTGTGAAAGGGGGTTGGCTGCTCTTCCCAGACCTCCTAGGCTAGGTCCAGCAGTCCGACGGCCATACAGGAGCCGACGGCCATACAGGAGCTCAAAGGGGAAGAACCCAGTGGATGCTTGGGGTACCTCACGCAATGAAAACATCAGGTGGGGCAGCAGCTGGTCCCAGTTCCTCCCGTCTCTCTCGATGACCATTTTCAGCATCTGTTTTGGGGTCTTATTGAAGCGTTCAACTAGCCTGTCCGTTTGTGGATGGTACACACTGGTCTTCGCCTGTTTTATTCGTAATAGATTTTAGACGTCTTTCATCACACGAGACATGAACGCGGTGCCCTGGTCCGTCAGGATTTCCCACGGAATACCCACCCGGCTAAATAAATGGAAGAGCTCCCGTGCGATAAATTTTGCAGCCGCCTTGCGTAGCAGGATTATATCAGGATACCGGGTGGCGTAATCCACGATTACCAGGATGTGTTGGTGTCCCCTCACGCTCTTTACCAATGGACCCACCAGATCCATGGCCACAGATCCATGGCCACGCTCAAATGGCACTCCTATAATGTTCAAGGGAACCCAAGGATTTCTATAATGTACCCTTGGAGCTGTGATCTGGTAATCCACGACGTGCTTGACTCAAGGCCAGTGGAACCAGTTCCCGATCTGCACCCTGGTTTTCTCCATCCCCAGGTGTGCCCCAAGCAGGTGGGTGTGGGCAAGCTGCAACACAGTCCTAACATACTGGCTGGGTATGAGTAACAAGTATTTTGTCTCCCCATTGTGCTTTACTACCTGATACAATAAAGTTTGCATACACCTTGGCAAAATACATTTAAACTCAGTTTTTCACAATCCCTGAAATTTAATCAGAGTAAAAATGTCATGTTTTAGGTCAGTTAGGATCACCACTTTATTTTAAGAATGTGAAATGTCAGAATAATAGTAGAGAGAAGGATTTATTTCAGCTTTTATTTCTTTCATCACATTCCCAGTGGGTCAGATGTTTACATACACTCAATTAGTATTTGGTAGCATTGCCTTTAAATTGTTTAACTTGGGTCAAACGTTTTGGGTAGCCTTCCACAAGCTTCCCACAATGCGTTGGGTGAATTTTGGCCCATTCCTCCTGACAGAGCTGGTGTAACTGAGTCAGGTTTGTTGGACTCCTTGCCCGCATACACTTTTTCAGTTCTGCCCACAAATTTTCTATAGGATTGAGGTCAGGTCTTTGGGATGGCCACTCCAATACCTTGACTTTGTTGTCCTTAAGCCATTTTGCCACGGCTTTGGAAGTATGCTTGAGGTCATTGTCCATTTGGAAGACCCATTTGTGACCAAGCATTAACTTCCTGACTGATGTCTTGAGATTGCTTCAAAATATCCACATAATTTTGCCTCCTCATGATGCCATCTATTTTGTGAAGTACACCAGTCCTTCCGGCAGAAAAGCACCCCCACAACATGATGCTGCCACCCCCATGCATCACGGTTGTGATGGTGTTCTTCGGCTTGCAGCTTCCCCCTTTTTCCTCCAAACATAACGATGGTCATTATGGCCAAACAGTTCTATTTTTGTTTCATCAGACCAGAGGACATTTCTCCAAAAAGTACGATCTTTGTCCCTATGTGCAGCTGCAAACCGTAGTCTGTCTTTTTTATCGTAGTTTTGGAGCAGTGACTTCTTCCTTGCTGAGCGGCCTATCAGGTTATGTCAATATAGGACTCGTTTGACTGTGGATATACAGTGGAGCAAAAAAGTATTTAGTCAGCCACCAATTGTGCAAATTCTCCCACTTAAAAAGATGAGAGAGGCCTGTAGGATTTTTAATGAATTTATTTGCAAATTATGGTGGAAAATAAATATTTGGTCACCTACAAACAAGCAAGATTTCTGGCTCTCACAGACCTGTAACTTATTATTTAAGAGACTCCTTTGTTCTCCACTCGTTACCTGTATTAATGGCACCTGTTTGAACTTGTTATCAGTATAAAAGACACCTGTCCACAACCTCAAACAGTCACACTCCAAACTCCACTATGGCCAAGACCAAAGAGCTATCAAAGGACACCAGAAACAAAATTGTAGACCTGCACCAGGCTGGGAAGACTGAATCTGCAATAGGTAAGCAGCTTGGTTTGAAGAAATCAACTGTGGGAGCAATTATTAGTAAATGGAAGCTCCACGCAAGATCTCACCCCTTGGGGTCAAAATGATCACAAGAACGGTGAGCAAAAATCCCAGAACCACACGGGGGGACCTTGCGAATGACCTTGCGAATGATTTTTTTTCTCATTTTGTCTGTCATAGTTGAAGTGTTCCTATGATGAAAATTACAGGCCTCTCTCATCTTTTTAAGTGGGAGAACTTGCACAATTGGTGGCTTTCTAAATACTTTTTTGCCCCACTGTAGATTATTTTGAACTTGTTTCCTCCAGCATCTTCACAAGATCCTTTGCTATTGTTCTTGCACTTTTCGCACCAAAGTACGTTCATCTCTAGGAGACAGAATGCGTCTCCTTCCTGAGCGGTATGATGGCTGCGTGGTCCCATGGTGTGTATACTTGCATACTATTGTTTGTACAGGTGAACACAGTACCTTCAGTTGTTTGGAAATTGCTCCCAAGGATGAACCAGAGTTGTCGAGGTCTACAATTCCTTTTCTGAGGTCTTGGCTGATTTCTTTTTTTCCATGATGTCAAGCAAAGAGGCACTGAGTTTGAAGGTAGGCCTTGAAATACATCCACAGGTACAACCCCAATTGACTCAAATGATGTCAATTAGCCAATCGGAAGCTTCTAAAGCCATGACATCATTTTCTGGAATTTTCAAGCTTTTGAAAAACAAGTTTTAATGACTCCAACCTAAGTGTATGCAAACTTCCCACTTCAACAGTATATTTTTGGACTTGATATACAGCCATTGATTCTTGAATATTATATCTTATTTGGGCCTAACTATATCTTTACAATAGCTACCATCAAACACTTCTGTTGGTGTTTTACTTCCTTTTGGCCTTTACTGTCGCTCTTAAGAGGCTCATAGATATGCATGAGATGTCTCTGGTCTTGTTTGCACTCCGTCCACATCGGCATGAACGCCTCTTTCTGAGCGCCTTCAAATGTATGACCTTCTAAATGGATTGTGTTTATTATCAGAGGGCCCACAACTCAAAAAGGAAGTGCTTTATGTATTCTTTATTCATTCCCTGAATGTAGTTTATTTGTTCTTTCTTAATACATATAGCTTTTATTTTATCAAATGATTTAACTGAATAAACAGCCTCATACTTTTGTTGTGGATCAGAGAGAAACTTGGCCGGGACGTGAAGGGTTTGAATCAAGATGAAAGCAAAACAAACAGCTAACAATGAAACACAAAACATAGTCCATAGGAGTGTTGTTTCTAGTAGTATTGTTTTTTAACGGCAGTCTCTTTGAAATGTACACATTGTCAAGAGAGTAGTGGTGCACACTCTCGTGTCTGGGGGAGCACATGGAATTGAACAGCGAAAATAATATTTTATATGTATACATATTTAATTGGTATAGGGGGTTGCCACGGCAACAGCTATGGCCCGGAGTAATTCCTGACAGCTGCCGAGTTGAATAAATGGCTCTGGGAATTGGGGAACACTCCACATAACCATTGAAAGGGATACATTTAGCTGGTCGGAAAAGAGGGAGCAGCGAAGGGATGACTGAAGGGAAATAGTACTGCACAGAGAACTTTCTTCCTCTCATTATCTTCTATAGACTCTCTGTTCAGAGAAAAAACTCCTATGTTGAGTGACTTGTACAGTACCAGTCAAAAGTTTGGACACACCTACTTCCATGGTTTTTCTTTTTGACAATTTTCTACATTGTAGAATAATAGTGAAGACATCAACACTATGAAATAACACATATGGAATCATGTAGTAACCAAAAAAGTGTTAAACAAATCAAAATATAGATTATTTGAAAGTACAGTGGTTCCTCCTTTAAAAGTAGGACACATCTTGCATTTTGTGGTACATCATTTAATTTTCAGCCATTTTTGATAGCATTTGATAGTATTCCGTATTGGCATTACCAGAGAATTTAAAACCTTTTATGTAATAACATAGTATTTGGGATTGATTTTAAGAAATTTGGATTCATTAATTTGATTAATATTATGGTGTTTCTATTCAGAGAAAAATGAAACCCTCAGGGTTTCCGTTAGGATGGAATGGAAAATATAGCGCTGTACAAGTGACGGTCGGCAGTACATTACTGGGCTATATTTTTGAGATTTAGTTTTCATTTAACCTAGTGAGCGAGAATAAGGCAATTCTGGAACATGGGGTGAGACATTCTAACTAATTTGTCAATAAAGCCAGTTTGTTATTTAGAATGATTTATTTCTAGAGAAACCTAACTTGATTTTTTAGCAGACATCACTTGCTTATATTCGCCGAACACATATCTTTGAACATTTTCATTTCTCCATGCTTGTCTCAGAGCAGCACGAAACGGTGCTAAATAGACGCCCACGCGTGATATCTCGCTTCGGTTACACATCCATAGAATAGCAGAACAGCAAAACAGTCCGGGCAGCCCTTGCTGTGCCTGGTGAGCAGTTGGTCAAGTTCTGTTGTCAGAAGAGGAAACGAAAAGTCAGGGTGAACCAAAGACCTGATGAATATGTTGACTCTGCCTGTCAGAGGTGGAGTTCCAGAGTTCACAGGTGTGCCTGGCATGGATTGTGACTCCATCTCGTTCCTCGCTCTTTTCAACGCATGAGTGAGTCAATGATTCCAATGATTCGTCTGACAAACAAAGAACTTTGCGTTCTGAAGGCCCAGGCATGGATCAAAGCTGGCGAGACATTCAATAATGTCATCTTCACATACAAATCAACCATGGCCCTTGAGCAATTTGCTCAAAATTGCTACAGAAAAAAGGAAGAATATCAAGAAGATTAACGAAATCAAAAGAAGTTGATGAAGAAATGCTGTTTGCTGTTTTGAGTCAGAAATGTAACTCTTTAGAGTACTTCATCTTATGGCTTGAATCCCGCCACAGTGTCCGATTTCAAAAAGACTTTACGACGAAAGCACACCAAACGATTATGTTAGGTCTGCACCTAGTCACAGAAAAACAGCAATTTTTTCCCGCCAAAGAGAGGAGTCACAAAAAGCAGAAATAGAGATAAAATTAATCACTAACCTTTGATGATCTTCATCAGATGACACTCATAGGACTTCATGTATGTTACATGTATGTTTTGTTCGATAAAGTTCATATTTATATAAAAAAATCTGAGTTTACATTGGCGGGTTATGTTTATATTATTTACATTGGCGGGTTATGTTTATAGAAATATTCATAATAAACATTGATAAAAGATACAACTCTTATGCATGGAATTATAGATACACTTCTCCTTAATGCAACCGCTGTGTCAGATTTCAAAAAAGTTTTACCGAATAAACACACCATGCAATAATCTGAGTACAGCGCTCAGACAACAAATCAAGCCATACAGATATCCGCCATGTAGTGGAGTCAACAGAAGTCAGAAATAACATTATAAATATTCACTTACCTTTGATGATCTTCATCAGAATGCACTCATAGGACTCCCGGTTCCACAATAAATGTTTGATTTGTTCGGTAAAGTCCATCATTTATGTCCAAATACCTCCTTTTTGTTTGCGCGTTTAGCCCAATAATCCAAATGCTCAATGCGTGATCTCTTAGTTTCTCCAACCGGAGAATTTCTTTGTCTTCAGAAATGCAATGGAACTCAAGGTAACTCTCACGTGAACGCGTGGTCCGCTCATGCCACTCTGCCAGACCTCTGACTCAATCCCCTCTCATTCCCCCCTCCTTTACAGTAGAAGCATCAAACAAGGTTCTAAAGACTGTTGACATCTAGTGGAAGCCTTAGGAAGTGCAATTTGACCCCATAGACACTGTATATTCGATAGGCAAAGAGTTGAAAAACTACAAACCTCAGATTTCTCACTTCCTGGTTGGATTTTTTTCTCAGGTTTTTGCCTGCAGTAGGAGTTCTGTTATACTCACAGACATCATTCAAACAGTTTTAGAAACTTCAGAGTGTTTTCCATCCAAATATACTAATAATATGCATATATTAGCAACTGGTTCTGAGTAGCAGGCAGTTTACTCTGGGCACCTTATTCATCCAAGCTACTCAATACTGCCCCCAGCCATAACAAGTTAAGCATCAAATACATTGCAAGTTGAGGGATTTTCACAACAGTAGCCGGGCTATAAAAAGTCTACTGTCCTGCTAATAGGAAACCCTACATTATTTATTATAACCACAATGTCACACATCATTTGTATCTACCTTTCCAATTACTTTCAGACTTTGTGATTTACAAATGTGTGCTTTTAATTATTAGTTACATTGTTTTAGTTTTGTTTTTTCTATAAATTACTTAAACAATTTAGCCCTCTTGTTGTTTGTAAAGTCAAATTAAATGAATATTATTGTTGAAATTAATTGCTTGACTGGTGTAGGTTTTCTCCATCTGTTGGTGTGTGACACTTGCATAACAAGTTAGCTATATTTTCAGCACCAGCCACTGTTCACATCCTATTGATTGTGCTGCGGTTGCCGCCAGTTTAAAAAAAACTGAACCTTTATTTAACTAGGCAAGTCAGGTAAGAACACATTCTTATTTACAATGAAAGCCTACCCCGGCCAAACCTGGATGACGCTGGGCCAATTGTGCACCGCCTTATGGCACTCCCAATCACGGTCAGATGTGATTCAGCCTGAATTCGAACCAGGGACTGTAGTAAAGCCTCTTGCACCAAGATGCATTGCCTTAGACCGCTGCACCACTCTGGAACCATGACCTGAATATATATATATTTATTATTACTTTAAAAAATCTGAACATTAACCGTGTGTAGGTAGATGTGGCGTGGAGGTGGAGGTAGATACGTGTGTAGGTAGATGTGGAAAGATAGATACAAATTATTTGTCGGGGGGGTTCACACCCAGCTCGAGGGGCGAGGGTGTCACACCTAGCTCGGCTATTAGACAAGTCTTTAGTAAAGGTTGAATAGTCTACTGTTCAGATAATAGCCCATCTTGCTACACTTGTGAAAAACACATTATAATACTTTTTCCCCTTTCCACATGTTAAAGATTCCAATAGATAAATGTTTTTATCCACAATCGGCCCCAACCCCAATTAATACATTTGGGCACAGTCGAAAGTGTGCTGGACTTCGGGCTAGAATGTTGAGGGTTCAAAACTTGCTCCCTGCTTGTTTCATTACATTATTATGTCGGTCTCAGAGCACATAGCCTGGATTGTTACTCCCATCTGGTTCCTTGCTCTCTTCCATGCGTCATTCAGCACGCTTCTGGGCGTGCTGGCAGGATGTACTGTTTTTTATTCTGTATATATGAATGATAAATCAACCTTTACTTAAATCATGTTTCTAGTCTAATGCATAGTAACAATGTTTAATCATTGATGTCCCAGGAGGAGGAGTGGTAAACACTGTTGAAGTGTATCATTGTAATCCATACATGCATCATTCAAATCATGGAGTTTGACACACCTGGTATTGGATATGACGGGAAAAAAACTTGCTAAATAGCGATTTTCGTAAGTTAACTTTATGACAAAAAAATATGCACAATAGTTTGTCTCTACATTAACTAACATATTCCTCTCAATTGTACATTTTTTGCTTGACTCGTTATGACGTTATAACTACTTACATTTGCTTCCCCCGTAATGTTTTGTCAGCCATCTTTGCTGAAAAAAGTCACCAGGGCTGGGTGGCTCTCGTCAAATTCGTCATTGGAACTACTCGATATGCTCTCAATTGTACATTTTTTGCCTGACCCGTTATGACGTTATAAGTACTTACATTTGCTTCCCTCGTAATGTTTTGTCAGCCATCTTTGCTGAAGAAAGTCACCAGGGATGGGTGGCTTGCGTCAAATTCGTCATTGGAACTACTCGATATGATTGGTCATATAAAAACCTTGGGACCCAAATGCATAATGACTACTCTAACTCCCCCTTGTGGTGGTCTGGAGCAATGAAGCCGTGATGCTGGGTACCTCTTAAGTCCTGCGGTGTAAGCTCGCAACTTTAACGGAGGAACCACTGTAGCCACTCTTTGCCTTGATGACAGCTTTGCACACTCTTTTCATTCTCTCAACCAGCTTCATGAAGTAGTCACATGGAATGCATTTCAATTAACAGGTATGCCTTGTTAAAAGTTCATTTGTGGAATGTCTTTCCTTCTTAATGCTTTTGAGCCAATCAGTTGTGTTGTGACAAGGTATGGGTGGTATACAGAATATGGCCCTGTTTGGTAAAATATCAAGTCCATGTTATGACAAGAACAGCTAAAATAAGCAAAGAGAAATTACAGTCCATCATTACTTTAAAACATGAAGGTCAGTCAATGCGTAAAATTTCAAGAACTTTTCAAGAAAGTTTCTTCAAGTGCAGTTGCAAAAACCATTAAGCGCTATGATGAAATTGGCTCTCATGAGGACCACCACAGGAAAGGAAGACCCAGAGTTACCTCTGCTGCAGAGGATAGGTTCATTAGAGTTACCAGCCCAAATAAATGCTTCACAGAGTTCAAGTAACAGACACATCTCAACATCAACTGTTCAGAGGAGACTGTGTGAATCAGGCCTTCATGGTCGAATTGCTGCAAAGAAACCACTACTAAAGGACACATGATTCCGTATGTGTTATTTCATAGTTTTGATGTCTTCACTATTATTCTACAATGTAGAAAATAGTAAAAATAAAGAAAAACCCTAGAGGACAAGGCATAGATGATGGCAAGGAATTCTCCATGAAAAATTACCTCTCTCACACGCAGCCATTCCACTCTATCATGTGCTATATGCTTGTTATCGCTGAGCATAGCAGGTAAAAAAACAAACACAGGCCGGAAAATTTTTGTAGTGCTTGGGCGTAAATGGCCCTCCAAGCGTTTAGGCAGTCACACACACACAGTGTGGTTGTCTGTGTTTTTGTAAGCTATTGTCCAAGCTTAATTTAAGTTTACCAGATCAGTAGTAGTTTATCTACTTGTTGCCTTTTTCAACCAAGGTTGATTTCACCACAACCATATGGTGCAATACATTCACAGATTGAAAGACCTGCATTAGCTACTGGATGGATGGTGGAAAATAAGTATTTGGTCAATAACAAAAGTTTATCTCAATACTTTGTTATATACCCTTTGTTAGCAATGACAGAGGTCAAACGTTTTCTGTAAGTCTTCACAATGTTTTCACACACTGTTGCTGGTATTTTGGCCCATTCCTCCATGCAGATCTCCTCTTGAGCAGTGATGTTTTGGGGCTGTTGCTGGGCAACACGGACTTTCAACTCCCTCCAAAGATTTTCTATGGGGTTGAGATCTGGAGACTGGCTAGGCCACTCCAGGACCTTGAAATGCTTCTTACGAAGCCACTCCTTCGTTGCCCAGCGGTGTGTTTGGGATCATTGTCATGCTGAAAGACCCAGCCACGTTTCATCTTCAATGCCCTTCCAGATGAGCCTCTTCAAGAAGAAGTTACAGGTCTGTGAGAGCCAGAAATCTTGCTTGTTTGTAGGTGACCAAATACTTATTTTCCACCATAATTTGCAAATAAATTCATTAAAAATCCTACAATGTGATTTTCTGGATTTTTTATTCTCATTTTGTCTGTCATAGTTGAAGTGTACCTATGATGAAAATTACAGGCCTCTCTCATCTTTTTAAGTGGGAGAACTTGCACAATTGGTGGCTGACTAAATACTTTTTTGCCCCACTGTATATCTGGTACCTACCCCCTCAGAAGGAGGGAAAACGGCCAGGGGTGGGAAGTGTGTGTATGTGGAGGGGTGTGTGTGTGTGTGTGTGTGTGTGTGTGTGTGTAGGGGGTGTTACTTGACAGACAAGCAGCATTTGATGACATTTTCTCCTTGCTAAATGGGACTTCAGGTCTGTTTTTATAGTCCTGGGCCTTTCGTATGTACATCTGGACTGCCCAGTTCCCTTTGTCTCAGCCCATTGGAAGATATTGGCCACAGGATAGAGGCTCCATTTACCGTGGTAAAGCTGGGGGCAGCAGAGGGTTACGGCTGAGGCCACCACTTCATCCCGCCAGCGAGTTTAAACCTCTCCACACACAATACTCCAAAGCAACACATTCAGCAAACCACAGATATGTTGTTGTACACACACACACACACACACACACACACACACACACACACACACACACACACACACACGCACAGAGCTCTCCAAAATCTGAAGCACTCGAAGCCAAAATCTTTTTTCCTTCAGACTTTGTAGATTAGCAACAGAGGTCTGAGAAGCAATGAATCATGACATTCGTAAACATTTGAAAAAGGTAAAGTTATTGCGCTAACGTTCACACAACTCTTGCTGATGGAGGTCTTCTAACACAGAAGTGCTGTTTTCCTCTTAGTCAGACATATTGCTACTATCTGGCACCCTCCTTCTCTCTCTAATTCACAGTTTCCCATCGTTCCACCGACATGCCTCGTTTGATAAGGGCGGCATCATATTGGTGATCTTCGCCGCCTCATGCATTCAGTTAGGAAAATAAATGGCAAAAAATGTATTTATGCCACTGGGTGAACCGGGCCTGCCATTCTTTCTCTTTTTCTCTGTTTTATCATACTCTCTGTGAATGTTAAATCCTCCACGACTGTATGAAGACTAACTGGCCTCATTTTTCTCCCTCACCCGGGCTCTCTCTCCTCAAAAAGCAGCCATTGTACACACGTTTCAAAGCCCAAAAGTCTGAGGCGCAATAAGAGAAGAAACCACAATCTCCTCCTCCCAGCAACCCCACAGTAAAGATTCACCTTGAAAGGAGATGGAAATGAAGGGGGAGAGAGGCGCCAGATAGAGATTGGACAGAGAGAGAGAGAGAGAGGGATAGGGGAAGAAGAGGGGGGAAAACATTAACACAGATATCAGAACCTTCACTTTTAAATGGTTTACCGAATCTGGAGGCAATTATAGGGGGCGGGCCTCCTAATCTGGAGTGTCAGCAACTTGACAGACAGGGTTAATCTGGACCAGGGCTATAGTTCACCTCTGCTCTCCAGTAGCACAGCACAGCATGGTAAACAGTCCAACCGTTTCCACTCCCACTCTATACAAATCAAATTTTATTGGTCACATACACATGGTTAGCAGATGTTAATGCGAGTGTAGCAAAATGCTTGTGCTTCTTGTTCTGACAGTGCTGGAATATCTAACAAGTAATCTAACAATTCCCAACAACTACCTTATACACACAAATCTAAAGGGGTGAATGAGAATATGTACATGTAAATATATGGATGAGCGATGGCCGAGCGGCATAGGCAAAGTGCAATAGATGGTAGAAAATACATGTGATATGAGTAATGTAAGATATGTAAACATTATTAAAGTGGCATTATGTAGAGTGGCATTGTTTAAATTGACTAGTGATCCATTTATTAGTGTCCAGTGATTGGGTCTCAATGTAGGCAGCAGCCTCTCTGAGTTAGTGATTGTTGTTTAGCAGTCTGATGGCCTTGAGATAGAAGCTTTTCAGTCTCTCGGTCCCAGCTTTGATGCACCTGTACTGACCTCGCCTTCTAGATGGTAGTGGTGTGAACAGGCAGTGGCTTGGGTGGGTTTTGGCTTCCCTGTGACATTGGGTGCTGTAGGTGTCATGGAGGGCAGGTAGTTTGCCCCCGGTGATGCGTTGTGCAGACCACACTACCCTCTGGAGAGCCTTGCAGTTGAGAGTGGTGCAGTTGCCATACCAGGCTGTGATACAGCCCGACAGGATGCTCTCGATTGTGCATCTGTAAAAGTTTGTCAGAGTATTGGGTGCCAAGACCCATTTCCTCAGCCTTCTGAGGTTGAAGAAGCACTGTTGCGCCGCCTTCACCACACTGTCTGGGTGGGTGGACCATTTCAGTTTGTCTGTGATGTGTACGCCGAGGAACTTAAAACTTTCCACCTTTTCCACTGCTGTCCCTTCGATGTAGATAGGGGTGTGCTCCCTCTACTGTTTTCTGAAGTCCACTATCTTCTCTTTTGTTTTGTTGACTTTGAATGAGAGGTTGTTTTCCTGACACCACACGCGGAATGCCCTCACCTCCTCCCTGTAGGCTGTCTCGTCGTTGTTGGTAATCAAGCCCACTACTGTTGTGTCGTCTGCAAACTTGATGATTGACTTGGAGACGTACATGGCCACGTAGTCATGGGTGAACAGGGAGTACAGGAGAGGGCTGAGAACTCACCCTTGTGGGGCCCCAGTGTTGAGGGTCAGCGAAGTGGAGATGTTTTTTCCTACCTTCACCACCTAGGGGTGGTCCGTCAAAGTCCAGGACACAATTGCACAGGGAAGGGTTGAGACCCAGGGCCTCCAGCTTGATCAAATGAAGAAAAATATTTTAAAAAATGTCACATGCGCCGAATACAACCAGTGAAATGCTTACTTACAGGCTCTAACCAATAGTGCAAAAAGTATTTGGTGAACCATTGGTAAGTAAAGAAATAAAAACAACAGTGAATAGACAGTGAAAAATAACAGTAGGGAGGCTATGTACAGTAGCGAGGCTATAAAAGTAGCGAGGCTACATACAGACACCGGTTAGTCGGGCTGATTGAGGTAGTATGTACATGTAGATATAGTTAAAGTGACTATGCATATATGATGAAAAGAAAGTAGCAGTAGTGTAAAAGAGGGGTTGGTGGGTGGTGGGTGACGGGACACAATTCAGATAGCCTCGTTAGCCAATGTGCGAGAGCACTGGTTGGTCAGGCCAATTCAGGTAGTATGTACATGAATGTATAGTTAAAGTGTCTATGCATATATGATTAACAGAGAGTAGCAGCAGCGTAAAAGAGGGGTAATGAGCTTGGAGGGTACTAGCGGGCCGCGATGGTGGCACTGTATTATCCTCAAAGCGGGCAAAGAAGGTGTTTAGTTTGTCTGGAAGTGTGACGTCGGTGTCCGTGACGTGGCTGGTTTTCTTTTTGTAGTCCGTGATTTCCTGTAGACTGGGCAACAGGATATAAGAGTATTAGCTGCTTGTATGTGAGTGGGTGTCTCGGTATGTAGTCAGGATAAATGTATGTGCATATTATGTGTGCGTGAGCAAATGATGGAGTGAGTGTTTGTGTGTGTTGGAGTGACTGTGTGTGAGTGTGCATAGAGACAGTGCAAAGATTGAAATAAAAGGTTAATAAAGATACAAGGTAAACTCATATAGTCCATGTAGCTATTTTGTTAGCTATTATCAGTTTCATTGCTTGAGGATAGAAGCTGTTCAAGAGCCTGTTTATGTCAGACTTGATGCACCGGTACCTCTTGCTGTGCGGAAGCAGAGAAAAATTGTCTATGGCTTTGATGGTTTGAGTCTTTGACGATTTTCCTGTTCTTCTTTTCACTCCGCCTGATATAGATGCCCTTGATGGCAGGGAGCTGAGCCCCAGTGATGTACTGGTGATGTACAGTGATGTACAGTGATGTACTGATGTACAGGCTGTCCGCACATCCCTCTGTATTGGTTATTGGTCTTTAGGCATCACCCCTGGAAGCATCTCGGGTGCATTTCCCACCTCTGTGTTGAGAAATGGAGGGGTTGAGTCCTTCTGAAAAGAAAAAATGGATTAGCTCATTTTAGCTGTTCTCCTGCCTTCATTCCCTGGTTACACTGAGCCATCTGTTCGCTTATCTTTTGATGTAGCGTTGTGTGATTAATAGTTCTTCCCTTTGGGCCTTTTTCCCTCGTAATGAAGCACTCACGCTTCTGTTGCTGCCAGCCAAGGCACGCTGCATGCTAACTGGTTAATTTATCCCCACAACCCATTGGGGATGAGGCGATGAGGAATAGATAGCTTGGTACTTCGATAGCTTGGCGGCTTTGCTGATAACACTTGCTGAGAGGGTCAGTGTTAGGGGCTAGTTGTGTATTAACACACTAGGTCACAACATCAGATTGAGGAGATGCAGGGGAGCCAATCCTGGGTCATCCTGTTGTGAGGTCACAGGGGGACCTTTTTGTCTGACAGAATTCTAGGATTGGACAAATGAAATGCCTTTTCAGGTTGTCACACACAGTACATGCTTGTTTCTTCAAGGTCAATCGTAGAGTCAGGCGAAAGTCAAGAGCCATGCGTCTTCTGAAACACAGCCCTGTCAAGTCACACTGCTCGCTTAACCCGGAAGCCAGCCGCACCAATGTGTCAGAGGAAACACTGTCCAACTGGCGACCATGTCAGTGTGCATGCCCCTGGCCCGCCACAGGAGTCACTAGTGGCAAATTGGACAAGGACGCCCCGGCCGGCCAAACCCTCCCAAAAACCTTGATGACGCTGGGCCAATTGGGTCTCCCGGTCACCGCCAGCTGCAACACAGCCCGGGATCAAATCCCGATCTGTAGTGACGCCTCTAGCACTGCGATGCAGTTCCTTAGACCACTGTGCCACTCGGGAGGCGCAGTAACTTTTTATTCAACTTTTATTTAACTTCTTGGCGCTACCCATCCTGTTAGCGGGATCATTTTCGTCAGCAACCGCTGAATAGCATAGCGCAACAGTCAAATAATATTGCTAAAAAATATTCAGATTCATGAAATCACAAGTGCAATATTGCAAAACAAAGCTCAGCCTTTTGTTAATCCACCTGTCGTCTCAGATTTTGAAATTATGCTTTACAGCAAAAGCAATCCAAGCGTTTGTGTAAGTTTATTGATAGCATAGCATAACATCATGTACACTTAGCATCAGGAAGCTTGGTCACGAAAATCAGAAAAGCAATCAAATTAATCGTTTACCTTTGATGATCTTCGGATGTTTTCACTCAGGAGACTCCCAGTTACACAACAAATGTTCCTTTTGTTCCAGAAAGATTATTTTTATACCCAAAATACCAACGTTTGTTTGTCGCGTTATGTTCAGAAATCCACAGGAAAGAGCAGTGATGACAACGCAGCCGTATATTCCAAATAATATCCATAATGTCCACAGAAACATGTCAAACGTTTTGTATAATCAATCCTCATGTTGTTTTTAAAATATATATTCGATAATATATGAACCGAGTGTGTAGGTTTTTCAATAACAGCGGGAGGAACAATGGCCGCTTTACTCAGTTGCACAAAAACTCACTCTGAGAGCCCCCACCTATCCACTTACGCAATGTGATCCTTCACGCTCATTTTTCAAAATAAAAGCCTGAAACTATGTCTAAAGACTGTTGACACCTTAGGGATATCCCTTTAAATGGAGGATAGGCTGCATAGGAACAGAGAGGTTTCAAAATGAGAGGCACTTCCTGATTGGATTTTCCTCAGGCTTTCGCCTGCAATATCAGTTTGTTATACTCACAGACTATTTTTACAGTTTTGGAAACTTTAGAGTGTTTTCTATCCTAATCTGACAATTATATGCATATTCTAGTTTCTGGGGCTGAGAAATAGGCCGTTTCAAATGGGTACAGAATACCTCTTTCTCAAGGGTGACCTGGTGCTCAACTGAAGCTGGGTCCAGGACAGGAGGGTCTCCTTTAGTCATGTGTAGAACATTGAGTGGCAGCAAGCAGCTTTTTGTGCAAGTGTGTCCCGTGCAGAGGTCAACAGTCCATGACGGGTGCCCTCACAACTAAAGTCATTTATTGTCAATGGGTTGTGAAAAAAGGCCCAACTTCCTTTTGCAGCCAAACATTCTAAACCCTAATCACTTTTCCATTTCCAAACCGAGTACACAGACCGCTGTCTCCACATTTGAGAGAAAAACTACTCGTCATTACAGGAGACAATGGTGTAATGAATGATAGTCATTCTCCTCCAACAACACAGCCCCTAATAAAACTCTCCACACAGTCTCTCTAGCACAGACTCTCTGAAATCAATGTGACATGCTAGCCTCCTAGTCATTGCTATATATACTGTATCTGGATGGGGAGTGAGTGAGCGAGCCATCAAGGCGATGATTGGGCGAGCAGGCATGCTGCACTCATTCACATCGCCGACCAGAGCCGTCAGCCTAGTTCTGGGTTCCCGTCCTCCTTTTTCAAGGGCAAAGCGCCCGGTAAACAGCTTGTTACACCTCTGCCAGTGGAGCCGACAGGAGTGGCTGCCGCTGCCCTCCTCACTTCCTCCCTCTCTCCTCTGACGTGGTGTGTTGTCTTCCCTACCCACTGCCAGGAGGCTGTCTTATGTCATACATTATTTAACAAGAAAAGGAAAGGAAAAATAACTGAGGCCATCAGTCTACAGCTCAGCTAGCAAGCACATATCTCCTCCTACAGTACACAGAGAATATGGATGCTAATGGTCATTTTAGGACCTGTGTTCAGTGGTTGAGTGTTAGTACGTGGTCATTAGGACAGACAGTAATGGCATACACACGTCACCTCAGTTGTGGATGCAGCACAGTGGGAAATGAGAGATTGTTTGTTTACTGACACTGCTACATTATTCAAGTGGGAGGGGCTAGCTAGAATGATATTGCATTTTCAGTCCATGTACAGTAGCTACCTCTCTCAAGTTTGTTTTCATACAAAGCTTATTGACTGGCGCTTTCTAGATGTTACTACTCTGTCTCCCTTTAGTTTGACACAGGAACTATGGTAGAGTGGATATCACAGTCATAACTATGCACTGTGCCCCCAAAGTATGTCACTTTGAAACAATCCCACTTTCATCTGAACATGCAGTAGGAACGCTAAAGAATGTGATTGCTAGAATGTGCCTCACGCTTGTTACACTTATCTTTGATATTCATATCAACCACCTGCCGTAGCTACACCAGAATGATACATTTGTTTATCTGTTCTACCGATGGCAACCATGTGCCTCTTGTTCCTGGTCTATTGTACGCCTAAAATAGAAGTTATCCTAATGTAGTAGCCATAAAAGCCACTGAATCATGACATCTCACATGACCCTGTGTCCTGGAAGCCTGCTCGGCAGTGAGTTAATACATGCACACAGATGAATCAGCACAAATGCCCCATGATCCCCGGCAACAGAACAGGTACCGTGCGCTGCGTTCATATGGAGATGACGCTCACAAACATGTGAATCAAATAGAATCTCTCACAGGTTTTAAATGAGCCCAGAGCAGAGACTCAAAATAATAAGGCTCTTCTATCGTTCCTAATGTTTCCATGCATTGCCTCCTACTGGCTTTTGTGATGCACGTTAACAAACAGAATAAAGAAGTTAGTGTAGTTGCCTGTTGTTATTCATGAACATAAGTGGCATTCATAATGCGCTCAGTTTATTAAAGAGCTTTCAGATGCTGTTGTAGCCCTCCTGTAATGACAACGGAGCGTGTCAAAGTACGGAGCTGTGTGAGGTACTCTGCCGCCTCGGGTGATGACACACCATTGACTCCTAGGTGAACAGGTCATGAGTGACATATTAAGGAAAGATTATAACTGGGGATGATATATAAAAAGAGTTTGACGATGAGCAATCTTTTTGTTACAGGTCAACAGGTCATAAGTGACAGGGAGCCTTTGTCAATATATTCTCAGTGACAAGGACACCATTTTCCCCTTCCAAGAGTTACTGTCATCTGTCATGATGCTGTCTATGGGAGCATTCAATGGCAGACAGTGGTGCTATCAAAATACTGAAGATCCTTCCATTTTTAATACGTATTGGGAGAATATACATTTGTGTTCGTAGCATGAGGTAGAATATGCTATCAGCGATATGCTAATGGTATACTGTATGTTTCTAAAGAAAATATAATGCTAGCAACCACAATTCCATTGTTTTAAACTGAAATGAACTCTATCAGGAAGTGCAACGTCTGTGCGTATTGCACTTTTGACATCCTCTGTCTGTAATAGACTGAAACATTAAGTTCATGATGTTGTACATTATGCCTCTCAGGATATGAAACATGAATGTTTTCTGAATTACTGTTATTACTTTTTCATTAGCCGCAATTAGTTACTGACGGCACAACTAGTAATGTATTCGCTTCGTTGTTTTTATGCCTTTGATATCTGTATTTGAATTTGGGGAATGAAGCTAGATTAGAGAAATTGCCCCAGGTGGGAGGTGATTATTATATTCTATCAATGTCATCAGACTCTGGCCAAAGTATTGAACAGACAGCTTTTTCTACTATCAGGACTATGTTCCGCAGTGGGCTTCTCATGTTCTATGGAGGGTGTGTTAGATCTTGTGGAGTAGAAAATTGTTGTCAGTCACGGCATATTAAAATCCCCTTGCACATGGTGGAAATCAGATTGGACATGAAAATAAACAAGCTTGTGTCATGAAAAATTCATTCAAATGAGTTTTATAGCTTTACATTTTATAGAACGTATCAGCATTTCTCTCGGATAGCAAGAATATTTGTAGAGTTGGAGATAATGAAAAAAGTGCTACAATCACAAAAAGCAATCAAAATGTTGGCTCGATATATATATTCATATTCAGTGATTATTCTTGAAATAGCATTCATTCAGTATACAGCCAGTGCCATCAGCTTATTATTGGTCTTAACAGGCCCCCCAAACAGTCTTGAGTCTGATCCAGCGATGGATGCTGTCGCACAGTGTGAATATCAAAGAGAAATCCAATTGGAATCAAATGTCTCTCACTAACAAAAGCTTGTTGATTTGAATACAGCGGGGAAGACAGGCTCTCTCCAACTCACCAGGTGACTTGCGCCACCATTTTAATGCATGTCCAGACAAACCTATCTATTCCCTGTCTGTCCTCACTTTTACCCGCTGTGTCATCGAGC
The DNA here is from genome assembly GCF_057628025.1 of Oncorhynchus mykiss. Taxonomy (NCBI): domain Eukaryota; kingdom Metazoa; phylum Chordata; class Actinopteri; order Salmoniformes; family Salmonidae; genus Oncorhynchus; species Oncorhynchus mykiss. The sequence goes on from NC_143031.1 coordinate 25,418,718, forward strand.
TGCACATCCTGTCCCCAAGCTCAGGAGGACGCCCTGCCGTCTCAGACAAAGATGGATGACTCAGTGAGGAGGATAATGTTATCCTGTATGTTTAATCTGGACTTCCAATCTCACCTTTGTCTTCAGATTACCATACCCCAAATATTAAGGAAAGATTATAACCGGGGATGATATATAAAAAGAGTTTGACGATGAGCAATCTTTTTGTTACTTTTATCAAATACTGAAATAACTTTATAGTTGAAAATACGTTGTTTTAGCCATCCAATGTTTCCTCGGAAATGTTTTACACGCCCTAAGAATATCTATAGTACAGTATACTCATCATAGCCTCAAGGTCAGAAGCACTTGTGTATTTTTTTCTAAATGGTAGTTATTTAATGGATTCATGCGATTAGCCGAAGGTTCCACTCACCTGGTGTTCCAGGTCTGAATCAGTCCCTGATTAGAGGAAAGACTGCAAACCAGCAGTGCTGTAGACCTCAAGGCCCAGATTTGGGAGGGGATCTATACATGATACAAGAAACTTGGCAGCCCACAACTGACCTCATTAAATCCGAAAGTTGTTGCGTGGCTGTCACACAAGTCTAGTAAGACTTTTTTCTACTCCCACTCCAGTACCAATGTACAATGTAGATTATATCTGCAAAAGAGGATTGTACAGGTGGGGAGTTAGCCTATTCAATATCTGTGCACTTTCTTATTTAGATGTATTCATTTGAAGAAATAGGGGGAAAAAAGCCCCAAGCACTTTGATAAATCTAGGAATTATCTGCATAATGTGATTTTAGCATAGCAATGAATTACTGATAAATCCATAGAGAGAGCTTACTCATCTCTCTAGACTAGTGTGTTAGCAAGTTCACTTAAAGACAGGGGGCAAGGGAGGAAGCATTTATAGCAAAAGCCAGTAAAACTAAAAATGCGAAAGATTCCTTCTATATGGATGGGATTACAAAGAATTTAAAAACTACACAGCCGTTCTGGAAATACGCAAATTACTGTTTAGATTGGTTTAAATAATCAACCTATTCAGCAAATAATCCTAAGTGACCATGTCATTCAAGAGCCAGCAGATATAGCTGATGTTTTTAATCAGCATTTCTCATCTGTTACCTCAAATAATATTGTCATCCACAATTCTATCAATGCTAGGTATACATGGAACCAGGAGATCAACACCCCAAATCAGACAATTAACTTCAGAAAGATCAAACCAACTGATATGCTGTCTGTCCTCAATTAAATAAATATTAGCAAAGAAGCTGACCTAGATGGACTGGAACCCCAATGTATAAGGTGGTCCGCTAATGTTATAATGTATCCTTGAGCAGATCTACTGGTGAAAACCTTTTGTATAGCAATTTATACGAGTGACCCCTCTTCATAAAGGTGGAAACTCCTTAGACCATAAATAACTATAGACCTATATCTATAATCTGTTCATTAGCAAAAATCCTTGAGAATTTAATATATTCACAAATGTATCAGTACCTAGATTCATTTAATATCACCCTTTCAATCTGGTTTTAGACCCAACCATTCTACCACGATAGCATTAGTGAAACTTAACAAGGATATAAATTCTTCATCTGACCATGGAAAACTTACTAGTGCCATCTTTATTGATCAACTACATTTGATGTAGTTGATCATTCTATCTTACTAGGAAAACTATCTTAGCAATAGGAAAACAATGTGTTTTCATAGAAGGACACAAATCACAACTTCTTGGACTCAGGAGAGGAGTACCTCAAGGCTCGGCATTGGCCCCATTCTTTTCTGTATATTCATAAATGAATTGCCTATAATTTATCAGAATACACATGTTCACTTATACGCTGATGATACAGCACTCTATACATCAGGTTTTGCACAAACAAGCAACTCTCCAAGATGATTTTAACACTTTACAAAAATGGTTTCATAGCAAAAAAAGGTGAGGTTTTAAGGAAAACAAAGTTATATTTGGTAAACGGCAAAGAATAAGCTCCACAGCTGACAAATTCCAAATTAATGCAAGTGATGGAACAAAGCTTGAAAGTGTTGATTGTTTGAAATATCTGGATTTGAGGATGGATTCTGAATGATCTTTTGGAAAGGATATTGATTATATTAGAAAAACAATTAACTTCTTATGGCTGCAGGGGCAGTATTGAGTAGTGTGGATGAAAGGTGCCCAGAGTAAATGGCCTGCTCCTCAGTCCCAGTTGCTAATATATGCATATTATTATTAGTATTGGATATAAAACACTCCAACGTTTCTAAAACTGTTTGAATGATGTCTGTGAGTATAACAGAACTCATATGGCAAGCAAAAACCTGAGAAGAAATCCAAACAGGAAGTGGGAAATCTGAGGTTGGTCGATTTTCAACCCAGCCCCTATTAAATACACATTGGTGATGTTGCACTTCCTATAGCTTCCACTAGATGTTAACCGTCTTTAGAAACTTGAATGAGGCTTCTACTGTGCAGTGGAGCCGGATGGGAGCTGTTTGAGTCAGTGGTCTGGCAGAGAGCCAGGTCCTGGTCACACGCATTTCACATGATAGCGACCTGCGTTCCATGGCTTTTCTACAGACAAAGGAAGTCTCCTGTTGGAACATTATTGTAGATTTATGATAACAACATCCTAAAGATTGATTCTATACTTAGTTTGACAAGTTTCTTCGACCTGTAATATAACTTTTTGAAGTTTTTGTCCGACGTTCGGCTGGACCTGCACGAGCGTTTGGAAAAGTAGCAACTTGGACATAAATAATGGACATTATCGAACAAATCGAGCATTTATTGTGGAACTAGGATTCCTGGGAGTGCATTCTGATGAAGATCATCAAAGGTAAGGGTATATTTATAATGTGATTTCTGATTTCTGTTGACTCCAACATGGCGGATAATGTTTTTTTTTCTGAGCGCCGTCTCAGATTATTGCATGGTTTGCTTTTTCCGTAATAAAAAAAAAAAAATCTGACTCAGTGGTTGCATTAAGGAGAGGTATATCTATAGTTCCATGTCTAACAATTGTATTTATCAACATTTATAATGAGTATTTCTGCAAAATGATATTGCTCTCTGCAATATCAACGGATGTTTTTGGAACTAGTGAACATAACGCGCCAATATATACTGAGATTTGTTTTATATAAATATGAACTTTATCAAACAAAACATACATGTATTGTGTAACATCAAGTCCTATGAGTGTCATCTGATGAAGATCATCAAAGGTTAGTGATTAATTTTATCTCTATTTGTGCTTTTTGTGACTCCTCTCTTTTGCTGGAAAAATTGACACATTTTTCTGTGAGTTGGTGGTGACCTAACATAATCGTTTGTGGTGCTTTTGCTGTAAAGCCTATTTGAAACCGGTCACTGTGGTGGGATTAACAACAAGATTACCTGTATAAAATACATGTATGTTTGAGAAATATTTGAGGAATATTAATTATGATTGTTACTGTTGTTTTGAATTTGGCGCCCTGCACTTTCACTGGCTGTTGTCATATCGATCCCGTTAACGGGATTGCAGCCCTAAGAAGTTTTTAAGTATACAACTTGGATACTATACAGATCTATTTTTTTTTATACTTTATCCATTAAAAATACCTTAGTAACCCAACTGCAGCTTCCTAGACTATGGCGACATCATTTATCAAAACACAACCAAGACCTTACATTGCGAATTAGATATTTATAACTATCTTTGCATATTCATTATTAGATGCCATTATAAGACACATCATTGCACAATGTATGAATCACTAAATTGGCTTTCACTTCCAAACAGATGTCAACTGCATTGGTACCTATTGATTTTTAAATATATCAACTTAAATGTCCCTTTATATATTAACCTCTTCAATATAGGGGGCGCTATTTTAATTTTTGGCTGAAAAACGTTCTCGTTTTAAACAAGTATTTTGTCACGAAAAGATGCTCGACTATGCATATAATTGACAGCTTTGGAAAGAAAACACTGACGTTTCCAAAACTGCAAAGATATTGTCTGTGAGTGTGCCACAGAACTGATGTTACAGGCGAAACCCAGATAAAAATCCAATCAGGAAGTGCCGCATTTTTTGAAACCGCCTCATGCCAATGACTCCTTATATGGCTGTGAATGAGCTACGAATGAGCTTACGTTTTCCACGTTTTCCCCAAGGTGTCTACAGCATTGTGACGTCTTTTTAGGCATTTCCCTTGAGGGGACCATATATGGCATATGGTCACATGGTGTCTCCCGCAGAAAACCTTGCGTAAAATACTGAGGTAGCCATTTTTCCAATCGCTTCTTATGAGAAACCAACTGCCTCGACGGATATGTTATCGAATACATATGTTAAAAACACCTTGAGGATGGATCCTAAACAACGTTTGCCGTGTTTCTGTCGATATTATGGAGCAAATTTTGAAAAAAGTTTGGCGTTATTGTAACGGTTTTCTGTATGTGAAGGAGAGTCGGACCAAAATGCAGCGTGTAGATTGCGATCCATGTTTTAATGAACAAACGTAAAACACGAATCATTGCAAACACTACAAAATAAAGAACGTGATGAACGTAACGAAAACCTAAAACAGCCTATCTGGTGAAAAACACATAGACAGGAACAATCACCCACAAACACACAGTGAAACCCAGGCTACCTAAATATGGTTCCCAATCAGAGATAATGACGAACACCTGCCTCTGATTGAGAACCATATCAGGCCGAACATAGAACTGGACAAACTAGACATGTAACATAGAATGCCCACTCAGATCACACCCTGACCAACCAAAACATAGAAATATACAAAGTAAACTATGGTCAGGGTGTGACAGTACCCCCCCCCCCCAAGGTGCGGACTCCGGCCGCAAAACCTGAACCTATAGGGGAGGGTCTGGGTGGGCATCTGTCCGCGGTGGCGGCTCTGGCGCTGGACGTGGACCCCACTCCATAATAGTTTTAGTCCACCTCCTTAGCGTCCCTAGATAGGTTACCCTCCTAAATGACAGCTCGGGACAGAGGGGCAGCTCGGGACAGAGGTAGCTCGGGACAGATGGGTAGCTTAGCACTGAGAGGAAGCTCAGCACTGAGAGGAAGCTCAGCACTGAGAGGAAGCTCAGCACTGAGAGGAAGCTCAGCACTGAGAGGAAGCCCAGGCAGGTAGTTGGATCTGGAAGAGTCTGGTCGACTGGCAGATCTGGAAGAGTCTGGTCGACTGGCAGATCTGGAAGAGTCTGGTCGACTGGCAGATCTGGAAGAGTCTGGTCGACTGGCAGATCTGGAAGAGTCTGGTCGACTGGCAGATCTGGAAGAGTCCGGTCGACTGGCAGATCTGGAAGAGTCCGGTCGACTGGCAGATCTGGAAGAGTCCGGTCGACTGGCAGCTCTGGCTGCTCCATGCTGACTGGTTGCTCCATGATGACTGGCAGCTCTGGCTGCTCCATGCTGACTGGCTGCTCCATGCTGACTGGCAGCTCTGGCTGCTCCATGCTGACTGGCTGCTCCATGCTGACTGGCAGCTCTGGCTGCTCCATGCTGACTGGCTGCTCCATGCTGACTGGCAGCTCTGGCTGCTCCATGCTGACTGGCTGCTCTGGCTGCTCCATGCTGACTGGCGGCTCTGGCTGCTCCATGCTGACTGGCGGCCCTGGCTGCTCCATGCTGACTGGCGGCCCTGGCTGCTCCATGCTGACTGGCGGCCCTGGCTGCTCCATGCTGACTGGCGGCCCTGGCTGCTCCATGCTGACTGGCGGCCCTGGCTGCTCCATGCTGACTGGCAGCTCTGGCGGCTCCTTGCAGACTGGCAGCTCTGGCGGCTCCTTGCAGACTGGCAGCTCTGGCGGCTCCTTGCAGACTGGCAGCTCTGGCGGCTCCTTGCAGACTGGCAGCTTTGGCGGCATCCTGCAGACAGGCAGCTCTGGCGGCTCCTTGCAGACTGGCAGCTCCTTGCAGACTGGCAGCTCCTTGCAGACTGGCAGCTCCTTGCAGACTGGCAGCTCCTTGCAGACTGGCAGCTCTATGCAGACTGGCAGCTCCATGCAGACTGGCAGCTCTATGCAGACTGGCAGTTCTGAACAGGCGGGAGACTCCGGCAGCGCTGTAGAGAAGGAAGGCTCTAACAGCGCTAAACAGGCGGGAGACTCCGACAGCGCTGGAGAGAAGGAGGGCTCCGACAGCGCTGGACAGGCGAGGCACACTGTAGGCCTGATGCGTGGTGCTGGCACTGGTGGTACTGGGCCGAGGACACGCACAGGAAGCCTGGTGCGGGGAGCTGCTACCGGAGGGCTGGGGTGTGGAGGTGGTACTGGAAAAACCGGACCGTGCAGGCGCACTGGAGCTCTTGAGCACCGATCCTGCCCAACCTTACCTGGTTGAATGCTCACGGTCGCCCTGCCAGTGCGGCGAGGTGGAATAGCCCGCACTGGGCTATGCAGGCAAACCGGAGACACCGAGCGCAAGGCTGGTGCCATGTAAGCCGGCCCAAGGAGACGCACTGGGGACCAGCTGCGTAGAGCCGGCTTCATGGCATTAGGCTCGACGCTCAATCTAGCCCGGCCGACACGCGGAGCTGGAATATACCGCACCGGGCTATGCACCCGCACTGGAGACACCGTGCGCACCACTGCATAACACGGTGCCTGTCCGGTTTCTCTAGCCCCCCGGTAAGCACAGGGAGTCTGCCCAGGTCTCCTACCTGGCGTAGCCATACTCCCTGTTAGCCCCCCCTCAATACATTTTTGGGGCTGCCTCTCAGGCTTCCATCCGCTACGTCGTGCTGCCTCCTCATATCTGCGCCTCTCCGCTTTCGCCGCCTCCAGTTCTTCTTTGGGGCGGCGATATTCTCCTGGCTGAGCCCAGGGTCCTCTTCCTTCTAATTCGTCCTCCCATGTCCATACCTCCTCTTTGGGCTGCTCCTGTTGCCTCTTCTCCTGCTGCACCTTTGGGCGGCTACACTCCCCTGGTTTAGCCCAGGGTCCTCTCCCGTCGAGGATTTCCTCCCATGTCCAGAAATCCTTATTGCGCATCTCCTCGCGCTGCTCCTGCCTGTTGACACGCTGCTTGGTCCTTTTGTGGTGGGTGATTCTGTAACGGTTTTCTGTATGTGAAGGAGAGTCGGACCAAAATGCAGCGTGTAGATTGCGATCCATGTTTTAATGAACAAACGTAAAACACGAATCAATGCAAACACTACAAAATAAAGAACGTGATGAACGTAACGAAAACCTAAAACAGCCTATCTGGTGAAAAACACATAGACAGGAACAATCACCCACAAACACACAGTGAAACCCAGGCTACCTAAATATGGTTCCCAATCAGAGATAATGACGAACACCTGCCTCTGATTGAGAACCATATCAGGCCGAACATAGAACTGGACAAACTAGACATGTAACATAGAATGCCCACTCAGATCACACCCTGACCAACCAAAACATAGAAATATACAAAGTAAACTATGGTCAGGGTGTGACAGTACCCCCCCCCCCCCAAGGTGCGGACTCCGGCCGCAAAACCTGAACCTATAGGGGAGGGTCTGGGTGGGCATCTGTCCGCGGTGGCGGCTCTGGCGCTGGACGTGGACCCCACTCCATAATAGTTTTAGTCCACCTCCTTAGCGTCCCTAGATAGGTTACCCTCCTAAATGACAGCTCGGGACAGAGGGGCAGCTCGGGACAGAGGTAGCTCGGGACAGATGGGTAGCTTAGCACTGAGAGGAAGCTCAGCACTGAGAGGAAGCTCAGCACTGAGAGGAAGCTCAGCACTGAGAGGAAGCTCAGCACTGAGAGGAAGCCCAGGCAGGTAGTTGGATCTGGAAGAGTCTGGTCGACTGGCAGATCTGGAAGAGTCTGGTCGACTGGCAGATCTGGAAGAGTCTGGTCGACTGGCAGATCTGGAAGAGTCTGGTCGACTGGCAGATCTGGAAGAGTCTGGTCGACTGGCAGATCTGGAAGAGTCCGGTCGACTGGCAGATCTGGAAGAGTCCGGTCGACTGGCAGATCTGGAAGAGTCCGGTCGACTGGCAGCTCTGGCTGCTCCATGCTGACTGGTTGCTCCATGATGACTGGCAGCTCTGGCTGCTCCATGCTGACTGGCTGCTCCATGCTGACTGGCAGCTCTGGCTGCTCCATGCTGACTGGCTGCTCCATGCTGACTGGCAGCTCTGGCTGCTCCATGCTGACTGGCTGCTCCATGCTGACTGGCAGCTCTGGCTGCTCCATGCTGACTGGCTGCTCTGGCTGCTCCATGCTGACTGGCGGCTCTGGCTGCTCCATGCTGACTGGCGGCCCTGGCTGCTCCATGCTGACTGGCGGCCCTGGCTGCTCCATGCTGACTGGCGGCCCTGGCTGCTCCATGCTGACTGGCGGCCCTGGCTGCTCCATGCTGACTGGCGGCCCTGGCTGCTCCATGCTGACTGGCAGCTCTGGCGGCTCCTTGCAGACTGGCAGCTCTGGCGGCTCCTTGCAGACTGGCAGCTCTGGCGGCTCCTTGCAGACTGGCAGCTCTGGCGGCTCCTTGCAGACTGGCAGCTTTGGCGGCATCCTGCAGACAGGCAGCTCTGGCGGCTCCTTGCAGACTGGCAGCTCCTTGCAGACTGGCAGCTCCTTGCAGACTGGCAGCTCCTTGCAGACTGGCAGCTCCTTGCAGACTGGCAGCTCTATGCAGACTGGCAGCTCCATGCAGACTGGCAGCTCTATGCAGACTGGCAGTTCTGAACAGGCGGGAGACTCCGGCAGCGCTGTAGAGAAGGAAGGCTCTAACAGCGCTAAACAGGCGGGAGACTCCGACAGCGCTGGAGAGAAGGAGGGCTCCGACAGCGCTGGACAGGCGAGGCGCACTGTAGGCCTGATGCGTGGTGCTGGCACTGGTGGTACTGGGCCGAGGACACGCACAGGAAGCCTGGTGCGGGGAGCTGCTACCGGAGGGCTGGGGTGTGGAGGTGGTACTGGAAAAACCGGACCGTGCAGGCGCACTGGAGCTCTTGAGCACCGATCCTGCCCAACCTTACCTGGTTGAATGCTCACGGTCGCCCTGCCAGTGCGGCGAGGTGGAATAGCCCGCACTGGGCTATGCAGGCAAACCGGAGACACCGAGCGCAAGGCTGGTGCCATGTAAGCCGGCCCAAGGAGACGCACTGGGGACCAGCTGCGTAGAGCCGGCTTCATGGCATTAGGCTCGACGCTCAATCTAGCCCGGCCGACACGCGGAGCTGGAATATACCGCACCGGGCTATGCACCCGCACTGGAGACACCGTGCGCACCACTGCATAACACGGTGCCTGTCCGGTTTCTCTAGCCCCCCGGTAAGCACAGGGAGTCTGCCCAGGTCTCCTACCTGGCGTAGCCATACTCCCTGTTAGCCCCCCCTCAATAAATTTTTGGGGCTGCCTCTCAGGCTTCCATCCGCTACGTCGTGCTGCCTCCTCATATCTGCGCCTCTCCGCTTTCGCCGCCTCCAGTTCTTCTTTGGGGCGGCGATATTCTCCTGGCTGAGCCCAGGGTCCTCTTCCTTCTAATTCGTCCTCCCATGTCCATACCTCCTCTTTGGGCTGCTCCTGTTGCCTCTTCTCCTGCTGCACCTTTGGGCGGCTACACTCCCCTGGTTTAGCCCAGGGTCCTCTCCCGTCGAGGATTTCCTCCCATGTCCAGAAATCCTTATTGCGCATCTCCTCGCGCTGCTCCTGCCTGTTGACACGCTGCTTGGTCCTTTTGTGGTGGGTGATTCTGTAACGGTTTTCTGTATGTGAAGGAGAGTCGGACCAAAATGCAGCGTGTAGATTGCGATCCATGTTTTAATGAACAAACGTAAAACACGAATCAATGCAAACACTACAAAATAAAGAACGTGATGAACGTAACGAAAACCTAAAACAGCCTATCTGGTGAAAAACACATAGACAGGAACAATCACCCACAAACACACAGTGAAACCCAGGCTACCTAAATATGGTTCCCAATCAGAGATAATGACGAACACCTGCCTCTGATTGAGAACCATATCAGGCCGAACATAGAACTGGACAAACTAGACATGTAACATAGAATGCCCACTCAGATCACACCCTGACCAACCAAAACATAGAAATATACAAAGTAAACTATGGTCAGGGTGTGACAGTTATAGTTTAAGTATTTTTCGGTCGATTTCTCAGCCAAAACTGATGAACAAACGGGACCTTTTTCGCCTACAAAAAAATATTTTTGGAAAAAAGGAACATTTGCTATCTAACTGGGAGTCTCCTGAGTGAAAGCATCTGAAGTTCTTCAAAGGTAAATTATTTAATTTGGTTGCTTTTCTTATATTTGTGAAAATGTTGCCTGCTGCCAGCAGAGCCTAGCATAGCATTATGCCATGATAAACTTACACAAATGCTTGTCTAGAGTTGGCTGTAACGCATATTTAGAAAATCTGAGATGACAATGTTGTTAACAAAAGGCTAAGCTTGTGTTTGAATATATTTATTTCATTTCATTTGCGATTTTCATGAATAGGAAAAGTTGCGTTATGGTAATGCGCTTGAGGCTATGATTACGCTCCCGGATACGGGATTGCTAGTCGCAAGGATCACCTAACTTTACAATACTCACACTAATCCTTTCAACAACAGCAGCAATTACAAACTCCAAGAGTACATCATGAGGTTGGAGTAAGATCTTTCAGATACAAAGGCCCAACTGACTGGAATCATTTACCTATAGAAATCAGGGCAATGAAATCAGACAGTGAATTTAAAATGTTAAGATCAAACTGTTTGTGTTTTTAACTAATATAAATATCACCATATGAAGATCTTTGGAAATATACTGTATATGTATATGTTATTGGAGCCAAAGCACAGAGAGAGAATCTTGCCGCACATTTTAATTCACGGGCAATAAAGATAAAACACCAGGTAAAAAGCAGAGGTGTTATTTTAGATTCTGAACACACATTAGGAATGTGACCAAAATAGATTTTTACCACCTGAGGAACTTTGCCAAACTGTGGCCATTTCTCTCTCAGGCTGATACAGAGAGACTCATTCATGCTTTTATTACAAGCAGGCTTGACTACTATAATGCTCTCCTACCTGGTATACCCAAGAAAGCCATTGGTCAACTGCAAAACATACAGAATGCTGCACCATGGGTGCTGACCAAGACCAGACAGAGAGCACACATTAAATACACCGGTTTTAATTGATCTGCCTGCACTGGCTGCCTGTGAGTTTTAGAATTAATTTTAAGATTATGCTATATGCTATTGGTTTTTAAATCAATACACTATTGTGCTCCCTAAAACATGTCAGACATGCTTTTAAATTATGTACCCAGTAGGTCCCTCAGGTCCTCTGGTACTGGCCTTTTAACTATCCCAAAGCCTAGGATCAAGAGGCATGGAGAGGCAGCCTTTAGATATTATGCCCCCAGCCTCTGGAATAGCCTGCCAGAGAACCTGAGGGGGGCCGAAACTGTGGACATATTTAAAAGAGATCTTAAAACACATCTTTTTAGCTTTGCTTTTCCTTAGGATGCTCTTTAGTTGTTCAGTTTTGTCATTCTTTTTTGTTTTTAGTAGTTGTAGCAGTAGTTTTTAGTAGTTGTAGGCTTATTAGTTGTTGCTCATTAAAAAACTTTAATGAGCAAGCCTTCCTTCATGAACTGGACTCTGTAAAATGGTATAGAATCAGCTTGATCCCCTCTATCGAAGACACTTGGAACTTCTTTTTAGATATTTTCAGTTGTATTGTTAACAAACACGCCCCTATAAATAAAATGAGAATTAGAAACAGGTTCAGCCCCCGGTTCGACCGTGATCTTGCAGAGTTACTCCACCTCAAGAATTGCATTTGGCGAAAGGCTCGTCACACGCATACTCAGGCCGACTGGCTCTCGCTCAGGCAAATGAGAAATAAGTGCACTCAGGCTATCCAGAAGGTGAAAGTTAGTTACTTTAAGGAGCAGTTCTCTCTCTGTGGGTCTAACCCCAAGAAGTTCTGGAAAATGGATAAAGACCTGGAGAATACCCCTCTTCCTCACAGCTGCCCATGTCCCTTAAAGTTGATGATATGGTTGTTAATGACATGAAGCCTATGGCTGAGCTCTTTAATTACCACTTCATTAACTCAGGATTCCTATTTAACTCAGCCATGCCTCCTTGCCCGTCCAACATTTCCATATCTCCCACCACTTCTAATGCAACTATCTCCCTCTTTTTCCCCTGCCCCGCAAACAAAGTTTCTCCCTGCAGCCAGTCACTGAGTCCGAGGTGCTAGAGGAGCTCCTGAAACTTGACCCCAAAAAAACAATCTGGGTCAGATGGTTTAGACCCTTCTTTAAGGTTGCTGCCCCGATCATCGCCAAGCCTATCTCCGACCTTTTTAACCCGTCTCTCCTTTCTGGGGAGGTTCCCATTGCTTGGAAGGCAGCCACGGTTCATCCTTTATTTAAAGAGGGAGATCAAGCTGATCCTAACTGTTATAGGCCTATATCTATTTTTGCCCTGTTTATCAAAAGTGTTGGAAAAACTTGTCAATAATTAACTGACTGGTTTTCTTGATGTCTATAGTATTCTCTCTGGTATGCAATTTGGTTTCCGCTCAGGTTATGGATGTGTCACTGCAACCTTAAAGGTCCTCAATGATGTCACCATTGCACATGATTCTAAGCAATGTTGTCCTGCTATTTTTATTGACTTGGCCAAAGCTTTTGATATGGTAGACCATTCCATTCTTGTGGGCCGGCTCCGGCTCAGTGTCTCTGAGGGGTCTTTGGTCTGGTTTTCTAACTACCTCTCTCAAAGAGTGCAGTGTATAAAGTCAGAAACTCTGCTGTCTCAGCCACTGCCTGTCACCAAGTGATTACACCAAGGCTCAATCCTAGGCCCCACACTCTTCTCAATTTACATCAACAGCATAGCTCAGGCAGTAGAAAGCTCTCTCATCCATTTATACGCAGATGATACAGTCTTATACTCAGCTGGCCCCTCCCCTGATTTTGTGTCAAATGCTCTACAACAAAGCTTTCTTAGTGTCCAACAAACTTTCTCTAACCCTTAACCTTGTTCTGAACACCTCCAAAGCAAAGATCATGTGGTTTGGTAAGAAGAATGCCCCTCTCCCCACAGGTGTGATTACTACCTCTGAGGGTTTAGAGCTTGAGGAAGTCATCTCATACAAGTACTTGGGAGTACTTGTCCTTCTCTCTGCACATATCAAAGCTGCAGGCTAAAGTTAAATCTAGACTTTGTTTCCTCTATCGTCATCGCTCTTTCACCCCAGCTGCCAAACTAACCCTGATTCAGATGACCATCCTACCCATGCTAGATTAAGGAGGCATAATTTATAGATCAGCAGGTAAGGGTGCTCTCGAGCATTTCTAGATGTTCTTTACCATTCAGCCATCAGATTTGCCACCAATGCACCTTATAGGACACATCACTGCACTCTATACTCCTATGTAAACTGGCCATCTATGTATACCCGTCGCCAGACACACTGGTTGATGCTTATTTATAAACCCCTCTTAGGCCTCACTCCCCCCTATCTGAGATATCTACTGCAGCCCTCATCCTCCACATACAACACCTGTTCTGCCAGTCACATTCTGTTAAAGGTTCCCAAAGCACACACATCCCTGGGTCGCTCGTCTTTTCAGTTCGCTGCAGCTAGAGACTGGAACGAGCTGCAACACACACTCAAACTGTACAGTTTTATCTCAATCCCTTCATTCAAAGACTCAATCATAGACACTCTTACTGACAGTTGTGGCTGCTTTGCGTGATGTATTGTTGTCTCTACCTTCTTGCCCTTTGTGCTGTTGTCTGTGCCCAATAATGTTTGTGCAATGTTTTGTGCTGCTACCATGTTTTTTTGCTACAATGTCGTTGTCGTCATGTTTTGTTGCTACCATGCTGTGTTGTCATGTGTTGCTACCTTGCTATGTTCTTGTCTTAGGTCTCTCTTTATTTCGTTTTGTGTTGTCTCTCTTGTCGTGATGTGTGTTTTGTTCTATATTTATATGTTATTTAAAAATATACACACTACTGGTTATTCAAGTTTTTTTTTTATGTACTATTTTCTACATTGTAGAATAATAATGAAGACATCAAAACTATTAAATAACACATATGGAATCATGTAGTAACCAAAAAAGTGTTATACAAATCAAAATATATTTTATATTTCATATTCTTCAAATTGCCACCCTTTGCCTGATGACAGTTTTGCACACTCTTGGCATTCTGTCAATCAGCTTCATGAAGTAGTCACCTGGAATGCATTTCAATTAACAGGTGTGCCTTCTTAAAAGTTAATTTGTGGAATTTCTTTCCTTCTTAATGAATTTGAGCCAATCAGTTGTGTTGTGACAAGGTGTGTGTGTGTGTGTGTGGGGGGAGGGTGAAACTGAAACTGATGAAACTGTCTCTGATGAGGACTGCCACAGGGATGGAATACCAGAGTTACCTCTGCTGCAGAGGATACGTTCATTAGAGTTACCAGCCTCAGAAATTGCAGCCCAAATAAATGCTTCACGGAGTTCAAACAACAGACATCTCAACATCAACTGTTCAGAGGAGACTGTGTGAATCAGGCCTTTGTGGTCGAATTGCTGCAAAGAAACCACTACTAAAGGACACCAATAATAAGAAGAGACTTGCTTGGGCCAAGAAACACGAGCAATGGACATTCGACCGGTGGAAATTTGTCCTTTGGTCTGGAGTCCAAATTGGAGATTTTTGGTTCTAACCGCCATGTCTTTGTGAGACGCTGTGTGGGTGAACGGATGATCGCCGCATGTGTATTCCCCAACGTAAAGCATGGAGGAGGTGGTGTGATAGTGTGGGGGTGCTTTGCTCGTGACACTGTCAGTGATTTATTTTGAATTCAAGGCACACTTAACCAGCATGTCTACCACAGCATTCTGCAGTGATACGTCATCCCATCTGGTTTGCGCTTAGTGGGACTTTAATTTGTTTGAATGACCCAACACACCTCCAGGCTGTGTAAGGGCTATTTTACCAAGAAGGAGAGTGATGGAGTGCTGCATCAGATGACCTGGCCTCCACATCACCCAACCTCAACCAAATTGAGATGGTTTGGGATGAGTCGGACCGCAGAGTGAAGGAAAAGCAGCCAACAAGTGCTCAGCATGCGTTGAAACTCCTTTAAGACTGTTGGAAAAGCATTCCAGGTGAAGCTGGTTGAGAGAATGCCAAGAGTGCGCAAAGCTGTCGTCAACGCCAAGTGTGGCTACTTTGAAGAATCGCAAATATAACATATATTTTGATTTGTTTAACAGTTTTTTGGTTACGACATGATTCCATATCTGCTATGTCATAGTTTTCATGTCTAGAAAATAGTCCAAATAAATAAAAACCCTTGAATGAGTAGGTGTTCTAAAACCTTTGACCGGTAGTGTATATTGTTTAATTGTTATCATTATTAGACAGTAGTTGCCATATTATTATTCATAAGTATTGTTTATTTTAGTTTTTTTCATTTGGACATGTATATGTTGATCCTAATTGGGAAACCAAAATAAGCTTGGAAGGTCTCATTCATAAATCAATTTGAGGAGGAGTAACACAAATTGCTGTTCATAATGTTATTAGTATTGGGCCTCCTAAATGCTAAGCTGGCACGTTCTGCCTCAGGACCCCCCTCGATGAAAGTCATGCAGTCAGTCAACTGTCGAAGCCTGCGGTTTTTCAACTTCTCAAAATAGCTACCATTGGCAACTTGTCATTTGGTTTTAGTGTAACCAGAAACAATGTGGTTATTCCCAAACAATTTAATGTTAATGTATTTTTTTCTAATTTGCCATTCCTCCTCAGGGATCATAGTCTGGACAAAGCCCCCTTTCTCCTCTTGATTTTTTTTCTTAACCAGTTCCAGGACGTCTGCGGGGGGTACTTCAGTTCCGAATAGCTGGAATGTGCTTCTCTGTAGTGTTTTTTTGTCAGCCTTAGTGGGCCCCTTCAGAAAACATGGCACACGCCTAGCACCGTTTCTCTCAGCGCACCATTACGGCATTACACCATCACACCGGGCTCTGGGTCGATTTAATGACATGGACAGCTGCCAAAAACACCGGCTCCACACATCCACGGGCGCTGATTGATGACATGGGGGCCTGGCCGGCGGAAGCAATAATTTTTAGGAACGCTCCTACAAATCACAGTGGGGAGAATAGTGGAGGAGGTGCGATCCGCTAGGAGACTGGCCAATCGAAGAAGCACAGCCACAAATCTTTCACCAAAAAGATTATAAGAAGTCTAGATAGTCGTTTTTTTGGCATCTCTTAATTTATCGTTGCCCTTCCCCTCAGAATAGCGCAGAGCTCCCTAGGTACTGAAAGTCTAGGAAATCCCATGAATTACCCTGGCATGAATTCATTTGGGTTGTAAATGTGACTCTTTAAGTCTGGGTTGTCTTGATTTTTGTTGTATTTGTGTTCCAGATTTCTTTATTTCCAGCTTGTTACTGACTGAATGCATATCAAAGCATTGGCATTTGTACAGCTGCTGTCTTACAGTAGTTAGCTTAATTTTACTGCCTTTTCTATGGGTATTCAAAGTTTTATTTTGCATCTAGGCGCGACGGAGAGGGACATAGATGTAAGGATTAAGATGGTCTCTCACAGCTGAGGTATAACCAAGTTGCAGTTTGTGAGTGATATCAACAGTGTCTCTGCAGCTGAAGAACATCAATTCTCTAAGGGGATTGGTATCATAGACCAGCACAGCGATAGGCCTCCAGTATCACTCAATAAGTTCCTATTTTCACACACTTCTAGACCAGCCCTCTGAAAGTTACATTGGCTGTGTAAGAAATCCTAACTCATCAACAGCAAAGTGTTCCTTGGGACTATAGCATCTCTGTTTGGTATTAACATACAGAGAGAGACCTCATGCTATAAGTTCATGGTCCGAGTGTGAGGATTGAGAGTGGGGAATTAGTATCCAATTCTTGATGAGCCAAAAAGCTTTCTGCCATTTCAATCAACCAGGATGGATTCCCATCAGTTTTGCTATGAGCCATTCCACACGCGGTGGTTATGGCGTCTCCATAACATTCATCACCTTCATCATTCTCCCAGTGCTATGTCCATGGAGAGATTCATAGGAACAGTGGTTATGCATCATTCAGGGCAAGTGGGGCAGAGCCTGTTTTGAGCACTGCCTGTTGCCTGTTTTGTATGTTATTTTGGCATTAATATGTGTCACGTATCAGATTGCAAACAATGTAAAAAATATATATTTAATTGAGTTAAGAAAGCCACATACAAACATGGTCTCTTTTTTTGCTTTCTTGTCTAAGGCAGCTCCAAAATGCAGCCTAGCTCAGTGCTTTCTTTGGTGGTGGGGCAGCCATGGGAAATTACAGAGCGTTGGGGTTGGTAATGTTCTCTAGTTGCGCCGTGATTGTCTCACTTATGGGGACACTACGTCACCTCAAAATCTATAGGCAGAGCTCGAAAAGTCAAGCCCCCTGGGTGCTGCCATAAACTTACATTACAAGTGCCCATCCAAGAAGACCAAGGTCATTGGCCATAAATGAAATTAGGTCAAATCAAGTTTTATCTACCGTAGCTTTGATTGGACTGATCATGTCAACGTCATACTTTCAAAATCTTAGCTAGCAAGCTAGACAAGCAGTCATCGTCATGCATCAAGTCGGCAATCTACTGGCAAATCCTTTTCAATACTTGTCATATGAAGAGAAATTATAAATGAAACGTATCGGTGCTCATTGGACATAAACATTACACACCAAGTTGGAACTCGCAAATTCAACAATGAGTACAAAGGTACCACTGCAGCCCCGGGTTTGATCCCAGGCTGTATCACAGCCAGTTGTGACCGGGAGACCCATGAGATGGCACACAATTGGCCCAGCATCGTCCAGTTTAGGGGAAGGTTTTGCAAGCTGGGATGTCCTTGTCTCATCGTGCTCTCGCCACCTTCCTGTTCAAGTGAGCACAGCATAACACGATGATTCCAAAAATGTCTTGTATGCTGCTGCATAAATGATGTAATATGCCAGGGAGATATTTATACTGTAGCCAAGAAAGTAATACTAAGTGTATGTTGTGTAGTAAGCTGTTAGTAGCCCATGTGCCGCATCCTAATAATTTGTTATATTTACCCCTCTTACTTTCGCCTACTGTTCTGACCAGATGGTGCACATGTAGCCTAAAGCCTGTTTTAGAGAAATGTAATCATTGAATATTGTAAGAGCTTTCATTGTCTGCTTATATGCCTCCTATATTTATCCTACGGTTCTGACTTGGTATACAGGGAGAATACTTTAAGAATGGCACATGTTCGGAATTCTGTCGCTGTCAATTTCAAAAGTCATTGTACAAATAATTATATTGACTACATCCGTCCTAGCTCACTCATTAATGTCTTAATCTCTTATTCACTCGTTGTTCCCTTATGCATAGTTTGTACATTCAATTGTCAGTAGAAACCACATTTGTTTAAGCAAGTCAGCCATATCAGCTATGTTTTTTTTTAAATACAGTAAATGAGGCCGAATTAACTGTTTCACTGCCATACAAGGCTCCGCTGATAGCCAGGTGTAGTGGGATAAGGATTCACTCCATGGTGCTGAAAGTAAAGCGCTGCTGTTGGGACAGCTTTATGTAGGCCCAGTTTGTGGGCACCATTTGTCTCCGTTATAGTGCAATTCATGTATTTTTTGGTGTTGTGTAGTGGTTTTGCTGGCATGCATTAAAAAATTATAATAATTGTTTACCCCACCAAGATTTACATGCTAAAATCGGCACTGCATAGAAATTCACTCAAACTCTTAACCTCTCTGGGATATGTGGGACGCTAGTGTCCCACCTGGCCAAATTCAAATAAATTACTATAAAAATCTAACTTTCATGAAATCACACATGTAAGATACCAAATTAAAGCTACATGTGTTGTGAATCCAGCCAACATGTCAGATTTCAAAAAGGCTTTTCGGCGAAAGCAAACGACGCTATTATCTGAGGGTAGCACCTCCGTAAACAAAGAGAGAAAACATATTTCAACCCTGCAGGCGCAACACAAAACACAGAAATAAAAATATAATTCATGCCTTACCTTTGACGAGCTTATTTCGTTGGCACTCCAATATGTCCTTTTGTTCTATTAATTTCGTCGATATATATCCAAAATGTCCATTTATTTTTGAAAATACACCGGTTCCAACTTGCGCAACGTGACTACAAAATAGCTCAAAAGTTACCTGTAAACTTTGCCAAAACATTTCAAACTACTTTTGTAATACAACTTTAGGTATTTTTGAAAGTAAATAATCGATAAATTGAAGACGGGATGATCTGTGTTCAATACAGGAAGGAAAACACACTGACTTTCTGGTCACGCGCCTCTATCTACTTGAAGTGACCCTCGTTTTGAACAGGGCTACTTCTTCATTACACAAAGGAAAAACCTCAACCAATTTTTAAAGACTGGTGACATCCACTGGAAGTGGTAGGAACTGCAAAAGGTCCCTTAGAAATCTGGATTCCCAATGAAAAACACATTGAAAAGAGAGTGTCCTCAAAAAAAAACTGAATGGTTTGTCCTCTGGGTTTCGCCTGTTACATAAGTTCTGTTATACTCACAGACATGTTTTCTATCCAAATCTACTAATAATATGCATATTTTATCTTCTGGGGATGAGTAGCAGGCAGTTGAATTTGGGCATGCATTTAATCCGGTCATGAAAATACTTTTTATTTTCCTTTATTTAATTAGGCAAGTCAGTTAAGAACAAATTCTTATTTTCAATGACGGCCTAGGAACAGTGGGTTAACTGCCTGTTCAGGGGCAGAACTACAGATTTTTACCTTGTCAGCTTGGGGATTTGAACTTGCAACCTCTCGGCTGCTAGTCCAACGCTCTAACCACTAGGCTACCCTGTCGCCTAGAAGTTAACTCAAATATGTGTGTAAGTGATATTAAAACCTCTTGACAAGGTGTCTTAGGTATTGTTTGAGGAATGAAGTACGAAATAGCTTAAATAGTGCCCGCAGGATGAAGACAGTGTTGAAGAGATTTAGTTGGATTTAGAGTTACCTCAGACAGTGTTTGCTACATATCCTCACTGAAGGATCTGTTTGAGTCTGTGCAGTGAGCATAGGTATTATTGCAGACCCGCATACTATTGCAGACCCATATCCTGGACATTCCTCTGCCGAGCAGAACAGGTAGCTAGTGCTAATAGGGAATCAAAGTGTGGGCATCCTCCAGGGATAGCAGTACACATTTGGCACCATCTACAGTATAAGAGATCCCTAGAGCAGCTCCTCCCATTTTTCAAATGTCAACCATGCAAAACCAAAGCTGTTTTCTCTGGCTAATTAACACATCAGAGACTTGAGGAGATGAGCCCTGGAACTGGTTTCATACTTCTCGTTGGAGAGTATATAGGCGCTATACTCTATCTTTGAGAGACCTCCATCAATACTCACTTTGACATACCCCTCAAGCACAGTGCCTGCTGCACTGTATGGCCCGTTGCTAGGCAACAAAGAAAAGAGAAAGCGCTCCTCGACCTTACATTTCAACTTTAAAGAGGAGGCCATCCGGCACATGGATCTATCGGGCTGATAATAGAGAGATATTCTCCTGAGGAGGGCTTTTCTGCCTGGGAGAGAGAAGATAGATAGATAAAGACCCGTCTTAAGGTTTTATTCCCCCTCCCCATTCCCCTCCGTGAACTGTGTGATTATGCCCCCATTGATAGAATGCTCAGACGGAAGAGTCAATTCACTGCACCGCCCAGGTTTTGTATTGGAATTACAGGCTACCACATTGGTATTAATGGTTTGGGTAGAATCGACTTTCCCTTTGGACTTTACAGAAAGACATTATCCCTTGGCACCCAGAGTGTCAGTAGAACTGTGCAGAAGGTTGCCTGCAGACCTCCTCCAGATCGATCACGTACCGTTGTCACGCACAGTGATTATATGTGGTCTCTATTTTTGCCCTGACCTTTCTAAAGCCTCCACTTCGAAAACAACTGTTCGAAAAAAGTATTTGTGTTTTCAAAGTTTCTAACAGAAGAGTTGCCTCTGTATCTAGGGATGCTTTGGTTCATTTGTGAAGGTAAGAGGTTTTCTTCAAAGAACTAGCTGTGCTTTGGTGCTACTTCCAGGTTCAAGCTGTGCTGGGCTGCAATAGATACCCCCTTGAAGGGCTTGTGATGACAAATTGTCAAATGGGCTTCTTTAATACAGGCCCTGGGCTCGCAGCATAACTTCCTCAATTGCAGCGAGTTTACCTAAGCTACTCGCTGCCTAGACAGCTGCTCAGGTCATTTAACCACTGTCAACATTCGGATGAGATTGCTGGCCCATGAAGGATAACACAACCACGTCTCCCCCAGCCTCGTATCATGCTTGGAAACATTGTAACTGAGAGGTACAGTACCCTTGCATACGAATCGGTAAACATACAGGCCAAAGTGGTGCTACCGGATCACACTTTTGTATTAGCTTAATTTGTCTCACTCATGTTCTATTCCCACGAGAACACAAAGGCTACGGCACAAAGGTTTGGAGGATATGTAATGGGTTATCAATGCTCCCCTGAAACACACAGAGCCAACTCAAGTTAGCCAGATGCACTTAGATTCAGTTGATTTTCATAACATACCTTTTGTCTCAAATCAAATCAGATTGTATTTGTCACATGCGCCGAATACAACAGGTAGACCTTACAGTGATATGCTTACATACAAGCCCTTAACCAACAATGCAGTTTTAAGAAAAATACTTAAAAAAATAAGAAATAAATCGAGGTAATTGAGGTAATATGTACATGTAGAGTTATTAAAATGACTATGCATAGATAATAAAGTAAGTAGCAGCAGCGTAAAAGGGGGGTGCAATGCAAATAGTCTGGGTAGCCATTTGATTAGATGTTCAGGAGTAGAAGCTGTTTAGAAGCCTCTTGGACCTAGACGTATCGCTCCCGTACGGCTTGCCATGCGGTAGCAGAGAGAAGAGTCTATGACTGGGGTGGCTGGAGAATTTTTAGGGCCTTCCTCTGACACTGCCTGGTATGGAGGTCCTGGATGGCAGGAAGCTTGGCCCCAGTGATGTATTGGGCCATACACACTATTCTTTTTAGTGCCTTGCGTCGGAGGTCGGGCAGTTGCCGTACTAGGCAGTGATGCAACTAGTCAGGATGCTCTCGATGGTGCAGCTGTAGAACCTTTTGAGGATCTGAGAACCCATGCCAAATATTTTCAGTCTCCTGAGGGGGAATAGGTTGGGTCATGCCCTCTTCATGACTGTCTTGGTGTGCTTGGACCATGTTAGTTTGTTGGTGATGTGGACACCAAGGAACTTGAAACTCTCGACCTGCTCCACTACAGCCCCGACGATGAGAATGGGGCGTGCTCGTTCCTCTTTTTCCTGTATATCCACAAGCATCTCCTTCCTGTAGTGCACTCTCAATCGTTTGAAGTGGCTGCAAAGGGGAGAAATTAAAGTTTCTTCTTGGTCAAATAGAGAAATGGAGGGTTTAACTACAAACGGGATTAGGGGACTATTCTTGGTCCTTAGTGATATTTGCATAACATCTCAACAACATATTAAATTATGCATATATAACGTGCTCTCTTGGAGGAAAATACATCTCTGCAGAACAGTTACAGAGATGAAAGACTGTGGCTGAGGGGAACTATGTGTCCCTGGTTTGTACATGACATTCTAATAAGGGCACAGGGCATGTCCAGCCAACCGGGGAGGGGGGTTGGGAGTCCATTTCTTCGTTAGTTAATTAGAGTACAATCCCGAGACTTCGCTCACTCACTTTTGTACCAGCATACCCCGTTCCAGAAATAGAATGAGAATTAATGAGAGAGAAAGTGTGAGAAAGAGAGTGAAGGGAAAAAGGCAGAGGGGGTATTCACACACTGGTCAGTATCACTTAGTTTTAGTTGACATTCTGAATGCTGACACCATTGAACTCCAGGACCCCTGAACCTCAGTTAGGGTCATACGGATGGCCTGCAGATGTTACATTAGCAATTCAATGTACCATCTCTAGTTAACTATGTAGACTATTTCTAGATGTCTCTCCGGAAATGTTTGGTAAGGCAAGTTGGGGCACGTAATGAGCCACAGTGGCATCGGAAGTATTAATATGCTTTGATATGTAGCCATTTATTAATCTCTCTTGGAAGTCATACAACAAAAGAAGTTTCAAACAAGTTTCAACAAGAGGCATGATTTACTTTCACATGCCAGGTTTCTTGTTGACTTTACCCTGGCAGCATATTCAGAGAATCTTTTCAAAGTTAACAGTCACTTTGTAGTTTCTGGCATCAGCAGACTCCCCCTTCCACTGTTCCTCAGCATGTCTGTGTCCTCAAGAGCCTCAGACTGTCAGATCGCCTTTTGTCCTGCAGTTTGTTCCACCGAGGCCAT
Source organism: Oncorhynchus mykiss (assembly GCF_057628025.1). NCBI lineage: Eukaryota > Metazoa > Chordata > Actinopteri > Salmoniformes > Salmonidae > Oncorhynchus > Oncorhynchus mykiss. The sequence goes on from NC_143031.1 coordinate 25,442,133, forward strand.
TGTTAAAATGCTTAGACCCCACAGCCTGTTCTAGTGCACAGTACCTCTGTTATGTGTTCCCTTGTAGTGAATGATGCTGACATAGGTCTCAGTTTAAAGTCACGGTGCCTCCAAGTCAAACCAGATGAGTGCCAGATTTTTCCTTCAGGCAACTTTTAATGCAGAAACAGTTAAAAGAAGGAAAGCTTCACTACTTGCAATGAATGTTTCAAGAATCACTGTAAGAGTTAGCTGATGCTTTTCCTTTACATTTCATTTACTGTCTTGAATGCATTAAAATATAGTTCCAGGTCTGGTTAAGTGGCAGATACTGTACCTACAGTCCATTTTCATGTCTTCAGACCCAGGAAAAAAGCAGGTGAAATGGAGATTGATAAGGCTATATCAGACTTTGGGTCGAAGTTCCATTGGGCTCTATGAGTTCGACCTGCAAAGCCCAACGGAGTAGAGAAGCATCAGTATTCAATGAGCTGGTCCACATCAAAAAAAAGTGCAGGTGCAGGAGTCTTTGATTAGTTGGGCATCGATAAGAAAATGGATTCTGTGCAGCTTAAGGAGACTGTCTCTGGAGGACAGTTTTTGTTTTTAGAGGGGTTTTAGAAATGATAATTTTTAAAGGTGGGTCTTTTACTTTTTTCCCAGTAGATTTTGGAACAGATTTGTATTTTGTGGTCCTAAAACGTCTAGAATACAAGTCATTCAATATGATACGTAGGTAGAAGCCTAATTGCCAAGTTAACAGCCTTCCTGGCTTACATTCATTTTTGACATTCATGATATTACTTTTAATGTCAGACAAAACAAATTAAGCTCATTTCAGTCGTTGGTATTCCTTTGGAAAGGCTGTAAAGAGGAAACTTGCACAGTATGTCTACCATGTGCGTACATTTCATTAGAAACACTCATTGCATTACAGTAAAAAAAATAATAATTCAAAACAAAACATCCGATTAAACTAAAACATTAACAAAGAGAGGGGTGGCTCAAGGAAGGCTGTATAATAGATAGTCTGTTGGTCACTCGAGTATACAGCATATTACACTTTCACTTTAAATGTGTAGCTATAGCACTTTGAATGAATTCTATTGTGTAGTTTCTGTATTTTCATGTTTTTTGTACCGTCTTTTTAAGCACATGACCAAATGAATTTCCCCCTGGTGCGATAATAAAGTTTATCTAAATCTCTCTGGAAGGGAAAGCGTGTGATGTTTCAGTGTACGGGGAGGGTAGGGTTGGGGTTTGGATACAAACCCCAGTTTAGGGTTTGGGGAGGGTGGGGCTGGGGTTAGGATACGAACCTTGCAAGATACGAACCCGGCAAGAGCTTTGTAATGTAGGTCAGAAGGAAGTAATAAATGCATTGGGAGACGAGGAGCCAGTGGTGTTCACAGAGGACAGGGGTGATGTGCTGCCAGGACTTAGTATGGGTGAGGATTAGGCTGCAGAGTTTTGAACCATTTGAAGCTTATGGAGGGGGTTTGAGTTGATGCTGGAGAGTGGTGAGTTGCAGTATTCAAGATGGGAGAAGATGAATGCATGTATGAGGGTTTCAGCGGCAGGACTGGAGAGGGAGGACCTGACATTGGCAATGTTGTGGAAGAATGAGGATTTGACAGTCGGTCTTATGTGGTGGTCAAATGAGAGGGTGGAGTCCAGGAGGATGCCAAGGTTGCGTGTGTGGTGGGAGGGAGGGACAGTGGTGTCGTCAATGGTGAGGGTGAGGTTGCCAGCTTTGGTGAGGGTGGCTTTGGTGCCTATGAGGAGGTGTTTTGTTTTATCACTGTTGAGGTTGAGGAAGTTTTGTTGTATCCATGTTTTTATTGCAGAGAGCCAGGATTCAGTGTGGGTTGAGGAGGGATTTGGTGCTGAGGTTGATCTGGGTGTCATCGGCATAGCAGTGGAAGTCAAGGTTGAAGTGACAGAGGATCTGACCAAGGGGGAGGATATAGATGATGAAGGGCAAAGGACCCAACACAGAGCCCTGGGGGATACCCTGTGTAACTGCACCTGAGTCTGAGGTGTGACTGTTAAGGGAAATCGGGATGTTGAGGGCTCCAGCATCAGCAGAGTTGAGGAGGTAATTGACAACTTTGAGGAGTGCAGCATCACTACTATGGAGGGGGTGGAAATTAGACTTTAGGGGCTCGAATAGGTTGTTAGCTGGTGGGTTTGTAATTGGGAGGCAACAGTCTGTTCCAGAGTCTTGGCAAAGAAGGAGAGGTTGGAAATGGGGTGGAAGTTATTGAGGATGGTGGTGTCCAATCCTGGATTTTTTTGAAATGGGGGTGACTGCAGCTGTTTTGTAGTTAGAGGGGACAGTTCCGTGGGCGAGGGAGAGGTTGAAGATGTGTGTGATATATGGACAGAGATCAGGCTTGCAGGCTTTGATGAGAACAGTGGGGAGAAGATCCAGGGAGCAAGTTGTAGTCTTGGATGACATGATGAGTTTTGATATATCGGGAGAGTCAATTGGGGGCAAATTCAGAGACCCGGGTTACAGGGGTGACAGTTGGGGGGTTGACAGGGGGAAGGGCGAATTTATTTAGCTGATCTTTTCCTTGAAAAACTGAAGGAAGTAGTTGCGGAATTAAGTGGAGGGAGTAGAGAAGGTGTCTTCACGGGGCCTTCAAGTAGTTTGCTGCCAGTTGAGAACAGTCTGGGAGTACTACTTGGAACTGTGGATGATGTTGGAGAAGTAGGCCAACCTGGCAGCACTGAGGGCATCTCTATAGGTGGAGAGGTAGCGTTTGTAGGCCTAAGTGTGGACAGTGAGCCCAGACTTCCTGCTCAGGCTCATCAGGCTTGCTCATCAGCTTGCTTGTACAGAGCTCAGGGGTAAACAAGGAGGAGAAGGAGGCCAGGTTTAGTTTGGAGGGATCCAGAGAGTTGAGGGAGACAGATACAGCAGTGTTGAATTGGGCAGCTAGTTCATCAGGTGAGTTGGGGGCGTGGTCAAGGATCAGGGCAGAGCAGATGGCATCAGAGACATGGAGGGGGTCGACAGCTTTGATGTTGCAGAAGGAGAGTGTGGAGTGAGTATGAGGGAAGAGAGAAGCTAAGGATCTTGTGGTCAGACAGACGGAACAGGGAGGGGGAAATATGAGTTAGGTTTAGGCCAACCGAGAAGACGAGATCAACTATGTGTCCCTTAAAGAGATTGGGAAAATGTACATGTTGGGTAATATTGAAACAGTCCAGAACAGCAATAAAATCAGAGGCAAGTGGGCCTCCCGAGTGCCGCAGCGGTCTAAGGCACTGCATCGCAGAGCTGCGGCGTAACTACAGCCTGGAGTTCGATCCCGGGAGTCCCATAGGGCGGCTCACAATTGGCCCAGTGTCGACCGGGTTAGTGGAGGGTTTGGCCAGGGGGGGCTTTGCTTGGCTCATCGCGCTCTAGCGACTCCTTGTGGCGGGCCGGGTGCCTGCAGGCTGACTTTGGTTGTCAGTTGAACGGTGTTTCCTCTGACACATTGGTGCGTCTGGCTTCCGGGTTAAGCGAGAAGGTGTTAAGAATCGCGGTGGGCGGGTCATGTTTCAGAGGATGCATATGACTCAACCTTTGCCTCTCCCCAGCCCATTGGGGAGTTGCAGCGACGAGACAAAATCGTAATATCATGAAATTTGGGAGAAAAAGGGGGTAATTTTTGTAATAAATCATTGTAGATATTCATATTGCCAAGCAACTGTAAGCAGGGAAGGAGTGGGACAGCAATGTTGAGTAGTTCAGACAGGAATTATTAATTTCCTTTTGGAGGACGGTACACAAGCAATGTATTCAAATGAGACAGTAGGGAGAGACAGTAGGGAGAGAGTTCAGTTATTTCGATTTTGGAGTTGACATGCCAACTCTCCCCTGTGAGGATTGTAGAGTCAAGGCTACTTCAGGAGTCTCACGCCTCATCACACGAGGGGAAGGGATAAACTGATGGCTTTGCCAGGCGCCTCGGCCTCAGCCAACCCCCAGAGTCCCACAGCGCTTATCCAGGCTCCTTCACCATTTCCCCTGTTCTTACCACCCATCATAATTAATGTCCCCAAATGTGATTTTCCTTGTCTCCTTGGAAGTTTCCTCCAAGGATATGGGTACCTGACAAATACGTTTTTCCTGAGTGCAGTTTTATTTTTTCTCTCAGCTGACCAGACACATGGTATTCCCCTCACATGCTTTCCACACACTGCAAAGTCAGAGACCCCTGACCAGAGGCCCACGGGTCAATGATTTTTGTTTCAGGTAGAGATATTTCCATTGCATCCTTGAGCCGGCTTCCTAGCTTGCTCCATTGCACAGCGAATGAAATCGAAATCCACCACAGCCATGAAATTGGATCCAGTCTGTGTTGACTCTGTAATATATAACTTTTCCATTGGTTTTTATCTATTGTTTTAGAACGTACAGACAAACAATGTTTGTTTGTGTGCGAGACAAAGACAGAGTATATATATGACCTTCTCAAATACTTGTCTTGTATAGACAATTCCCCTAACCCGGCATACTTATAGTTTGATTATTTTATATCTTATAAGGAAAATGCATACTTTGTATTGTGTAATACAAGTATGCAATTAAAGGTTTCAAACATAACTCAAAGTAGGCTTCCAACTCAGAGGGGTTGAGCTAGCAACATACTGCAGATAATGCTTGGCATACTCCCTGTGTAACAGTGTTGCTTCTGTCCCTTTCCTTGCCCCAACCTGGGCTTGAACCAGGGATCCTCTGACCACATCAACAACTGCCTCCCACAAACATCTGTCTATCGCTCCACAAAAGCCGATGCCCTTGCAGACCAAGGGAAACAACTACTTCAAGGTCTCTGAGTAAGTGGCGTCACCGATTGAGACGGCACTAGCATGCACTGCTAACTAGCTAGCCATTTCACAGAAGTTACACCTGCAGACATCCGGATGGTCCCTGGGTGTCAGGTCTTAACCAAGCTGAAGGCCGTGTTAACCCTAAGCCAATATAACACCAGCGTCCTTCATTTATTCACTGCCAGGCTTTGCCTGGATTAAGTCCTGTACCATCACTCCCCACGGCACCTCTCCAACTTGTCATCTGAGCCCAGTGCTGAGGGACATCGAAGGGGGTTGGGGGATGACTAGGCTGTAGCAATTACAAATGTGATCCTTCCTGAACTTAAATGGCGATTTATAGACCTCTCAACAAAAGGATAAATAAGCTTTTGTCCAAGGGCTTCTAGGAAGTCAAATGTACCTCTGTCGATTGAGCCAATTGCAATAATATTTTTTAGGGGGTAGATCAGCTTTAATATTGCAGGTAGATTGTGGCTTCTAGCAATGTAATTATCTGCATAATTTCCAATCCCCCATATATTTTTGGGGTAATATGTATATTTTATTATAGATTTCCCTTTATTATTTTCCCCTACCCCTACCATCTCTTCCCTAATTGGAGTAAACTAATGGACAACAATACTTTTACTTCCAGTTTATACGTACTATATACATTTTACGGACACAGTATATTTTATATTAGTTATCTTGTTTTTTTGTTATTTTTAGTCCCACCCTTCAGCTCCCCTCAACCCCTCTTAACATCATCCAGTTTTGATTTCTATCTGCCATATATTTTTCAACTGTGCTGTGATGTTTTACAAAAGTTCTGAACATTTCTATTCTCATAGTTTCTACAGATTGTAAATATTTATTTTTGGGGGGCTAAGAGTATTATTATATTTTTTTATCGATTGAATATGACTTTTCAAATCACCCAGGAGTGCTATTTGGAGAGTTAGCTCCAGGTAAATGTTGCAATTCTTCACTAGGCTACCCGGGGCTTCAGGTAGCCTAGAGGTTAGAGTGTTGGACTAGTAACCGGAAGGTTGCAAGATTGAATCCCCAAGGTACAAATCTGTCATTCTGCCCCTGAACAAGGCAGTTAACCCACTGTTCCTAGGTCGTCTTTGAAAATAAGAATTTGTTCTTAACTGACTTGCCTAGTTAAATAAAGGTAAAATACATGTTAAAAAGTCCTGAACCTGTGACCAAAATCTGTGACCAAAACTGCATATTTTAGAGAGGCCTTTTAATGTCCCCGGCACAAGGTGCACCTTTGTAATGATCATGCTGTTTAATCAGCTTCATGATATGCCACACCTGTCAGTTGGATGGATTATTTTTGGCAAACTAGAAATGCTCACTAACAGGGATGTAAACATTTTTTCAGCTTTTTGTGGGTATGAAACATTTCTGGGATATTTTATTTCAGCTCATGAAACATGGAACTAACACTTTACATGTTGCATTTATATTTTTGTTCAGTATAATATACTTTCGGTTGTAATCCAGAGGTTAGAAAAATTATCTTGATCCTCTATTAGGCTGAATGTAGGGATCCAAATTGTGGATTTAAAAGAACATGAATCATCAGTGTACAATGACAAGCCCTGGATTTCTAGCCCCTTGATATTATTGTTGGATCTGATTTTCATAGCTAAAATTTTGATGGCCATAATAAATAGAATTGAAGGTAGTGGACAACCTTGTTATACTCTTGACAGTTCTATTGTTTCCAGTACTTGTCTTATAATTATCTCCGTATCGTCCACATAAAAAACATTTCTGATTAGGATGAATAATATCCGACAATACCTTTTTTAAATTCTATGCACTATGCATTCACAACACTGAAGTGTAAGGGGCCTCCAATTTTTTAAATGGACTGGATCTTTATATTTACCACCTGGGTCCTGTTTCAGTAATAGTGAAATCGGACCTTGTTGACTATCGGATAGTCTACCATTTTTATAGGAGTGGATAAAACATGCTAATAACGGTCTTCTGAGTACATCAAAAAAAGTTTGATATACCTCAACTGGTATGCCATCAAGCCCTGGAGTTTTCCAAGACTTAGCCCTCGTGTGGTGTTTGTTATTCACCCAATGTCCGTCAATTGGGTGAAATCAAATCAATTAGAAGCAATATAGACAGCATACATGGTTAATATTTGCCATTTTCCTCTGCTAGATCACATTTATCAATAAAAGCAACATTTTTGGGGGGGTGAAATGTGATTTTTGTAAACCAAAAAAATCTATTATAATCAAGACATGGGTAGAATACATCATGTTTATTTTGAGCAAATATAAATGAAACAATGTTTTCATCACTATTGATGTTTAACTGAACAAATTTGGAAGGACAACATACAGTATTTTATGGAAATCATAAATGAGCCCCATTGAACACAAACTAAGGCCGGTCTACACACAACGTGAGAGTTTTATGTGTGTGTGTTGCAAATGCACTTCTTGCACTTGATGCATGTGTACTGTGTCTTCCTGTCCTTCTTGGTTCCACACTCATTGCAGCGCTTCTTCTTGTTGCTACCGGCTGCAATCTAGAATGATGAAAATACTTACCATCTCACACACTCACATATATAGTTACAGCAGACCAAGGTAGGAGAGTCAGACGCACACACATGCAACAACATCACTCACACTTACTTCTGATATTGGAGTTGTTGGTTCTGTGGTTCGGGCAGATGGGGCACCAGCATCCTCCTTCTGAATCCTCCCCACGATGGCTGCAGAAGCTGGGGTCTTTGGGATATGTTACCTCCTCTGGATTTTAGGTTTTACCAATGTCTTGCCCAGCTCCTCGAGAAAGAGCCGAGACGGAGCTTACCTCTGTTCCAATCTGGGTTCAACCCCATCCAGATGACAAACACGTTGTATGCCGAGATGTCCAAGATGTTGAAGAATATCACTAGTGGCCAGCGTAGGGTTCTTCTTTTGCAGCTGTAGCCAGTCACCAGCTTGACTAAATTGTCCACCCCTCCTTTTGTGGTAATGTAATCCATGATGATTTCTGTTTTTTGATGCTCCTGGCCACAGATTCTCCCATCCCTATGCAGCGTACTCATGAGAACCACATTTTTGATTTTCTTTGGCACGTAGGACACTAGGGATGTGTTTGGCCTTGAACACAGGCTTAGAGGAATCGATAGGCCTGTTCTGTGTATTCAACAGCTGAGTTGGGAGCATTTCACACTGGTTACACATGTTCGTTGTCAGCTAGCAACATTAGGCTCTAACTAGAACAGCATATGGCTCTGGGAAACAAATAATAACGTCAGCTAGGGAGTCAGCCAGTTAACGTTAGCTAGTTAACAGTACACTTGAGCTTAAGACATATAGCTTGCTAGCTAGGTAAACAATGTACCTATCCGGCGATGGTCTCCAGTCCAGAGATTCCGGCGACGGTCCCCAGTCCAGAGCTTCCGGCGACGGTCCCCAGTCCAGAGCTTCCGGCGACGGTCCCCAGTCCAGAGCTTCCGGCGACGGTCCCCAGTCCAGAGCTTCCGGCGAAGGTCCCCAGTCCAGAGCTTCCGGCGAAGGTCCCCAGTCCAGAGCTTCCGGCGAAGGTCCCCAGTCCAGAGCTTCCAGCGAAGGTCCCCAGTCCAGAGCTTCCGGCGAAGGTCCCCAGTCAAGAGCTTCCGGCAAAGGTCCCCAGTCCAGAGCTTCCGGCAAAGGTCACCAGTCCAGAGCTTCCGGCGACGGTCCACAGTCCGGAACCTCCTGCGACGGTCCACAGTCCGGAACCTCCTGCGACGGTCCACATTGCGGAACCTCCGACGACAGGCCACGGTCCAGAACCTCCGACAACGGTCCACGGTCCGGAACCTCCAATGACAATTCACGGTCCGGAACCTCCTGCGACGGTCCACGGTCCGGAACCTCCTGCGACGGTCCACGGTTCGGAACCTCCTGCGACGTTCCACAGTCAGGAACCTTCTGCGACGGTCCACAGTCCGGAACCTCCTGCGACGGTCCACATTGCGGAACCTCCGACGACAGGCCACGGTCCAGAACCTCCGACAACGGTCCACGGTCCGGAACCTCCAATGACAATTCACGGTCCGGAACCTCCTGCGACGGTCCACGGTCCGGAACCTCCTGCGACGGTCCACGGTTCGGAACCTCCTGCGACGTTCCACAGTCAGGAACCTTCTGCGACGGTCCACAGTCCGGAACCTCCTGCGACGGTCCACAGTCCGGAGCCTTCCTGTGCACTGATGTCCAGTCCAGGCACAGCTTCCAGTCCTGCTCCATGGCCGGAGCCTTCTTCTGCGCCGGGGCCCAGTCCAGGCACGGTGTCCAGTCCAGCTCCAAGGCCGGAGCCTTCCTCTGTGCCGGTGCCCAGTCCAGGCACAGCGTCCAGTCCCGCTCCAAGGCAGGAGCCTTCCTCTGCGCCGGTGCCCGGTCCAGGCACAGCGTCCAGTCCCGCTCCAAGGCAGGAGCCTTCCTCTGCGCCGATGTCCAGGCATGGCGTCCAGTCCAACTCCAAGGCCGGAGCCTTCCTCTGCCCAACTCAGCTCCATGGCCGGAGCCTTCCTCGGCGCCGGTGCCCAGTCCGGGTGCGGCGTTCAACCCAGCTCCATGGCCGGGGCCCTCCTCTGCTCCGAGGCCCAGTCTGGGCACGGCGTTCCACCGGGCTCCATGGCCGGATCCGTGGTCTGGGTGGGGGCAAAGTCCCACACCAGAGCCGCCACCGATGCTGGATCCGCGGGATGAGCAGGTTCTTTGCCCCGCCCCGGAGCCGCCACCGATGCTAGATGCCCACCCAGATCCTCCCCTATCGAGTCAGATTTTGCGGCCAGAGTCCTCACCTTTGAGGGGGGGTACTGTCACGCCTTGCCCATAGAGAGCCTTTTTATTCTCTATTTTGGTTAGGTCGGGGTGTGACTAGGGTGGGTAATCTATGTTGTTTTATTTCTATGTTGGCCTGGTATGGTTCCAAATCAGAAGCAGCTGTTCAGCGTTGTCTCTGATTGGGGATCAGCCATTTCCCCACTGTTTTTTTGTGGGATCTTGTTTATGTGTAGTTGCCTGTGAGCACGCCATAGCTTCACGTTTCGTTTGCTTTAGAAAAAATAATGTTTTGTGTGTTTCACAAAATAAAAGATGTGGAACCCATATCACGCTGCGCCTTGGTCCGAATGTTATTTTGACGATCGTGACAAGAACAAAGGACATGTCTGGGAATTGAACCCCGGTCTCCCGCGTGACCACATTCTCTTGTACAGTCACTATTGAAGGCTATCAAATGCTTCTCTAAGATGCCCTCTGGTGGTCAAACTAGCACTAACAAGCATTAATGAATGGTACCAGTGGTCCACACTTAAATAACATGCCATAGAATTCTGCGGCACTATGCAAGCTGCGCCGCAGTACGCTGCAACCTTTAAAGGAGGAACCACTGTAGATAAACAAAGTAAGTTCACACACGTCACATAACGTTAGCTAACAAGCCAGCCAGCTAATGATAGCTTAAACAACAATGACCAGTGCCAACGATGCCATAGTTCTGGGAGCTAACCAACCATGTTCAATGTTAGCTAGCTAAAATTAGGCTCTAACTAGAAAAGTAAACGGTTCTGGGAAACAAATAATAACATCAGCTATGGATCCAGCCAACTAACATTAGCTAGCTAGCTAACAGTACACTTTAGCTTGAAATGAAACTACTTTGTGTCAAAATTAGAAAATGTGTCATATCTGAAAATGTAACGCTAGCTAGCTAACGCTAGACTATCTTACCTGTATACATCATCGTGCATGGATGTGTCTCCCTGTTAGGAATGCCATGCCACGGTTGCCCTTAGTTTGAAGATGTAATCCGGAGACAGGTGTTTCCTCCAACTGTTTTGCTATCAAACTCTAATTCCACTGATTTCAAAACTTGATCCCCCAGAAAGAGGAGAGCCACACTTATGTAGCTCCACTACACAATACATTTTAAAAAAGCAACGTTTGACAGGATTACCCACAATGACGGATGAGATTCTATGGCAAACCAATCCGAACTCTCTCTGCATGTCCAGCCCACTCATTATCTCAGCCAATCGTGGCTAGTAGGGAAGGTTGCTATGGCTTAACCAACAAGGCTCATAATATAACATTGTATTTGTATTTACAGATGGCATACAAGTTTGTTATTAAGGCACATGAAAGTTCACATTTTCTAGAAGGCATTTTTGCCCAAAAACGTTTTGAGAAAAAAAAGAATGTCTAGTTTCCTGAATCAGGTCACATATGATGAAGCAGCATCGCAGGCAGCCCAGATCTTGATTCCGTATTTGCGGGTTTAGACGGTATGTACTGCTTGAAGTGGCAGCGGCCCCTAAATGGCATAAACTGCTCATCAACAGTAACTTTGGGCACAGCGTTGTAAAACAGGGGAAGGTGGTCCACCCACTTGTCCCACACTGAGCTGATTGCAGCTAGTTTGTCTCTCTGCCGCCGAGCTGGTCTGGTGTCACGGTCATGAAAGCGGATAATCCTGGAAATAATGTGGAAGTTTGAAAAAGTTTGGAAGTGATTGGAAAAGTTCTGACAGTTTCTTCATCCCACAGGGATTATGTGGATTCCCCATTGGATCTAAAAACACCAGCAAGGTTAAGAAACCCAAAATATGCATGGAAATTAGTTTGGTCCTTCTCCTTCCATCTCTCTCCAGAAATATGCCTTCCCTCCAAATTAGTGCAGAATTACTTTCTGGATGGTGTCTGGAATGAACAGTTCAAAAGAAGACTTTATGTCCTGCACATAAGTAACCGCCATCTGTGTCGGCGCTGGTTGCATCCTTATCCTCATTGGCAGCCATGCGGGGTGGCTCCTTCCTTGGGCAAGAAGAACATTCAATTTAAAAAAAATTGACATCCATATTTCTCCTCCTGCAGGCTGCTGATGAGCTGGTTGCTGACGGGCTGGTTGCTGATGGGCTGGTCCTGGGGCTGGCTGCTGATGGGCTGGTCCTGGGGCTGGCTGCTGACGGGCTGGTCCTGGGGCTGGCTGAGGGTCAATCTCATCCTCTTCTTCCAACTCACTGTCAGACTCCGAATTGATGGAGACATGATTCTCATATTCTGAAAATTCTTCATCTTCCATACTAGCTTCTCTCTCTGCAATTGTTTCTAAAGCCCTCTGAACAGAGATTATTTTTGCCATACTGATTGATTGTGGTAAGGAGCCTCACATACAAAGCTATTTATTTATTGTGCCGGTAGAGTGTGGGAAAATACAGTATTTTTTCAATGTATCGAAATAATGTATTGTAATAACATTGTGCAGGTTCCTGCAAGACATTGTGTAGTTTCACACACTACAAAGGGTAAAGAGTACGAAAAAGCGGGAGACTGGCAGACAGACAGGGAGATAGACAGGTTATTGGTGTTATGTTGAAACAGCAGGCCCAGGGAGGAGGAAGACAGAGTGAAGGTACACAGCAAACCTTATTGTTTCATTTTTACTTGTTTTCACCTACACCCTTTCCCACACTTTTACCCAGTGGACCCGAACACCACATAATATAAATGTGTAGGGGGGTGCACAGTGTGCACTCAATGAAAATGTGTTCTTTTACATGTTCTTCACAGAAAATGAGCCAAGGCAAATGAGTCTCCGGTTAAAGGCTTTAAATGCATCAAGAAGTTCCTCCTCTGTAATTTGACCTTCACATTAGTTTTTCTGTACAGCTGTTCATTTTACATTATTAATAGAAAAACAATCCTTACAATTAACTTTGTTTAGTGGAGATGGAGGAGACTGAAACGAAAAGTCTACCTCTAGGCATTTTGCAGCGAATACCTCTAGGCATTTCGCAGCTCTCTAACCCAAGTCGTTCTGCCCCATGTTGTTTTATTGAATGACGCAGAGAAGATAAGACAGTCTCTATCTTCTGTTTATTGTTTACCGATTTGAGATTAACACTTCAATGAGCAAATGTATGATTTTGAAGAGGGGGAGGAGGAGAGCCGTCTGTGTGCTGCAGAAAAACAATAAACAAATTTGTTTCCAATCCGGTGCTACTCCGTTGTCTTGTGAAGATTTTCCTCTCTGCCCTTCAAATAAAATGTCAGACTAATTATCAAATCGCTTTATATGGGGAATGCCAAGTATAGCACAGGTTTCAAAATGGCTGAGGGGACCCGAGTAGAAGAAAGGGAAAAGCATGTTATTTTAAGCCACCCCCAAGGAAAACCTGCGTTGGTTTAACCTTTTTCTGCTCTTTCGCTGACACCGTACTCAAGCCACCAGTCCCGATGACTTTCAATAGTGAGTCAATTAAGCCTAATTATGGCTCAGTGGAGGCCCCCGCCATGGGAAACCTGACTTCAGGGCCCGTTCCTGGGGGCCCCACCTATTAATCTGGTTCCACAGCTACTCCCCCTTTTCATCATTATCCACACAAATAAGCTCCCTGCTACTGTTTAATAAGCTATTCTCACACTGTTATGATCTACATCTCGAGTTATCAGGAAGGAGGAAAAGCTCCCCTTGCCTTGGCTACATTACACTAGCAGGCTAGCAGGAACTTCTAAGAGCTAGGCTGAACCCTGGGTTTATAGCCATGGCTGTTGTGCTATTTGAAAAGAAAACAGTTCATTTGTTTAGGTTGTTAATTATTTAAACTGCTGTGGGGAAAAAATTGCAGGTGCTGTGTTATTGATAGAACTATAACTCACAGAGACAGAGCTTGACATTGCTAAGTAGCGCCAGTGTCAGAGTTCTGTCACCTAAATCTCCCCAACTCTGTGCAACTAGAGTCCTGCAAGATCCCTAGCCTTGTGTCAGTGAAAGGAAGCCATGCTTCTTCCATTGAACTGAGAGGGCAAACTGCAGGCATCATTATCATTAATGCTAGGATTACTGAGCCGAGCAGTAATTTGGGAAGAGAGAACTTATTTTTTGTTAATTGTGTGTGAGAGAGAAAATAACAGAGCCTTAAAAGAGCCAATGGTGTGTCTCAATTAGGACGAGAGGAAGCATATGTTTGGGATCCCTGTAGCTTTGGTCACCTAGAATGTTTTCTGATGCTTTGAAGGACTGTATTGCCATCACATGAGTGGTAATGATGCATGACAATGCTGTGCAGTAGAAAGAAGGGGAGAGGGGGGAAGAACAATTGCAGTTTATAATTGCTGTTTCCCAAATCCGGCGTAATGGCTATTACGGATGTTAATGAAACAAGGACATTGACCCTGGACATGGCATGCTGCGTGGTTCAATGACTGAAGTGGACGCAATCGTTGGCTCCAATAGCTTTTGCAATATTCATTTGCAAACCATTTTATGGTTGTTGTGCCACCCAAGAGCTTTAAGTGCATTCACTATAGATTAGTAATTTGAGTCCTGCACAATTTTAGCTGTCCTTTCCTTTCTCCTGTAGCCTTGGATTCCCTTTTTACCTATGATTGTTTGTCTTTTGGCCAACGCTGGGCCCCTCAACTCATCCGAAATGGCGTCAAAGCCTGATGTTGAGTCAAATTGACTGAAATGTCACCATGAATCAGTCTCTGTCTTTCTTCTTTCTCTCTCTCTCTCATTCTTTTTCTCTCTCTCTCACACTCTCTTCCCTTGGCTCCCCCATCTCTCTCTTAACAGCCCAGATCAGACTCCCACCACACCCCGTTGCCATCCCCTTTATCTCTGTGCTCCTCCAATGTGGGGGAAAGCCTATCTCCATTAAATGAGAATAACTTTTGGCTCTCTGGGGTACTGATGCGTCCACAGTGACTTGTCAGTTTTGTGGAACCCCAAGGGTCCCTGGCTCTCTGCTCCCTGTCCATTAGCCCTCCTCTCCTCTCTGCCCTAGTGGCTGGCTGACACATGTATGACATCCACACATAGAGCACTAATGCTTGGATAAGGTCAGAAACAATCTCTCAGATCAGTCTCTGATTTATGCTCCATTTGGGTGTATCTGGCCTCTGATCACAAGTGGATATATAAGCCCTCAAAGGCATTGGTGGGAATGCTAAGGAGGCTCTATATTCAAACATTGTTGTTTTTAGGAAATTATGTTCAGTGACATTGATTATATTGTATTCTGCAGTAAAGTGTTATCTATTTAGACTCGTCACAGATTCATTAAATCATCTCCTCGATTTATTCATGGCCGTTGTTTACGTGTGCGGGTTTTGTGCAACACAAAGTTTTGATATTACCTTTTGAAAAGATGATTTTCATTGACCTTTCATTTGAGGAAAATTGCAGAGAAAACCAACTAACATCCATAACAATTAGTTTAGTTTGAAAAGGCAAAATTTTCCAATTGTCTTTATTGGCATATTCATTAAGGTGCATTAATGCGTGATGGCCATCGCTCTACCTCGCCTGCATTGATCCCCCTCCATTTCTTATGCTGTAATTGTGCAAACCTCGTTGACAGGGGATTACGATTGCCATTGGTGCGCTTTATCCCTCCACTATCTCTTGCCCTTGATGCAATTAGTCAGGCCTGATGGGGGCTGAAAGTAGTCTTGATGGGCCAAGTATAATACTCACAAAGTTATGAGCGCACTAATAATTGCACCGAAGACAGAGCATTGTGGCAGTCCCTCCATTGTGATGACTTCTTCCTGTAAAATGGAAAGAGGGAAAACCCTAAAATGCCAGACAGTAGTGCATTGTGGGCGCTCGCAGGATGATAATAAGAGGGCCCTAGAATGTAATTGTCATCAAGAGAGGTTACATTCTTAGTGCCGTCCGTTACAGTTACCTGTGCAGAATTTTAATCGGTAACATACCTTTTGGATTACCCAAACTCAGTAACGTAATTTGATTACTTTCAGTTACTTTTGGATTACTTTTTAACTTTTCGAAAACTTTTTTAACTTCTTATGGCTGGGGGGCAGTATTGAGTAGCTTGGATGAATAAGGTGCCCTAAGTAAACGGCCTGCTCCTAAGTCTCAGTTGCGAATATATGCATATTATTATTAGTATTGGATAGAAAACACTCTGATGTTTCTAAAACTGTTTGAATGAAGTCTGTGAGTGTAACAGAACTCATATGGCAGGCAAAAACCTGAGGAGAAATCAAAACAGGAAGTGAGAAATCTGAGGCTGGTATGTACTCAACACAGTTCCCATTGAAATCCGCTTGAGATATTAATGATGTTGCACTTCCTAAGGCTTCCACTAGATGTCAACCGTCTATAGAAATTTGAATGAGGCTTCTACTGTGTTGTGGGACTGAATGACAGCAGAATGAATCAAGTGTCTGGAAGTCAGCCATTTTCTGGTCATGCGCATTGCACATGATAGCAACCTGCGTTCCATGGCTTTTGAAGACACAAAGGAATACTCCGGTTGGAACTTTATTGAAGATTAATGTTAAAAACATCCTAATGATTGATTCTGTACTTAGTTTGAAATGTTTCTTCGACCTGTAATATAACTTTTTGAAGTTTTTGTCCAACATAACGCTGACCAGAACGAGAGTTTGGATATGGAAACAAAACACGCTAACAAAAGTAGCCAATTGGACATATATAACGGACATTATCAAACAAATCAAGCATTTATTGTGGACCTGGGATTCCCTGGAGTGCATTATGATGAAGATCATCAAAGGTAAGGGAATATTTAGCATGTCATTTATGGTTTATGTTGACTACATCATGGCGGCTATTTTGACTTGATTGTTCTGAGCGCCGTATCAGATTATTGCATGGTTTGCTTTTTCAGTAAGTTTTAAAAAAAAATCTGACACAGCGGTTGCGTTAACTTCTTATGGCTGCAATCCCGTTAACGGGAGCGATTTGACAACAGCCAGTTAAAGTGTAGGGTTCCATTTTCAAAACATCAAAAATCTCATAGTTAACATTCCTCAAAACATACATGTATCTCATACCATTTTAAAGCTAGTCTCGTTGTTATTCCCACCACAGTGTCCGATTTCAAATATGCTTTACAGCAAAAGCACCACAAACAATTATGTTAGGTCACCACATAGCCACAGAAAAACACAGCCATTTTTTTTCAGCCAAAGAGAGGAGTTTCAAAAAGCAGAAAATAGAGATAAAATTCATCACTAACCTTTGATGATCTTCATCAGATGACACTAATAGGACTTCATGTTACACAATACATGTACGTTTTGTTTGATAAAGTTCATATTTATCAAAATATGAGTTTACATTGGCGCGTCACATTCACTAGTTCCAAAAACATCCAGTGATTTTGCATAGCCACATCATTCAACAGAAATACTCACCATAAATGTAGATGATAATACTAGTTATACACATGGAATTATAGATATACCTCTCCTTAGTGCAACCGCTGTGTCTGATTTAAAAAAAAACTTTACAGAACTTTACGGAATAAGCCAAATCTATCCAAATCTACCATATATGCATATCATATCTTCTGGGCCCGAGTAGCAGGCCGTTTAATTTGGGCATGCTTTTCATCCAAAATTCCGAATGCTGCCCCCTACCCTAGAGAGGTTAACATATAGCTTCAATAAAGTTCCAACCGGTTTACTCGTTCTTGTCTTCGTGAGCAATGGAACGAAAGTGACTACCGTGAGGAATAAGCATGATCAGAAAATGGCTGCCTGCCAGACTGATTCTGCTATCATTCACTCCCACAACTCCATAGAAGTCTTATTATAATTTCTATTGATGGTTGACATCTAGTGGAACCCCTAGGCAGTGCAACATCATTAATATCTCAAGGGGATTTCATTGGGGACTCTGAATACATACAAAGCTCAGATTTCTGACTTCCTGTTTTGATTTAAACTCGGGATTTTGCCTGCCATATGAGTTCTGTTATACTCACAGACATCATTCAAACAGTTTTAGAAACTGTAGAGTGTTTTCTATCCAATACTAATAATAATATGCATATATTAGCAACTGAGACGGAGGAGCAGGCCATTTACTTTAGGCATCTTATTAATCCAAGCTACTCAATACTGCCCCCCAGCCATAAGAAGTTGAGGACAGGTATATCTATAATTCCATGTGTATAACTTGTATTATCATCTACATTTATGATGAGTATTTCTGTTGAATCGATGTAGCTATGCAAAATCACTGGATGTTTTTGGAACTAGTGAATGTAACGCGCCAATGTAAACTCAGATTTTTTTATATAAATATGAACTTTATCAATCAAAATACACATGTATTGTGTAACATTAAGTCCTATGAGTGTCATCTGATGAAGATCATCAAAGGTTAGTGATTCATTTTATCTCTATTTGTGGTTTTTGTGACTTCTCTCTTTGGCTGGAAAAATGACTGTGTTTTATTGTGACTAGGTGCTGACCTAACATAATTGTTTGTGGTGCTTTCGCCGTAAATCCCATTTGAAATCGGACACTGTGGTGTGATTAACAACAAGAATATCTTCAAAACGGTATAAGATACATGTATGTTTGAGGAATTTTAATTATGAGATTTCTGTTGTTTTGAATTTGGCGCCCTGCACTTTCAGTGGCTGTCGTCATATCATCCCGGTAACGGGATTTTAAGATTTTAAGATTTTAAGAGGCATTAGAAGAAGACAAAAAAGGATCCATCAAATGCATTTGGTGTGTCATCATAGTGGTCTCTGACTTGTGATCAGACTCGCTCAGGAGGAACAAACTTAAACTTGCACCTTTTTTCTATGCTGAATTGAATGTCATTGAGAGAACAAAGGTTTCACAATGTTTTTTTTTCTCTCGCAAACATAATTTCTAAATTCAACAGTAATCAAATGTCATTGAGAAAACAAAAAGGTGTTATGTTTTTTTTTTTTTGCAAACATAATTTCTAAAATTGAACAGTAATCCAAAAAGTAATAATCTTGTTTTTCAACAGTATCTATAATCTGATTACAATATTTTTGCTGGCAACGTAACTGATTACAGAGTGGATGGATGGAAGGGGAATCGCTAGCTGTATCTATGGCTATAGTGCCTCTCCTCGTCATTGTCATGTTCGTAATGGAATAGTGCAGCTATAGTGCCAGCAGCACTGGCACAGTGTACACGTGGAGAAATGTATTGCTGTCTTATGAGCGTGACTGTTTATATCATGGTAGACTATTGATTGGTCAGTATTCTTTCCAATGCTCTAGTCTACCGTTATTACTTTTCACAGCCTGTTCTTTTGTGGGGTGCCCAGTTGGACCCGGTAATAGAGAAGCATGACTAGCCAAGCGAACAAAAATAAACTGGAGGGAAAGGAATTTCCAATGATGCGACATCGTTTTATGCCAGTTTGAAGCTGTGTGAGACAATGTCAACAGGGTAAGACCATTACCAGCCCCATTATCAATGCTGGCTCTTTTTTCTCACTTCCATGTATTGCCCAAGGACACGGCATGTTGCTGCTGCATGGTTGGCGCCTCCCACGCACCTGGTTGGAGAGGAACAGTGGAAGTGGAACAGTCGGACAATTATGTGATTGGGTTGAGCCCTGCCAGGGAGGCCCCTTAATGAGGGCAACTCTTTCCCCCCTTCACCCCACATGGCCCTCACCCCTGGCACCTGACAACCATTTTTTATAAAGGAAAAAAGATTGCCCATTCTCAGTGTTCTCTCCCCCACCACTTTGTTTCTTCCAAACAAATAGGATTATATGTGATTGAAAACATGTATCACTAATATCACTTAAGAGCATGCTTTTTTAATGAGTTGAATTTGAAGTTGGAGTGCTATTCTCTGCTGAAGGTCTTTTTCATAACTTCCAGCCAAATAAATTACTGAGGAAAATGTGTGCGTTAATAAAATGTTGCAAGGCAGGGGCACTTGACCGAGAAGAAATGTTGTATACAAAGTAGACACACTTGGCAGTGGTCGCCTGGCAGCAGGTGTTGGATCTGCTATTTGCTGTATAAAGGCATACTGAGTAACTAATATGGACAGTGAGTAGTGTTTACCTATAATTAATGGAGATTACCAATTCAGATAAGTAGAGATGCTGTCAATTTAGCAGTCCATTTAGCATCCAGGTGGAGAACCTAAATGTACAATTTGGAATTGCATGGGGTTTAGCATACATTAGAATCTCGCTCTGAGCACCTGAAAACCAAGGGAGTGACATAAAGAGGAATGCTCCCAGGCTTATCCTCTGCCTCTCCTTAGTTTGTCTATGAGTGTGTGTGTGTACGTGTGTATATGCGGCAGTTTGTGTTTGTCTGTGGGGCCTTAATCTTGTGATTGGAAATGATTGCGTCTTCGTAGGATCTTGGCCATGCTCTTTTGATAAGTGCATCGTGGCCTGAATGGCATGGCATTATAAAGCACCACGTTCCCGCCTGAAAGCAGTGCAAAAGTACATTCTCTGTCAGAAAAGTTTGTTTCTGGTGGAATATTTTTTATCTTGGGCCTTCAAAGTTCTTTTGCCTTTCTGTGAGCAGACATCCCAATGACAAGAACTTACCTGACACAGGGCGGCTTAAATCACATAGAATCCTAAATAAGAGCATAGATTTTGAAGTAATAAGGGTAGATTTACAGTGCCTTGCGAAAGTATTCGGCCCCTTGAACTTTGCGACCTTTTGCCACATTGCAGGCTTCAAACATAAAGATATAAAACTGTATTTTTTTGTGAAGAATCAACAACAAGTGGGACACAATCATGAAGTGGAACGACATTTATTGGATATTTCAAACTTTTTTAACAAATCAAAAACTGAAAAATTGGGCGTGCAAAATTATTCAGCCCCTTTACTTTCAGTGCAGCAAACTCTCTCCAGAAGTTCAGTGAGGATCTCTGAATGATCCAATGTTGACCTAAATGACTAATGATGATTAATACAATCCACCTGTGTGTAATCAAGTCTCCGTATAAATGCACCTGCACTGTGATAGTCTCAGAGGTCCGTTAAAAGCGCAGAGAGCATCATGAAGAACAAGGAACACACCAGGCAAGTCCGAGATACTGTTGTGAAGAAGTTTAAAGCCGGATTTGGATACAAAAAAAATTCCCAAGCTTTAAACATCCCAAGGAGCACTGTGCAAGCGATAATATTGAAATGGAAGGAGTATCAGACCACTGCAAATCTACCAAGACCTGGCCGTCCCTCTAAACTTTCAGCTCATACAAGGAGAAGACTGATCAGAGATGCAGCCAAGAGGCCCATGATCACTCTGGATGAACTGCAGAGATCTACAGCTGAGGTGGGAGACTCTGTCCATAGGACATCAATCAGTCGTATATTGCACAAATCTGGCCTTTATGGAAGAGTGGCAAGAAGAAAGCCATTTTTTAAAGATATCCATAAAAAGTGTCGTTTAAAATTTGCCACAAGCCACCTGGGAGACACACCAAACATGTGGAAGAAGGTGCTCTGGTCAGATGAAACCAAAATTGAACTTTTTGGCAACAATGCAAAACGTTATGTTTGGCGTAAAAGCAACACAGCTGAACACACCATCCCCACTGTCAAACATGGTGGTGGCAGCATCATGGTTTGGGCCTGCTTTTCTTCAGCAGGGACAGGGAAGATGGTTAAAATTGATGGGAAGATGGATGGAGCCAAATACAGGACCATTCTGGAAGAAAACCTGATGGAGTCTGCAAAAGACCTGAGACTGGGACGGAGATTTGTCTTCCAACAAGACAATGATCCAAAACATAAAGCAAAATCTACAATGGAATGGTTCAAAAATAAACATATCCAGGTGTTAGAATGGCCAAGTCAAAGTCCAGACCTGAATCCAATCGAGAATCTGTGGAAAGAACTGAAAACTGCTGTTCACAAATGCTCTCCATCCAACCTCACTGAGCTCGAGCTGTTTTGCAAGGAGGAATGGGAAAAAATGTCAGTCTCTCGATGTGCAAAACTGATAGAGACATACCCCAAGCGACTTACAGCTGTAATTGCAGCAAAAGGTGGCGCTACAAAGTATTAACTTAAGGGGGCTGAATAATTTTGCACGCCCAATTTTTCAGTTTTTGATTTGTTAAAAAAGTTTGAAATATCCAATAAATGTCATTCCACTTCATGATTGTGTCCCACTTGTTGATTCTTCACAAAAAAATACAGTTTTATATCTTTATGTTTGAAGCCTGAAATGTGGCAAAAGGTCGCAAAGTTCAAGGGGGCCGAATACTTTCGCAAGGCACTGTAAAGTCTCTGGTTTGTACGTTTCTGGCTTACACACCAGTGCCACCTGTCTAGCAGAGGTTAACCTTTCTAGCGTAGGCGTTCCGCTAGCGGAACCCCTTGACAACATTCCGCTGAAAAGGCAGCGCGCCAAATTCAAATATATTTTTTTGAAATATGTAACTTTCACACATTAACAAGTCCAATGCAGCAAATGAAAGATAAACATCTTGTTAATCTACCCATCGTGTCCGATTTCAAAAATGCTTTACAGCGAAAGCACAACATTTGATTATGTTAGGTCATAGCATAGAAAAAGTCAAAAAAACACACAGCCATTTTTCCAGCCAAAGATAGGAGTCACATAAAGCAGAAATATAGATAAAAATGAATCACTAACCTTTGATTATCTTCATCAGATGACACTCTTGGGACGTCATGTTACTCAATACCTGTATGTTTTCTTCGATAATGTGCATATTTATATCCAAAGATCTCAGTTTACATTGGCGCCTTACGTGCAGTAATGTTTTGATTCCAAAACATCCGGTGATTTTGCAGAAATACTCATAATAAACATTGATAAAAGATACAAATGTTATTCACAGAATAAAAGATAGACTTCTCCTTAACTTCTCTAGGATAGGGGGCAGCATTTGGAATTTTGGATGAATAGCATTCTCAAATTCAACTGCCTGCTACTCATCCCCAGAAGATAAGATATGCATATTATTAGTAGAACACTCTGAATTTTCTAAAACTGTTTGAATCATGTCTGTGAGTATAACAGAACTTATGTAGCAGGCGAAACCCAGAGGACGAACCATTCAGATTTTCTTTCTTTTGAGGTCACTCTCTTTTCAATGTGTTTTTCATTGGGAAACCAGATTTCTAAGGGACTTGCTTGCAGTTCATACCGCTTCCACTAGATGTCAACAGTCTTTAGAAATTGGTTGAGGTTTTTCCTTTGTGTAATGAAGAAGTAGCCCTGTTCAAAACGAGGGTCGCTTCATGTGTACTGCGCATGACCAGAAAGCTAGCGTCAGTGTGTTTTCTTCCTGTATTGAACACAGATCATCCTGTCTTCAATTTTATCGATAATTTACTTTAAAAAATACCTAAGGTTGTATTACAAAAGTAGTTTGAAATGTTTTGGCAAGTTTACAGGTAACTTTTGAGATATTTTGTAGTCACGTTGCGCAAGTTGGAACCAGTGTTTTCCTGGATCAAACGCGCCAAATAAATTGACATTTTGGATATATATGAATGGAATTAATCGAACAAAAGGACCATTTGTGATGTTTATGGGACATATTGGAGTGCCAACAAAAGAAGCTCGTCAAAGGTAAGGCATGATTTATATTTTTATTTCTCAGTTTTGTGTCGCGCCTGCAGGGTTGAAATATGTTTTCTCTCTTTTGTTTACGGAGGTAATAGTATCGTTTGCTTTCGCTGAAAAGCCTTTTTGAAATCTGGCATGTTGGCTGGATTCACAACAGTTGAAACTGGAGCAGCAGCATGGCCAGGTGGACTGGGGACAGCAAGGAGTCATCATGTCAGGTAGTCCTGAGGCATGGTCCTAGGGCTCAGCTCCTCCGAGAGAGAGAAAGAAAGAGAGAATTAGAGAGAGCATACTTAAATTCACACAGGACACCGGATAAGACAGGAGAAGTACTCCACATATAACAAACTGACCCTAGCCCCCCGACACATAAACTACTGCAGCATAAATACTGGAGGCTGAGACAGGAGGGGTCAGGAGACAGTGTGGCCCCATCCGATGAGACCCCCGGACAGGGCCAAACAGGAAGGATATAACCCCACCCACTTTGCCAAAGCACAGCCCCCACACCACTAGAGGGATATCTTCAACCACCAACTTACCATCCTGAGAAAAGGTTGAGTATAGCCCACAAAGATCTCTCTGCCACGGCACAACCCAAAACGGGGGCGCCAACCCATCTGCCAACCTTTCAGTTACTGGGCCAACGCTCTAACCACTAGGCTACCTGCCGCCCCAGGAATTTTTAACCCTTGAGGCCAAATTGCATCATACATCATGAACCAAATCCACCCCATTCATTAACAGTAATTCAATGTCAGTTTCAACCATGTATTCCAACTCTGAATATTGTTGTTAATCTCTTGCTCTCATGTTCATTTTCTGTGCTGACTTGATTATTTTGTCTTGCATCAAATGTTCCATAAGTGAATGACAGGTAGAAACAATGGTGAAGTCCAATTGAATAGTGATATGTGAAGATCTTGAGTTTGTTTTACGTCAGAGTTGATTCACATGAAAACCTTGATGATCTTTTATTTCATGATGAATCGATATGGCTGTCTCCAGTGAAAATATACTAAGTGATTTATGAGCAAAAGCACACTTGGGCTCATGTGAATTTACAGGTTCAATGTATGGCCTGTGTTCATTTGCTACCCAAGATTAATGTTATCATTCAGCTAGGTAGAAAGGTTGTTATCCAATGTATATTGAATGAAAAAATGTAATATATATCTCCAGGAATGGCTAGTGTGCAGATGCTTTATGCTTGTAACATTCTCTAGTGTAACATGCGGAGCGCCATAGAGAAGTTGCATCTTTATACCTAGTAGCGCAGCGTTCTAAGGCACTGGTTTGGCCGGGTTAGGCCGTCATTGTAAATAAGAATTTGTTCTTAACTGACTTGCTTAGTTAAATAAAGGTTAAATTAAATAAATAAATTAGACTTTAAATGGAACATAGCCTATGGCGTAGTTTCTATACTGACTACATTTCTAACAATGGAGACACAGCCCTGTTTGATTATAAGCTATTAGCAGTTGAACACATTCTCTGATTGAAGTTGAATCATTTCAAATTGACATTTGAGTTATCCATTCTTGTTTAATGTGTGACATGAAAATGTGGAGGGCGGATATAGATTTGTGTGTATTGTTGTGAATTGTTAGATATCACTGTTGGAGCTAGGAACACAAGTATTTCGCTACACACATGATCATGTCTGCTTTTCACTGCCTCTGAAGTTTGGTGGAGGAGGAATAATGGTCTGGGGCTGTTTTTAATGATTCTGGCTAGGCCTGTTAGTTCCAGTGAAGGGGTATCTTAATGCTACATCATACAATGACATTCTAGACGATTCTGTGCTTTCAACTTTGTGGCAACAGTTTCGGGAAGGCCATTTCTTGTTTAATGATGACAGTGCCTCCATGAACTAAGCAAGGTCCATACAGACATGGTTCATCGAGATTAGTGTGGAAGAACTTGACTGGCCTGCACATAGCCCTGACCTCAACCCCATAGAACACCTTTGGGATGAATTGGAACGCCAACTGCGAGCAAGGCATAGTCTCCCAACATCAGTGCCCGACCTCACTTATGCTCTTGTGGCTCAATGGAAGCAAGTCCACACAGCAATGTTCCAACATATAGTGGAAAGCCTTCCCATAAGAGTGGAGGCTTTTATAGATTCAAAGAGGGTATCGACTCCATATTAATGCCCATGGTTTTGGAATGAAATGCTCGATGAGCAGGTGTCCACATACTTTTGGTCCTGTAGTGTATGTTCAGTTGGCTTCCTCGACTTTTAAAACTGTCCAATGAACTACCTTATCGTATCTGCTCGCTGCTCCAGTAGTGAGCTGTTTCCAACTTGCACAGCACATGCCTGTGTGCATGTTCTATTAGGAGTTTTTTCCTAGGCCCTCATCGTTCAGAAATGCATATCCAGAATAAAGCGCTACACTTATCTCTCTATTAAATTACGGGCAGTATTGCTTGGTGTGCAGGGACTGTGCTCTGGGCCCCATGTGCTGGAACATTTGAGCAGAAGCAGGAGCAGAAGCAGACAGCAGCAGTAAGGGCTGAAGTGTTTGGGATTTGTATTGTAATTAAGGTTATCGATCTCCCGCCTCAGTATGTTTAGTGTGCTTATTTGTTTCCTATATGCTCTCAGCAAAGGACACATCATCTCACTTTTTGCTGTGTCGACAGTTGGAAGTGTACGAGGTTAAAACACTCTACCGTGCTACTGTATTCACTCTGGAGTTTCAAGCTTCAGCCTCCTTTTAAAGAGTTTGAAACACCGAAAAATATAATTTTTACCATATTGACCTGAAATACATTTCGTTTGTTTTTCACCGGTTGTCTTTGTCCTCAGAGTTCGTGTTTGTGGTGCGGTTTTGCCAATCGTGAGACCCGGAATAAGAGCTGTTATTGTTGTCCCTGTACGATACCTCATAGAAAGCAGTGCGAACATGCTTTAGACAGCTCTGTTTCCATCTAACAAAGCACAAGAGAGAGGATTTGATGTTTATGAATTTCTCAATTAATCTGCAGGGAGATATAGTTTGGATTTCAGTAAGTCTTTTGAAGCAATATTATTTTTGTCAGCATCATCGTCTAGATGTCTGGAACTGAAATCGAAGCCAAAAACCGTATGAAACCTATGAAGCTTATATAAATATCTAAGAGGGTCGTTCCACCCCAAAAGCGCAAGAAAGAGGATTTCGATATCCACCATCTCAGATTGTTCTGAAATCGTTTCTGTTGTTAGAAACAGATAAGATTAGCATTCCTGCAACATTATGTCTCCCTCACTAACTTTAAGCATCAGCTGTCAGAGCAGCTTACAGATCATTGCACCTGTACAAAACCCACCTGTGAACAGCCCATCCAACTGCCTCATCCCCGTAATGCTATTTATTTTTTTGCCCCTTTGCATCCCAGTATCTCTACTTGCACAATCATCTTCTGCACGTCTATCACTCCAGTGTTTAATTGCTAAATTGTAATTACTTCGCCACTACGGCCTATTTATTGCATTACCTCCCTAATCTTACCTCATTTTCACACACTATATATAGACTTTTCTATTGTGTTATTGACTGTACGTTTGTTTATTCCATGTGTAACTCTGTGTTGTTGTTTGTCTCACTGCTTTGCTTTAGCTTGGTCAGGTTGCAGTTTTAAAAGATAACTTATTTTGTTGAAATATAATTTGATCTCTGAGAAATTATTACATTTATAGGATTCATATAATTGTCAATAAATATAGGACCAAACATTCAATTTTGACCAAACGTTTCTCTAACAATAAATTAGACATGAGGGATCCAAAGAAATTGTAACAAGCCACCCACGTTTCCCCCAACACCAACCTCACCCCAACAACAAGTATATAGTATCAGTTCTCTGTTTGACAACTAGTATGGAGCTGCGGCTATGAGTATTTTTTCTTCATCCTATGTAATGTATTCTCAGTGAATTTGGTGATGTTTTTTCACCCTTTTTAGAGAAATTTGCCATTGAAGTTGTTGGGTTTATGTCCCATCCTACATTCTGAAATTACCAGGTTCTGACCACTAGATGGTGCTGTTCCTGCTAGTAGGTGATACTTTTTTAGAGACACCCCCCCCCCCCCCCCCACATTGTTAAAGGTATAGTTCACCCAAATTACATAATTGTATTGGAAAGAAGGTATACCCAATCGCGCTTTAGCACAGCTTGAACAAAAAAGGGTAAATCGGCTGCTCTACAGAGGGACTTGAAAAAGTAGCATGGATCGTTTCGGCTCTGATCAAGGCGATTCATGCTGAAATGTGAGCCTATTTTTTACTTGTCCTGTCAATAATTTTATCAGATTCATGCAGCGACAGTGTGCTCCTTTTTCTTTGTTCACCCCGGTTGTCACCAGTTAAAGTATCCTGCGGTAAGGAATGTTTTTACACAATTGCCTGCATCCAGCAACGTCACAAGTCATGTCAGCTGTTTTTGCAGCTGTTTCAGTACAGCACTCCAGGGAGAGAGAGGGGGAGAGGGCCAACTCAACTGAACTAGTTTCAATGTATGGAATCACTTGAAAGTTTCTGGATTTTGGATCTCTGGATGTCCTTTAATTTATGTTCTTCCCAGATATGTTAGCTGTGAAAGTCTTCCATACTGTGAGGGAGTGTTTAAAAAGCACAGCACTGACGACCACCGGTGTGTGGTCCCTACCAGTCCACTTTTTGTTGTTAGCTTTAGCATTAGCTCATACGTGTTGGCAGTTGGCATAACCTGTTAAACTCTGAGTGATTGTTTTGGACCCTGTCGGGGCTCCGGCAAGTTTGGGAGGGTACCCACCCTAATTTATGGGGGTCAGAAAATAGAAAGTGACTTATGATTTGAAAGCTACAGCCATTGTCGTTTTGGAAATCAAACTCAAATCTTACTGCTGGCAACATCATACGAATCCCCCCCCCTCCCCCAAACTGGGAATCAGACGGGATATATTTACACTATATACAAAATAATATGTCACCCCCAAAAATCTGACCTTTTACCTAATGGTGGTGCTCTAAACATTGGCAAATTCCCATATATAACCATTTTAAAAGTGCAGGGCTTGTGCAATGTGCTATGCCTAATTTTTTTATCTTACAGGACTGATATACTTACACTATATACACAAAAGTTTGTGGACACCCCTTCAAATTAGTGGATTCAACTATTTCAGCCACACCCGTTGCTGACAGGTGTATAAAATCGAGCACACAGCAATGCAATCTCCATAAACAAATATTGGCAGTAGAATGGCCTTACTGAAGAGTGCAGTGACTCAACGTGGCACCGTCATAGAATGCCACCTTTCCAACAAGTCATTTCATCACATTTTATGCCCTGCTACAGCTGCCTTGGTCCAATGTAAGTGCTGTTATTGTGAAGTGGAAACATTGAGGAGCAACGGTTAGGTCACAGAAGCTCACAGAATGGGACTGGTCTGAATGGTCTGTCTCCGGTTGCAACACTCACTACCAAGTTCCAAACTGCACAAGAACTGTTCGTCGGGAGCTTCATGAATGGGTTTCCATTGCCGAGCAGCCGCACACAAGCCTAAGATCACCATGCGCAATGCCAAGCATCAGCTGGAGTGGTGTGAAGCACACCGCCATTGGACTCTGGAGCAGTGGAAACACTTTTTCCGGAGTGATGAATCACGCTTCACAATCTGGCAGTCCGACGGACAAATCTGGGTTTGGCAGTTGCCAGTAGAACGCTACCTGAATGCTACATGATATACAATAAATAAATTATCTTACTACAATACATTTTTATAGAAAGTTAGCAAAAATATATTATATTTTACTACCATGGAAAGGAAAGTACCTGTCTATTTGTGGAAAAATCACCCTGATTAACTTTAGTTATGCCCAGATTTTTTTCAATTTTGGTCATTCTCTTATAAAATGGGTAAAAATAATGTATTGCAACCCCAGGTATAAAATAGTAAATAACGGCAACTTCTCAGAGAGTTTTGAATTGTCAAGAGGAGTTAACAAGGGTGTCCGCTGTCACTATATCTATTCGTTATGGGCATCTAAATGCTAGCTATTAAAATGAGATCCAATAACAACATTAGAGGATTAGAAATCCAAGGCTTAAAAACAAAGGTGTCCATGTATGCCGATGACTCAAGTTTTATATTAAGTCCGCAAGATTTATCCCTGCAATGTGTTATTGAAGATCTAGGTAACTTTTCTATACTTTCTGGACTAAAACCTAATTATGATAAGTGTACAATATTACATATTGGATCTTTGAAAAATACAACTTTTACATTACCTTGCAGTTTACATATAAAATGGGCTGAAGGTAAAGTAGACATATTTAGTATTCATATCACAAAACGTATAAATAAGCGCTCCACAATGAATTTCAATAGAAAATGTAAAACTTATAAATAGACAAGACCCTGCAACCATGGAGAGGTAAATACCTGTCTATTTATGGAAAAATTGCCCTGATTATCTCCTTAGTCATATCTCAGTTTACTCACTTACTTATGGCGCTGCCTACTCCTGATGATTCGTTTTTGAAATCATATGAGCAAAAAATATTTCACTTTATCTGGGACGCTAAACCAGACAAAATGAAAAGTGCCTGTCTATATAATGAATATGAATTGGGTTGGGTTAAGATTATTAAATATAAAAGCACTAAACCTCTATAAAAGCTTCACTTATTCAAAAGTTTTACTTGAACCCTAAATGGTTCTCAAGTAAATTACATTGTTTAAAAATGGCCTTTTTGCCTTTGTGCAGATTGCCATGTCTCATTTTCGGGTTAATTGAAAACAATAATAAAAAAATGACTTTTTTCAAAGTATCTCTCTTTTTCAGACAAGCATTGCAGAGCAGGCTACAATTCCATCCCCCTGAAAAGATAGAACAAATATTACAACAAATAATAGGGCTGAACTCAAATGTGCTGGTTGCTAAAATACCTGTATTTATGGGAAAGATGTTTGAAAGGGGTATTTTGTTCTTAAATGATATTGGAAATTGGGATGGTAGAGTTATGTCCTTCATGGAGTTATCAGAATTGTACGGGAAGGTCTGCTCAATCCAAGTGTACAACCAATTGATTACAGCAATACCCCAAAAATGGAGGAGGCAGGTGGCAGCAGGAGGAGGTAGGGAACTGGTCTGTCTGCCCAATATAAAGGATCAAAACTGGCAGAGGAATAAAAATAGCATAAATAGGAAAGTATACCAGTTTCATTTGAGGACCAGTATGTGTATAACTGTGCCATAGATATTGCAAAATAGTTGAGAAGAGATTTTTGATGTACCGATTCCATGGTGTATGAGTTGATATATAAAACAATGCAAGATTCAAGACCGTGCTTTTCAGCTAAAATTATTATATAGAGTTCTTGCCACTAATTTTTTTTTTGAATATTTGGGGCATAAAATCATCGAAGCTCTGTAGATTTTGTTGTGAGGATACAGAATCAATATACCATTTATTTTGGTATTGCCCTCAGGTAGCCTGTTTCTGGTCTCAGGTTCAGGAATAGCTGAAAATGCATAGCATTGATCTAAAATTGACCCTAGAAATAGTACTGTTATGAGTTCGCATTCTGTGGATTCTATTCGATTAGATAGATTGAAATTGTACGTTAAACATCACAGCATAGTTGAAAGATATGTGTTGCATAGAAACCCGGAGTGGGTGGCCAGCAGAGATAGATGGGATGGGCTGAGGGAAGCTGAGGGTTGGGATGTGGAATTGGAGACAAGTGGGAGTGGAGTTGATGTGTGGGAGATAGAATGATGGTCAAAGATAAAAGTAAAAATAAAAATAAAACATAATAAAAGTATGTTTGAAAGACACTGAGGGGCAGTGTTTTTACAACTAATGCCGGTTTGCCTGAGGCTGATGCCGTGCAGGTGTTTGTACACATGCATATACACACACTCTCATTCAAATAAACGCATACAAGAACACACACATACATGTAATATTGCCAGACATGCACACAAACATATACAGTTGCCATTGTTGTTATGATTTTAGTTGTCCTTGATGTCCTTTGTTTTAAATTTATTATTTTGTTTAATTTTTTTGCATTGTTGTTTGCTGTTTTCTGTCTTTCTCTTTTTTCTCTTTAGTTCATTCTCTTGGTTCAATAAAGTGAAAAATAATATCCCAGTTTACCTATTTGCTAATGGTCTTGCCTACACCTAGCGACCAGTTTCTTTAATTATATGAGCAAAAAATATTCAATTTTATGTGGAACGGCAAGACAAAATTAAAAGGGGCCTATTTATATAAAGAATGTGAATTCAGAGGGCAGAAATGATTAAATATGAAAGCATTAGACCTCTATCTAAAGGCATCAGTCATACAAAAGTTATATTTAAATCCAAACTGGTTCTCTAACAGATTAGTAAGAATGTCCCACCCCGTGTTCAAGACTGGCCTTTTTCCATTTATTCAGACTAAAAGCTCTAACTTTTGGTTATTTGAAAATGAAATCATCTCCAATATATCGCTAATTTTCTAAGCCATAGAAAGTTAGTTGCAATTTCAGTTTAATCCACCAGAAAAGACAGAACAAATAATACAAACAATATTGTGGTTAAACTCAAATATACTAATTGATACTAAAAAATATACAAAAAATATATTGAAATGTCAGCTCTACCCAAACTTACAACCAACTAATTGAAGAATTACCACATAAATGGAAGGGAAGGGAGGAAAAGTAAGGAACTTGTCAGTTGACCCTGCATTAAATGCCAAAGTGTATTAAATAATATTGTGATTAATAAAACGTATATGGGAGGGGTTGAGTGGAGCTGAGGGGTTCATTTGTAAACAAATGAAAGATACCTATTGTAAAATACATTGTGTCCATAAAATTGATATAGTATGTGTCAGCTGGAAGTAGAAGCCTAAGTGTTGTTGTCCATTAGTTTACTCCAATTAGGAGAGGGGTGGTAGGGTTAGGAGACAATAATAAACAGAAATATATTTAAAAGAGATGACGGCCTAGGAACAGTGGGTTAACTGCCTGTTCAGGGGGAGAACGACAGATTTGTACCTTGTCAGCTCGGTGATTTGAACTTGCAACCTTTCGGTTACTAGTCCAATGCTCTAACCACTAGGATACCCTGCCACGCCATGTATGTGTATGTATACATACAGTACCAGTCAAAAGTTTGAACACACCTACTCATTCAAGGGTTTTCTTTGTGTTTTACTATTTTCTACATTATAGAATAATTGTGAAGACAGCAAAACTATATAAAACACATATGGAATCATGTAGTAACCAAAAAAGTGTTAAACATATCAAAATAATTTTATATTTTAGGTTCTTCAAAGTAGCCACCATTTGCCTTGATGACAGCTTTGCACACTCTTGGCATTCTCTCAACCAGCTTCACCTGGAATGTTTTTCCAACAGTCTTGAAGGAGTTCCCACATATGCTGAGCACTTGTTGGCTGCTTTTCCTTCACTCTGCGGTCCAACTCATCCCAAACCATCTCAATTGGGTTGAGGTCAGGTGATTGTGGAGGCCAGGTCATCTGATGCAGCGCTCCATCCTTCTCCTTCTAGGTCAAATAGCCCTTACACAGCCTCTAGGTGTGTTTGGTCTTTGTCCTGTTGAAAAACAAATGATAACCCCACTAATGGTGGGTATGGTGTGTCCACGGTACGGTGTGCTCCCACTATTTATTTTGCCAGGATGCCGTACTGGACCGGACATGCCTACTTTCACCTCTGCTCTTGAGGCACAGATCATGACAGAGAGAGTACCAGACCTGATTTCCTGATTTGGTAAGAGAAACGTTTTAAAATAGGCCACATCGGAGAATTTTTAAGAAAGATTGTCCAGGCACACCTTGGGTTAAGAAGATGTAAATATTTAAGGTATGCTGTCCCGAACTTTGGAGTATGTCTCTCCTGTCTCTCACCAAGTTGGAAGTTGATTCCTCTTTAATTTATCCAGCAGAGCTGAAGAGAACAAACACCAGCTGATTCTCTCCGGTACATTCTAAATCTCATCTCTGTCACCCACTTTAGTTGATGCAGAAATATTAAATGTATTCGGCAGCATCTTAGGAAGCTAATATGCTTTGATTTACGGCATTACACTTCCTGAGCGGACACTCTGTGTCAGACGAAAAAATTGTGAGAACACAGGGATAGCTCGGTCAGGTGATTATAAAATCTTATCGGACGCCTGGGTAATTACAAGTCTAAAATACATTTGAAAGGCATATAATTAATGGTCCTTTAAGATAGTGCCAGGGCATAATTGTCATATTTTGTCAGAGAATCTGCCTGTCCAACACAGAGGTTTTTCAATAAGTGGATTTGACAGGACTTGCCATAGCTATGTGTTGTTCCACCACATTTCATTATGTTACCCGCCCGCACACCCCTACCATCATCCCAACCTCATTAACAATCCCACCAATGCCGATGGGAGCTGCCTACTGCATTAGCAATGCTGGGACCTTGCCAGAGCGCCAACAATTAACACATTGTTATCTAAATACATGCTACTGTGGCCTATACGGCTACAATGTGGGAATGTTGTTTTCATTTGTTGACTTAGCATACCAACTTTTTAGTGACTGTGCTTTTACTAAAATGAGGCTGCAAATAATAAAATACTTATTTGTTAACTGAATCCAATTAACGGCATTATATTGAAAAGTGAAAGGTGGGAAACGGCTCATCTTAGGTTGATCAGCAGCAGATGTTCAGTCAAGCTGTTGATGCATTCAAGTGTGCCATACCTTGTCTCACTGTGCTTTGCCGCTGTGTCATCCTGTTCCCCTCCCCTTGCTCACGCCTGTTATAGGACCTGCTGTGTGGAAAGTGTATTGGAACGATGTAAAAGTGCAGAGTTTGACTTGAACTGTTCTGAGACCTGCTCTGTCTGTGTTTTTCTCTTCTAGCCTCCCTACAAGTGGAGATCACACCGATGCAAGGAGAGATCAGCGTGGGGGAGTCCAAATTCTTCCTCTGCGAAGGTAGGTGTGGTACAGATACAATCGCCTCCATAACTGCAAACTCCCAAATAGCTACAGTATTTTGACAGCTTGATATAGAAAATAACTCTACATAAAGTGAAGGTGCTACAGCAGTTCTCAAGGCTGCAGTAGCATGGGTTTCCCAGGACGCTGACCTGCAACTGTGGTCAGTTACCCCCCACTACTGGCAGACTCCTGCAGGCCAGCATCCTGTTGTTGAATAGCAAAGAGAAAATAGAGGCTCAATATGTCATAGCAAAGATGAGAACATTTCACTTTAGCAATGTTTCCTTTAGATGAAAAGAACTGTAGATAGCTGTGTACTTTTATTGCAGTAAGATGTCAGCAAAATACTGTTTGCTTCAGCACGTCTTTGTTCCATTATGAATGAGGGAGTGAAAGATTTCAGAAAATGTGACTTGGCTTTGCCCTTCTTTCAAAATATCAATGGCAGCATTTTAATTTCAGTCTTTTTTCAGGTAGTATATCATCTGAGCAAATATGTAAAATAGTTCTCTTTTTGTGCATATTGGTATGAAGATGGCCTTCATAAAGCAGAGAAACCCTAGGCCAAAAAAAACTATAATGCATACCTCAGATGCAGCATACCTCAGATGCAGCATCACCTCGCAAGGCAGCACATATTTATCTGTTTGGTTATCATTCATACTAACTGCTGAAGACACATAAACAGTGCATTTGCACTCTGCTCACACATCCACCCTGCCTCCTCAGTTGTTGGAGACGCAAAGGACATTGATTGGTATGCCCCGAACGGCGAGAAGCTTTTACCGAACAGACAGGACATCATTGTGAACCGCAACGACGAGTCCTCGTCCACCCTTACTATCTACAATGCTGATGTGGACAATGCCGGTGTCTACAAGTGTGTGGCCAAAAATGCAGACAAGGAGTCTCAGGGCACTGTCAACGTGAAAATCTTCCGTAAGTTCCCTCTCAAACTCAGTCCTTGAAAAGTGTTGATATTATTCATTGTAATTTAGTGGATTGCCCCCAAATGAAATCCCCTTACTGTATTATCTGTGCATATGTGACGTGCACGATGTCATTTTGAAGAATGTAATTTAAGTGTCTGTGCATATTTTGTGCATATTTGTTTTCTTCAATTGTCCTTCATACAGTATTGTTGATTGTATCTTCGCCCTAGTGTCATTGTAAAGGTAACTATTCCTCTCCATTTAGAGAACCCGCGTATTTAGAATATACAACTAAACTAACTGTATAGTATGTTCCATCAGGAACAGGTGGAATGCCATGACAAATGCATAGACTGGGTAACAAAGGGAGCACTCACCATAGAACATGTTGGTCTATTAACTTTGTTGACTTGTTCGGGAAATGCAGTTGACAGTGGACTTCTATTCTTCTCCCCTACAGAAAAGATAACCTTCAAGAACGCCCCTTCCCCACAGGAGTTTAATGAAGGGGATGACGCTGACATCATCTGTGACGTCGTCAGCTCGCCTCCCGCCAGCATCATCTGGAAGCACAAAGGCTCAAAGATCCAGGTTACAAAAGATGGTAAGGCTTGTACACAAATCAATGTGCCAATGTGTGAGTTGCCTACTACCCAGAGTCGTGGAGACCCCCCCCTCCCCAGTTTTTTTGTTTGCTTTCATTATATCTGCCAGCTCTTTTTTTATTCACCCCACATTCATTCGCTCTCTCCCTAAGAGCACAGCCCTCCCTGCCTTTTGGTAATTTGAGTGTTTCAACATAATAGATGAAGTGAGGACAGGAAACAGGATATTTCTTGATCAAGAGAAATGGTGGTTGTCAGTTGTGAAAGGATATTTGAAGGCTTCATATTCAGACGAGTGGGATGCTGTCAGAGAGGCATTCTGAAGGATTTTGTTTTTCTCCGGACTGCACTATTCTAACCTTAGAGGACCCCTCCCTCTGGCGACCACTGGGAGGCTCAGGGTGACCACAGCGCTCTGGTGTGTGGCGTTTTCTTGGACTCTGGACAGGGATGTGTTTTTCTCTAGAAAACCACTAATTGCAGCCCAGACTGAAACCCATACTGCTTATGTAAATACAATTTTCCACATTGCTCCAGTTAACTTTTTCCATATCAAAGCTGCATGTGCTTATAGCTCTAAGTACACATCTTTTTCATGCTAAAATGTGATTCACAGCTCAGAGAGAGCTATTTAAAAAGTCTGGTTAATGAATTCAAAGCTTTTGCCCAAATACAGATTCACTAAACCAGATCTACAGCTGGCATCGCTTCAAAAGAGGGTTGAATTAACACAGTTGCCATACAATATTTGTACGCTGGCTGCCAGATGTTTGAACTTACAGAGTAAAGAGGATTCATAGAATATTTACATAGTAGAGCTATGACAACGCAATTCAAGAAGTAGTAGTAGTTGCTTTCAGCGTCTCACATTTACTACAGTAGGGATATAAAGGACAAAGAATAAGAGGCACAATGCCATGGCAATGCTCTGTTGAGCAATGTAACAAAATCTCACAGTGAATAGTACACCACTTAATTATCTAAATAAACATTGAAACAATGAACATACTGTATGTAAATTAACATTTTTTCCAGTGGATGGATGGTAAAGCTTTCTTTTGATGAGTCTATATGTCACTAGTTTTTCTGGTGGCGAGTTATTGACTATCGTGTGGTTCTAAAAATCATCTTCCCTCCACACCTATGTATAACTCATGACTATTTTTACATTGTAATATTGATGCTGAGAGGGAGCAAATGCAGCATTCAACTGTAACTCAGATCACGCCTCCTGAATTCTCATTGTATGTGTGCCTTCCCATGTTGCCTTGTGTTAAACCTGCACCACCTATTGTTAATGATGATTGAGCCTTCTCTCTTTCCTTTTCTTGCGATTGTTCACAGTTCGATTTAAGATCATGGGCAACAACCACCTCCAGATCCGAGGCATCAAGAAAACGGATGAAGGGGCGTACACCTGTGAGGCTCGTGTTATGGCCCGGGGAGAGATTGACCTGAAGATCATCAAGGTCATCGTCAACGGTGAGTATCACATCCTCCCTCTCACCCTACCCCCTCTTTCTCCGCCTATGCTCTCACCCTGGGATTTGGATCTGAGCACACTTAGAATATAGTGTAGTTATAGATCCAATACTGTGCTATTATGAAGACCATTACAGAATAATAAAAAAAGAACAATCCTGTAACAAGCTTAGAGTAACATTTATTTACTCCTATCATACTTAAAACCAACCACTATAGTGCATCATGATCTGATTATAAACCATTTTAAGACTTGTTTGAAGCACATAACAACCTTACATTGTCTTATCTTAGTATCACAGTAGTATAATTAATTTCCTACTCACGTATGACCTCTGTATCTTTCAATAATGCTTGTATCTACTGTATGTCTGTGTTTCAGTGCTCCCTAGCATCCGCACCAGGCAGTCGGAGGTGAATGCCACGGCGGACATAAACCAGTCTGTGATGCTGGCCTGTGACGCTGATGGCTTCCCTGAACCCACAGTCACCTGGGCCCGGTAAGTCACACCGACTATCTTGTCTTTCAAATCAAACCAAATGTTATTTGTCACATGTGCCGAATACAACAGGTGTAGTAAACCTTACAGTGCAATCAATGCTTTCTTACAAGCCATTAACCAACAGTGTGGTTTCAAGAAAAATAAGTGTTAAGTGAAAAATAGATAAGTAACAGATAACAAATAATTAATGAGCACCAGTAAATAACAGTAGCGAGGCTATACCAAATCAAATACATTTGTATTGGTCACATACACATGGTTAGAAAATGTTATTGCGAGTGTAGAGAAATGCTTATGCTTCTAGTTCCGACAGTGCAGCAGTATCTAACATGTAATCTAACAATTCCACAAGAACTACCTAATGCACACAAATCTACAGTAAGTAAAGGAATGGAATAAGAGTATATGCATATAAATATATGGATGAGCAATGACAGAGTGGCATAGGCACGATACAATAGATGGTATAAAATACAGTATACTGTATACATATGGGATGAGTAATGCAAGATATGTAAACATTATTAAAGTGGCATTATTAAAGTGACTAGTGAGCCATGTATTAAAGTGGCCAATGATTGAAGTCTGTATGTAGGCAGTAGCCTCTCTGTGTTAGTGATGTTGTTAGTGATAGCTGTTTAACAGTCTGATGGCCTTGAGATAGAAGCTGTTTTTCAGTCTCTCGGTCCCAGCTTTGATAAACCTGTACTGACCTCGCCTTCTGGATGATAGCGGTGTGAGCAGGCAGTGGCTCGGGTGGTTGTTATACTTGATGATCTTTTTGGCCTTGATGTGACATCGGTGCTGTAGGTGTCATGGAGGGCAGGTACTTTGCCCCCGGTGATGCGTGGGCGGTGCAGTTTCTGTACCAGGCAGTGATACAGCCCGACAGGATGCTCTCAATTGTACATCTGTCAAGGTTTGTGAGGGTTTCAGGGGACAAGCCAAATGTCTCCAGCCTCCTGAGGTTGAAGAGGCGCTGTTCCGCCTTCTTCACCACACTGTCTGTGTGGGTGGACCATTTCAGTTTGTCCACTGCTGTTCCGTCAATGTGGATAGGGGGTGCTTCCTCTGCTGTTTCCTGAAGTCCACGATCATGAGTGAGAAGTTGTTTTTCTGACACCACACTCCGAGTGCTCTCACCTCCCTGTCTCGCTGTCTCGTTGTTGGCAATCAAGCCCACTACTGTTGTGTCATCTCAAACTTGATGATTGAGTTGGAGGCGTGCATGGCCACACAGTCATTGGTGAACAGGGAGTACAGGAGGGGGCTGAGCACGCACCATTGTGGGGCCCCAGTGTTGAGGATCAGCGAAGTGGAGGTGTTGTTTGCTACCTTTACCATCTTGGGGCGGCCCGTCAAGAGGTCCAGGACCCAATTACACAGGGCGTGGTTGAGACCCAGGGCCTCAACAGGGGGTATACATGAGGTACCGGTACAGAGTCAATGTGCGGGAGCACAGGTTAGTCAAGGTAATTGAGGTAATATGTACATGTAGGTAGAGTTAAAGTGACTAGATAATAAACAGAGAGTATGCATAGATAATAAACAGAGAGTAGCAGCAGCGTAAAAGAGGGGGGGGGGGGGACAATGAAAATAGTCTGTGTAGGCATTTGATTAGCTGTTCAGGAGTATTATGGCTTGGGGGTAGAAGCTGTTAGGAAGCCTTTGAGACCTAGACTTGGCGCTCCCATATCATTTGCCATTCGGTAGCAGAGAGAACAGTCTATGACTAGGGTGGCTGGTGTCTTTGACCATTTTTAGGGCCTTCCTCTGACACCTCCTGATATAGAGGTCCTGGATGGCAGGATGTACTGGGCCGTACGCACGATCCTCTGTACTGCCTTGCGGTCCGAGGCCAAGCAGTTGCCGTACCAGGCAGTGATGCAGCGCTTTCATGAGCATAAATAAAGTGGTTTGTATCAGCTGGTTGGGGAGATCGAGGTTAATGTTGTTTTTTTGTAATCAAAGGGTAAGCATTCTCACAATAAAAGAAGAAATGGGTCAACAGTATGAATTCCATTTATCTAATTGCTTGAAGATGGCCAAAGCTCTATTGTTTGATCTATCCTCAGCATAGCTGTTGACACAACTAGTAAAGTGGGGGAAGAATTACAACACTACAGAGTTACTGTAGTGTTTCTCTTGGAGTTTAAATGAATGAGAGGGATAGGAGGACGAGGAGACCCATCTGATCAGTGCTTGGCCTCAACGGAGGAGGAAGGAGAAAAGTGGGGTCTGGTGTCGGGAGGGGGGCCAGCACCTCCCACCATTTGTAATTTATTTAATGGGCCGCTGATAGGCCTGTCATTTGGTATCCCTTGGAGAACGCTTCAGGATTGAAGCTCCTACAAGCATACAGATGAAGGACTGCAGTCCAAACCCAGTGTATGCACGTCTGATTTAGAGTTCAAGGAAAGCTCAGGCATGTCGTGGTTCAAAGGGTGCCGAAAAAAATCCTTAACTTGACATCATACAGTCTATCACCATCCTATGGATGTTGTCCCTTTGTAAAACAGCCATGATATAGTTACAGTGCAGAGCCAGAGAAAGAAGCTTTGTTTAACGATTTCTGATGTGGAGATCTGGTCCGACGCTTCAAAGACTTACGGTTCTGAGCCAAGCATTTTGTTTACCAACTGCTCAACTTTGAGATAAAGCCCCCAAACTGATCTCAGTCACAGACTGAAGAGGACTGTTTTTAGCTTCATGTTGTGGAGACAAAAGTCTGTGATGTGAACTTTGTGTTTCTGCCTCTCCCCCCTCAGTGACATCATTGTCCTTGAATCGGACGATAAATACAGCTTGAATGACGACGGCTCGGAGCTGATAATAAAGGATGTCAAGAAAGTGGATGAAGGAGATTACACATGCATCGCCCGGAACAAGGCTGGGGAGAAGGAGGAGGAAGTCAGCTTGAATGTGTTCGGTAAGAGTAAAATTATTCCCATTAACTGCTGTAAAAGACCTTTGCGTTTTTGTGCTTTTTAAATGTTTTTCTTGGTTTTACGATAGCGATGTGCATACAAGCAATACACATAACATTGGGAACACCTTCCTAATATTGAGTTGCATCCCCTTTTGCCCTCAGAACAGCCTCAATTCGCCGTGGCATGGACTCTACAAGGTGTCAAAGGCGTTCCACAGGGATGCTGGCCCATGTTGACTCCAATGCTTCCCACAGTTGTGTCAAGTTGGCTGGATGTCCTTTGAGTGGTGGACCATTCTTGATACACATGGGAAACTGAAACTGAAAAACACAGCAGCGTTATTGTTCTTGACACACTCAAATCGGTGCGCCTGGCACCTACTACCATACCCCGTTCAAATTGACTTAAATCTTTTGTATTGCCCATTTACCCTTTGAATGGTACACATACACAATCCATATCTTAATTGTCTCAAGGCTTAAAAATCATTATTTAACCTATCCCCTCCCCTTCAGCTACACTGATTTGAAGTGGATTTAACCAGTGACATCAATAAGGGCTCATAGCTTTCACCTGGATTCACCTGGTCTGTCTATGTCATGAAAAGAGCAGTTGTTCCTAATGTTTTGTACACTCAGTGTATATTCCATTGGCATCTATCAAATGTATTGTATTTTTTCCTTTTTATCTAGTGCAACCAAGGATCACCTACCTGGACAATCAGACTGCATCAGAGCTGGAGGAGCAGATCACCCTGACTTGCGAGGCCTCTGGAGACCCCACCCCCACCATCACCTGGAGCTTTGGCCGGAGGTTCTTCACAGAGGGAGAGCAGGTACTGGTGTCTGGGGACCAGGGACGGGCATGGAACCAGGGGCCCGAGCTGTGGTGGACAGGATGTGTCAATCAGAGTGCCAACTACTGCCAACTGAATATTGATATAAAAACTTAAAGACAAGCACAGCTCCATTTCATCCATGGTATTATACCAAACGCCTTTCAAAAGTCCCGTTGAGCAAGTCCAACAGTAATAGGCAGTGGACATGTACTAGTCTGTCCTGGTGGTTTCATTCATGGTTTCTTCGTCTAAAGGAGCCTCTAAGCAGGATTTACCAGGTATGATATTCAGATGGTTAGGTAATGCAACTCCATATACATGAAAAATAAAACCCTGATAGAATCGAGCAGATCATCCTGTCGTCCGCTAAAAAATCCCTGTCACTTTTTGCCCCCTTAACGTCTGATCTTATTAGTGTTCGACACTTTGATGATGCTGTGTGCATGGTCACTGTGAATCATAGATTACACTCAATTCCCCCCCACCTCTTTCATCCTCTACCCAGTGTTCATTTGGAGGCATGTGTTTCAGTGCATGGTCCTATCTGACGCTCCACTAGAAGGCTTTCATATCCCTTTACAACCAGCCGCTCCAAGTCATACTGTAGCTTTACTCAAATAATGAAAGAAACGCAGCAACATCAGCGATCCCTGAACCCCAGGTGCAGCTGCATCTCTCAGCATATTTCACCCAGACAAATGTAATTA
Organism: Oncorhynchus mykiss; assembly: GCF_057628025.1. NCBI lineage: Eukaryota > Metazoa > Chordata > Actinopteri > Salmoniformes > Salmonidae > Oncorhynchus > Oncorhynchus mykiss. Next base: position 25,484,310 of record NC_143031.1, read on the forward strand.
GAAATTCCACATCAGTTGTTAAGCATCATTTCATGTTTTCTCATCCAAACGCAATCAAGCAATATCTATCGACAACTGCTAACAGCTCTTATCAATATTCAGCCATGGTGAGAAACTCTTTTCCCACTTTACACTCTCACTTTTACACTCACTTTCACACTCTTCCTCTGCTTTGCTCTTTTTCTCTCTCTATCTCTATCTCTCTTACTAGGACAGAGGCTTATCATATTCCCCTGCAATTACTTTAGTCTCTTTGCACCTCTGCATTCCGCTCGCTAACAGCACTCTTACTAATTATTAGCACTTCGGAGGGGGCATATGTGTGAATTGGAATGATTGGAGCAGAAAGCATTTTATAAAGGAAAGAAATAGGTTTTATACGTGGACTCAGAGTAAAGTTTGATTTTTTATATATATTTTTTTATCTACTCACTCAATCCCTAGGTCAGTGTGTCCCCTTTAGTATAGGTTTGTACCTTGTTTCTTTACTTCAAAAACGTGGATGTTTACATAGGCACCCGATGCATTTGACAAGTCAAGGTATTTCTAAAACAATTTGTGACTAAGACTATGCTTTATCTTAAGGACACGGAGTAGCATTAGCATTTTCTTCAAAGGGCAGATTTGATTCCAGATTGTGCGTGTGTATCTACATGCGGTTATGCATCTCTGTCACTGCCAGCATTATGCTCCTAAAAGGAGAACAGGAGCTCTCAGCAGAATTATATGATATATTACACACCATCTACTGTATATATGAATAGCCCACCTCTGTGTATATTCCTATCTTGCAAGGATGTCAGATTCAAAGGCATTATCGCTGTTCTGCATTTAGAGTAAAGGCAAATAACCTAATTTCAAGCCTATTTTCATGCTCTTATTGCTGCATTCTGATGGTGTGGTCGGCTTTTCTAAACCCATCTTTTAGTGTTCGATTCTGATTGTGAGTTGTGTAAGAAAAGTCTGCTGGATTAGTCAGTTGAGAGAGATAATGTTTCCTTCTAGTTCAAGTGGTGTTTAAACATTATAAGCACTTTATAATTACCTTTTCATTTAAAAGCGATCTGGTTTATTCACTACACCGTATGTCAGTAATTATCCCTGGAATAAAACTTTGAAAACTAGCTCTCTGCTTCTTGTACAGAATCTCAAAGCATGTTTCTCCGCAGAGAATCTTACTATTTATGGTGTTTTTACACCGTAAGATATGAGTCTGAGGGGGAAAGTTTCCAAAGTACTTCAAAAGTGCATCAATAATTCTCTGTGAGACAACAATGTGGTGCGTTGCTTTACATCAGAAAGTGCAAAGAGAATATTTGATTCACATTTGCTATTGGAATAAACAAGATCTTTGGTGATGTATATAGTCATATATTCAGAGCCTTCGGAAAGTATTCAGACCCCTTGACTTTTTCCACTTTGTTACGTTACAGCCTTATTCTAAAATGGATTAAATTAAACAATTTCTATCACAATCAACACACAATACCCAATAATGACAAAGCGAAAACCTTATGTAGATACACTACCGTTCAAAAGTTTGGGGTCACTTAGAACTTTTTGAAAGAAAAGCTGATTTTTGTACATTAAAATAACACCAAATTGATCCGAAACACAGTGTAGACATTGTTAATGTTGTAAATGACTATTGTAGTTGGAAACGGCAGATTTTTTATGGAATATCTACATAGGCGTACAGAGGCCCATTATCAGCAACCATCACTCCTGTGTTCCAATGTGTTAGCTAATCCAAGTTTATAATTTTAAAAGGCTAATTGATCATTAGAATAACCCTATTGCAATTATGTTAGCACAGCTGAAAACTGTTGTCCTCATTAAAGAAGCAATACAACTGGCCTTCTTTAGACTAGTTGAGTATCTGGAGCATCATCATTTGTGGCTTCGATTACAGGTTCAAAATGGCCAGAAACAAAGAACTTTCTTCTGAAACTCGTCAGTCTATTCAGTTTCTAAGAAATTAAGGATATTCCATGCGAGAAATTGTCAAGAAACTGAAGATATTGTACAACGCTGTGGACTACTCCCTTCACAGAATAGCACAAACTGGCCCTAACCAGAAAATAAAGAGAAGTGGGAGACCCCGGGGCACAACTGAGCAAGAGGACAAGTACATTAGAGTGTCTAGTTTGAGAAACAAACACCTCACAAGTCCTAAACAGGTAACTTCATTAAATAGTACCCGCAAAACACCAGTCTCAACGTCGACTGTGAAGAGGCGACTCCAGGATGCTGGCCTTCTGCAGCAGAGGTAACTCTGGGTCTTCCTTTCCAGTGGCGGTCCTCATGAGAGCCAGTTTCATCATAGCCCTTGATGGTTTTTGCACTGCACTTGAAGAAAATGTCAAAGTTATTGAAATTTTTCCCATTGACTAACCTTCATGTCTTAAAGTAATGATGGACTGTTGTTTCTCTTTACTTATTTGAGCTGGTCTTGCCATAATATGGACTTGGTATTTTACCAAATAGGGCTATCTTCTGTATACCACCCCTACCTTGTCACAATACAACTGATTGGCTCAAATGCATTAAGAAGGAAATAAATTCAACACATTAACTTTTAACAAGGCACATCTGTTAATTGAAATGCATTCCAGGTGACTACCTCATGAAGCTGGTTGAGAGAATGCCAAGAGTGTGCAAAACTATCATCAAGGCAAAGGGTGGCTACTTTGAAGATTCTCAAATCTAAAATATATTTTGATTTGTTTAACACTTTTTTGGTTACTACATGATTCCATATGTGTTATTTCATAGTGTTGATGTATTCACTGTTATTCTACAATGTAGACAATAGTAAAAATAACAAAAAACCCTGGAATGAGTAGGTGTGTCCAAACTTTTGACTGGGACTGTATATACACACAGTATATTCACAATACCTAGTATAATGTGGCATCAACTACTAATAGGCCCAATATACTGTACCTTAACACACTTAGTCGCCTCTCTTGTGTGTAGTCTCAGGGAGTCACAGTTATCTCAGCATTCTACATCTGGGTCACGCTGCCCTACTTTGGTTTAGATGGACAATCCAACCATTTTAATGTAGATGACAAGAGAGAGTGCTGAAAGAGGCCCTGTGAACAACAAGAATAAAAGTTGAAACCAAAAGCGACTAGAGGAGGAAGGAAGAGTGTGTTACATTTAAAATAAAACGTTTTCAGGGAGACAGTTATTTTATTGGTGGTGGTAGTGTGAGAAGTGGCTTGAACAGAGATGGTTTTGAGATTTTGGCCTGTCATGAAAGACGCCCTGCATCCTCTTCAGTGGGATGGACTGTCTGCAGGAAACGTACATTAGATGCTACATTTCAAATAGACCCCTAGCCCTATAGCCCTTGCAGACACTCACTTTCTCCCTTCCACTCTTATAGCTCTGTTGTGGTTTTGTGTTGTTTCCACACCTCTCTTATCACCAGTATATGCTCCATGTTTTAAGAGGTCTTCTCACAACTGGACACCTATTAAAACATGGCTCCTTAACCACTATGAAAGAAGAATTGTGCGTCACTCAAAACACCAACCACTGCTGTTAATCCTCAATTACTTTTATGGTGGCTCGCTACCTGAGATGTTGCTTTAAACACACGACTGATACTCTATTCAATCCACAGGACCATAGGTTAATGCATATGCATGCAGTATGACGGTCACAAGCCCATAGAGTTCATCAAGCCAATGCTATTCCAACAAACACAGAATAGATAGCAAATGTCCAACTTAGCATTTATCCTCAGTTGAACTGGGACTAGTGGTTGCCAGGCTCAAATAACATTCTTGAAGCTTTCTTATGCTGATGGCTCTCTTGGCTTCTTTGACAGCGCCGGTAGCTGGAAGCTTAGACATTTAAAGAGGATGTGTGAATGTCTTGCAGCATTTCCTTCACTAAAAAGTCATGCTTGACTCCATAATAAGTAGCCGGGTAATGCTTTATAACGGGCTGGCTGTGCAGGATGCACATCATGATGAAGTTTACTCTAGACTCTGATCTTTTGTCAGTTTTGTATTTTCCCCATAAATATTTAAGTTTAGTATTAGGGGAGGGGAAGCTGGTCCTAGATCTGTATCTAGGGGAAACTTCACCCCAGAGCCATCAAGATGATGTGGAGGAAGGTGTCAAAACACCTCCCAGCTCACACTCCCCTCAATGACCATGCAGGAGGAAATGGATAACTGGAAGTCAGTAGGCAACACCACCATCCCTTGCTTGAGATCACAGGAGATGCTCCATCATACTATATTTATCATGCTATATTTATCATTTAATAATAATAGAACTGACTATTAATGTTTTATTTTCACTTGATTGATATTCTAGATTGTATTGTCGTATCTGGACCATCTTCCCTTCTGGTAAGGTGTATTACTCTAGATTGAAGGAAGTCACTTTAATTAAGAATCCCAAGCCACTTACAATTCCCAATGTCATATATCAGTGGAAATCAATGGAACCAGTCCAAGTCAACAGTGCATACATGACAGTCTTGTCTAAAACTTATAACACCGTCCTCCACTAACACGAATGATCCACCTGGATAACATTGCTTTGTCACTGCTCACTAACCCCAGTGTCTATCTCCTCCCTTTCACTCTGTATCTGTCTGCCTCTTTTTTCTGGGTGTCACCGAGGATTTTATTTACCGCCCTCTGTAATGGGAAAAACCTGCTGTTCCTGTGATAAAAGCTGTCAAAGATTCCATTGGTTCTTTGTCATTCCGTCATGTCATTGAACCAGTTCCTTCCTACCTCTCTCCATCTTCCATTCATGTCCCTTTTGATTTATCAGAGTTGTGGATCAAATCTATGAGATTGCGCATGCATATTCATCATGACACGTTCCACCAAAGAATTCATCTATTGATTCCTAATGTATCTCAAACTAAAATGGACTGCATAAAAACCACCTGGTTTTCATCCTATTCCAGCCTTGAAACTGCGTATCCAGTGTGTGTCCTTTGGTTGTTGATGATGATGGTGTTGTTTTTGCTATTGTTTGTGATGAGATGATAACATGGAAAACTAAAAATGACAAAGCTGAAGCTGTTGGAAGCTGTTAATGTAATAAAAGTCAAATGTTTGAGGGCAATTTTAAAACAAAATCTAGATAAGTCATCATTGGCGGTGAGGGCTTATTCACCTAAAATAAATGTTTAAATGGCCATGTCCGAATACCCAGACTTGCATTCAAAGATGAAGGCATTTTGAGTGTGAAAAAATATACTGTTTTATAGAATGTGAAATTTCAAACTGTAGTATGCTTTAAATGGCTACATGCTATACTCTTTTCAGCTTTCATTTAGTATTAATTCAATGCATGCTTTTGAGGTAGAGAATAATCTTTTCATACCCACGACTGTACCAGACATGCAGTACCAAAATGAATGAATGGCGGGAAAACAACACAGTTGTGCATTAGATGGCGCCACCTCAGTTTGGGTGAGTCTAGTATGTTGATATTTGTTGCTTACTGCATACAATTTTACTAAACAGTACATTCTAAATAGCATGTCAAATAATTAGTACAGAGTGTGTAGTTTTAGTAAGTCATAGGCAAGACAGATTTCGGACATGGCCATGTTTTATTTACGCTTCTTTAACATGTATTTTCTCATTAAACCCCATGCATCTTTGTTTTGAACATGAGCTAATTTCACTGGACCTCTACAGGTAAAATACAGCCTGTATCAGCAGCAACTAACATGTGCATTTCAATGCAATGCATGTCTTGAGCTTTGTGTTTGAGGGTTAATTTTTAAAGGCTTTTTTTCCCGCTGTTTTGTGTGTTGTTCCCTGTGTGTTTGTCCTCTCCAGGCTTCTTGGACTCGGCCCGAGACGTTCGAGGTATGGCTACTGAACACGTAGCCAGACTCCAGATCCAGTGCTTCACACTGGATCTAGACAAACCCTGTTCACTGCAGAGCATCAGTGTTGGCTTTTTTACCCCAAAGCCTTTTCTCAAACTCTCCAAAATCTACAACAAATATGATTCCAGACTAATGAAGTCCAATTCGGGAGTATGAAATGAGACGCTTCCTTTTGAACGTCTATTTTACATTAGATGTTCTGATTGCTAATTTGCAACTTGCCCTCAAGTTCAGTCCCTCCTCATTTTGCATTCATTCCTCTCATATCGTTGGTTTCATAACCACTTATTAGGAAGGTGTCGACAGTTCCCCCATAGCTGCAGATGCTCCAGGTCTACTTCCTTGTAGTTGTTTTCATTCCCATTCATGGTGTGATAACTGCCAGGCTCGTCCCAATGACTGCGAGTCCTGTTTAGCCAGGCAACATTGAAAAACCTCAATTAGCCAACACTCTCTGCTCTGCCGTGGACCAAGCCAAGCCAATCTAGCTGAGCCTTTTGAAAACACTAACCAGCCATGCTGTAGACTGCACAAGAAAACCCTAAAATAGAGATGCACCTTAATATTGGCTACTCCCCTGCTTGTTAGAAAGAAAGAAAAATAAATAATATAAGAAGAATTCAAGAAATGCTTATGCCTTTGTGGTAAATATCCGAGGCATTTACTCAACAATCTCAATGTCTCTGTCACATTAGGCATAACTGTTGATTTTGTTTGAATATTCATCAACATGTGTTCTGTGTTTATAATGAATGATTCAGTGACATATGAATGGTGTGGATTGGGGAAAATAAGTTTCCCAGAGTTTTAACTACAGGTGAAAAATCCCAGTTATCATCTTGCAAGCCGTTATTAATGAATCCCACCGCATGTACAGAAAAAAAATCTGTTAATTGGAAAACATAGCTTCTTGTATCTATAACATCTTCATTATTAATTCAGGTCTCAGTTGATCTTTACTCTGGCATCCAACCATGAATTCACATCAGAAAACCCAAACGTCAGTTTTTAGGTTTTGAGTATCAGTTCAGGAAGATGGCCATGTAGCCTATATAATCACCCCACAGCCACAGTATCTTCATAACTGAAATTCTGATAATTCAGAATTCAATAATTTAATACACATACAAAAGTATGTGGACACCCCTTCAAGTGTGTGGATTCGGCTATTTCAGCTGCACCCGTTGCTGACAGATGTATAAAATCAAGCACACAGCCATGCAATCTCCATAGACAAACATTGGCAGTAGAATGGCCCGTTCTGAAGACCTCAATGAATGTCAACGTGGAACCATCATAGGATGCCACCTTTCCAACAGGTCAAACTGTAAGTGCTATTATTGTGAAGTGGAAATGTCTACGAACAACGATTCCAGACTAATGAAGTCCAATTCGGGAGTATGAAATGAGACGCTTCCTTTTGAACATCTATTTTACATTAGATGTTCTGATTGCTAATTTGCAACTTGCCCTCAAGTTCAGTCCCTCCTCATTTTGCATTAATTCCTCTCATATCGTTGGTTTCATAACCACTTATTAGGAAGGTGTCGACAGTGGTAGGCCCCACAAGCTCACAGAACGGGACTACAGAGTGCTGAAGCGCGTAGCGTGTAAAAATCATCTGTCCTCGGTTGCAACACTCACTACCGAGTTCCAAACTCCCTCTGAAAGTAATGTCAACACAAGACCTGTTTGTCAGGAGCTTCATGAAATGGGTTTCAATGGCCGAGCAGCCGCACACAAGCCTAAGATCACCTTGCGGAATGCCAAGCGTCGGCTGGAGTGGCGTAAAGCTCGCCGCCATTTGACTCTGGAGCAGTGGAAACGCATTTGCTGGAGTGAATCACACTTCACCATCTGACAGTCTGACGGACAAATCTGGTTTTGGCGTATGCCAGGAGAACGCTACCTGCTGCAATGCATAGTGCCAACTGTAAAGTTGGGTGGAGGAGGAATAATGGTCTGGGGCTGTTTTTGATGGTTTGGGCTAGGCCCCTAAGTTCCAGTGAAGGGAAATCTGAACGCTCCAGCATACAATGACATTCTAGACAATTATGTGCTTCCAACTTTGAGGCAACAGTTTGGGGTAGGGTCCTTTCCTATTTCAGCATGACAATGCCCCCGTGCACAAAGCGGAGTCCATACAGAATTGGTTTGTCGAAGATTTTGACTCGCCTGCACAGAACCCTGACCTCAACCCCCTCGAACACCTTTGAGATGATTTGGAACACCGACTGCGAGCCAGGCCTAATCGCTCAACATCAGTGCCCAACCTCACTAAGGCTGAATGGAAGCAAGTCCCCTCAGAAATGTACGTGGAAAGCCTTCCCAGAAGAGTGGAGGCTGTTATAGCTGCAAAGGGGGGACCAACTCCATATTAATGGCCAAGATTTTGGAATGAGATTTTAGACGAGCAGGTGTCCACATACCTTTGGTTATGTAGTGTATTTTGGCCCTCCCAGTTTAGCTAATTTTAGCGTAGCTTCAGTAGATAACTAGTGTTGCTAAATCCTTCTTTCAGATGCAGAGTAGTGTTCCAGCTGTCTTAGTCCCTGGTATTATAGACACATAGTTTGTAGGAAAAGTAGTTTGCATTCCACATAATGTCATACCATGTCTTTGCTTTTGATATTTCGAATAAGCTGCTCTGATCTTTTCACCATTGTTTGAGTCAACATTTGCCTCGTGTACGCTGGTAGTGTGGGTAGAGGATTTATCCATGCTTTCCTGGGTTCACCCTCAATACGACGGGTCAGTTGGTCAGTTTAGCAAAACCCCACTGTAAGTGTGTCACGGCGTTCGTAGCACACTCTAGTCTGGCCTCCTTCAGACATGATACCTTTTGAGAGAGAAGCAAGACACCCATCCCCAGAGGGCACGACCGTTTCTGAAGGCTTGGTGAGACATCGAGCTGGGTTTTTCACTCTTGTTCCTGGGCTCAGCCAGCCATCCTATTTTCCTTGAACTTTTATTAGAATGAGAAAAGGGGTTGGCAGAATGATGCTTCTGCGCTTTTTATTAGAGGAGATAAGAGCCACAGACACAGAATTGTATTATGGGACCACATTGCAAAGCCTCCCTTTTGCAAAGCTCCCTCACTCTCTCTCTCTCCTGTTCCTCTTGATATGTGACAACACAAGAATATCTGCATGAGGGGAAGGTGTGACATGAATCGTGCCTCAGCTTTGCTAGCGTGCGACCGACCCTCACAATGTAAAGCAATGTCCACACTGCATATATATTACATTTTCCCCCCGCCTCGGAACACATGTAATGAGAAAGGCCCTGCATGTGTAGCTTACCGCCAATTACTTGGCGAGGAAGCTGCTATGTAGACAGCCCTGCATACTAACAGGTTATGGAGCGTGAGGCATAAACGGGATGGGATCCACGCTCCAAAAAGCCTGTCTATAATTTAAAGGACTCAATGTCTTTGGATCATGACTAAGCCATCCCACCTTAAATCGACTTACCGAATAGATTGAATTGCAAAGCTCCAAATGTGCGATACAGACCAAATCCCCTCTGGCCATTGAACAAGTCATTTGTGGACTTAAGAAGACCTCCCAAAGGGTGTTACATGATGTCATACATACAGTAATAAACAAGTTCTGTCTCAGAAACATTGACCTGAAGATCAGTTGCTGACTATTCCCCACAACTGATCCAATAATTAGATTGATGTAGATTGATGATGTACATGTCAGTGCTATTGATTTAGTGATACTGTGAGATGCATAGACCTTCCAGATAAGTTATGATGCACCCTTTACTCATTTGTTGGGGTCACCACACCTATTTTGATACTGGCGTCCTGCTTGCCATGAAACATTTGCAAGATGGCGTGACTTAGTTTAATGCGTTTAAGTCTACTACTGACAGTACGAGCATGATGAACATCTTACATCTTTTGACAGCTTATCTAATAGGGTTTCAGCTGGCATGACTAATACATCTATTAAAATGTGTCAGGGAAGAGACTTCTCAACGGTTAAAACGGGTCAATTAACTTTCATGTTTTCCTTGATATCAGTGTGTGCCATTCATTAACCAATCTTCCCATTAAATGCCATAATGAGTTTCAGTACCATTTTGATTTTGTCAATGAAATTAGCTCTTTATCATAGAATAAATGAAAACAGCCTTTGCACTTAGATGTGCTGCATTATTTATATTCAGGCTTCATAAGACACAGGAGCAGATGCTTGCTCTAAAATTCCCTTAACACAAGATTAATGCTGCCCTTTGAAAAGGTTGTAGGGCACTCTTCAGATCCTCAGCCAGCTGTTTTTACAGTGCTGCACAGCCATTCTCACGACACAGAGAAGATAACACAATAGGGATGGCCTCACGTATCAATTCTGAATCTATTATTCAAATAAAGCACAAGCTGAAGTGTGTGGAATGCTGTTTAGAAAATAGTCAGAGAGTGTTAGTACCTTAACAAGTAGATGTGTTTCTGCTCATTGGTGTGAAGCTGTGTGAAGCCCAAAGCAAGCTGGAAGTATAGCCGTTGGATTTGTTTTCAGACATGCTTTTAGAAAACCTGCTGCATTGATTTGCTCCATTATTGATGTGTTTGGTTTTCCCGCCACCTCCTGCAAAGCAGCCCAGATAATATCTAAAAACATCCGCTGGATGTTTGCCATCTTTATTTGGCAGTATTTTGTTAAGGAATTGTGTAGAAAAAGACAAATCTAGGAAAATGAAATTCTGTCCAAATTCCGACAGGTGCACAGAAAAAAATACATTTTAAATCCGAAGAAAGAAGGTTGCACCTTGAGTGGTCAAGTAATCCAAAAACATGAAATAGTCAAAGTGTTCATTGTGGTTCTTCTCTTTCCTTCCTCGTAGAGTCTTGATGGGAACGTAATGGTGCGTAGTCACGCACGGGTGTCCTCTCTAACCCTAAAGTACGTGCAGTTCACCGATGCTGGCCAGTACCTCTGCACTGCCCGCAACTCCATTGGTCAGGACCAGCAGACCATGTACCTGGAAGTGCGCTGTAAGACACCTATCTGTCTCTATTAACTTTTCACATCACACCTCACATCCGTTTTCACTGAAACCATTTTTTACCAGTATCTTTAAAAGTTTCCTGAATCATCACGACCATTTGCAAATAACAATTTTATACTTTATCGATGAGATTGTCATGGAGAGGGATAGTCCAAGAAATTCTTGCTAGATCAGAAGTTACCAAAAGACACCTACTCTTGAATTTGACACACTTTACACCAGAAGCCATGGACCCCTGACCTTTGACCCTTTGATTTTTCCTTTCTGCTGTGTCAGTAGATTTTAATGGATTGTTCACAGTATCTAAAACTCTGTAAGGACAGCTTTGTAGGCTTGCCAAAGATTGAATTGAATTTTCTGGCTTACAAACGGAAAATGGGCTAGTAAATTTCAATGTTAATGAGTTCCAGACGCATCAGATTACAGTCACAGCCAGCTAACGGTACATAACACAGAGCTGTGCACAGGCAAGTGAGAGACAAATCATGCGTAATCTCATTTTTGCACATTCAAATGTTCCATGAATATGGAGAAGGAAGAGAGAGAAAAAAATACAGTATGTACCCAATAATGAACGTCTAATTGGATTAAATTCCCTTTCCCCAAACACAGGCAATCTGCTCCGAAAACCAGATACCATCACAATAAACAATTGATAGGATTGTGAGGACTAGCGTTTAGCCGGAGTCTGGCTAGTGGGTAATCAGGTTGTTAGTTCAGTGTTGCACAGTAATTAGTGAAAATAAAAGGTGCTTTGTCTTGAGCAGAGCTCTCTCCCTCCAAAATTAAACTCAACCAGATTGTACAATCAGGACAGTATCTACACATAGGAGGATTGAGACAATTGAGACACTCAATTCCCATTATCTGTGGTGTGCGATCTTTGTTTGTGCTACCCATGTGCCGATAGGAAAGTGTTGTCTTTTCTGTTTGGCCTTGGCTCTTTCGGTGTACATCAGTCTGTTTGGCATGAATATCTTATTAAAACAATGATTGTTTTAGCTATCCTCTCGATAAGCAGGGTTTATTTTGAGAAATCCATTTAGCTGGTCCAGTCTAGAGTAATTGAATGGCAGGGTCGTGGGCACAGGCTTGTCACAGACTCAGAGAGTGGGATGAGATTGCGGAAAAGGAGCAAGGCCTTATAGGGGGAGCGGGATGGAGAATCTGCCGATTTAGTGATGTCCATCAATCCCAACAGCTGGGGACAGCAATGGCATAAAGTACCCAGGGTTGGAACTTGAACCAAGGCCTAGCAGTGTCATGGGAGACCTTAGTATCAGGGACGTATTAGAGAGAAGTACAATATTTTACACAGTTTATGTGGGGCCAGTGAATCCCAGGGTTACTTTCTTACAATATAAAACATGCTTGACTAAAACACTTGAGGGGTGTGTGCTAGATCAATAAATTGTGATAGCTCTATAGCAACTGCAGTGAATCGGTTAAATAGAGTGCATAGAGTGGCATTAAGTGAAAGTGTTTTACTGACCACTGGTTGATCTATGCTTGCCATTTAAAGGCAAAGCAAAGAATCATATACACCAACAAATAAAAAGTATTTTTTACACGGTAGCTTTACTATTCACATTGGTGCATAAATTGCATAATAAAACAAATGTATGTATCATGTAGAGGTGCCGAATGAAGATTCAGCCTCTGTCTTATCTAGCGTTATTTTTACACTGAGTTGCTGGCTCAACACTTTTTCCTTGAATGCAACTAACCACAGCAGCTTCTGTGATTGTATTTCATGGTGTAGCACAAAGTTATTATGCTCACGATATGATGTATACAGCCTTATGTCCTCATAGAAAAAACAAAAAACAGAATGGGCAACTATTTTAATGTAAAATGTTTTTAGTATAGTGCTTACTGTGGGAGACGTATCCAGAACAATAAAAAAAAAAACACCCTGAGTACTAGTAATATAGTATTCTAGTATTTATTCAGGATAGTGTTTCAGCTATTTATAGATTTTATGTCTGTGGTGGACAGGTTGCTATGTCTGCTGCAGTATGTTTATAAACAGAAGTCTGTGTGTTGACCTTCTGGTGACCCCCCCGTGCCATTGCAGATGCTCCTAAGATCCAGGGCTCAGTGACGGTCTACACCTGGGAAAGGAACGCTGCCAACATCAGCTGTGAGGTTCTGGCCCATCCGGGGGCCTCGGTGGTGTGGTTCAGAGATGGCCAGCAGCTGCCTAGCGCGAACACCACCAACGTCAAGATCTACAACACACCAGCCATTAGCTACCTCGAGGTATGGTACAATAGGGCTAAGATGGTTTAAGTGCCTTTCTAAAGGATGTAACTCCTGTAATTCCTGTAATGTAATTCCTCCTGGGATTGACAACTACTTTTTGGGTTATACAATTTACAATGTTAAAACGCAAGCTCAAACTGGGTTTCTCAAGCAGAACATAGAACATATTTTCTGCATCCCAAATGGCGCCCTATTCCCTATAGTGCACTAATTTTGACCCTATGGGCCCTGGTCTAAGTAGTGCACTATAATGGGATTAGGGTGCCATATGGGACACAACCCCCTTTCCCAGGACCTGGATAGACACAGTCAGCATGCATGACCTGCTGTGCTGAATCTCGGGCAGTGAGACTTCCCATTCAAAAGTGAGTTTCATGCCCCGAGTCCCCTGAACCCAGAACACTCTCTGTGGCACAAAGAGGCCTGTATGAGCCGCTGGTACATTTACACTAAAATGGCTGGTTAATGGTGCCGCCGGAGGGTCCAACCGCCCCCACCACTTGATAATTATTGAGCAAGACATGTGCAAGTGGTGAGGAACAAAAGGCACTGCTATCGTCTGGGGTACATCAGATCACTGAAGGAAGAAGATGTTGTTGATGCAGACATCTTATGTCTTCTTCTAGGTCACCCCAGATTCCCAGAATGACTTTGGAAGCTACAACTGCACAGCCACCAACTTAATCGGAACAGAGTCCAAGGAGTTCCTCCTCATCCAAGCAGGTCAGTAAAACAGGGCTTACTCTGTAATATAATGTACACAATGATTTCACCAAGATATATTCAGATTCATATGTATTCGTTATTGTTTAATTGATTGTGAATTCATTATGAAACTGTATAGCTAAACCAAGATAGCAATAGAAGTTTGTATTTTCATTTAAATGGAAGGAAAATCCAATGCAGCCGCCCAGTGTCATTACCACACCTCAAGCAGTCTCAACCATTTCTGGAACAGTTCAGCGGAGGCCCACCGTGAAGTTTGGTCTTGATTTTACTTTAGAAACCTCAAGTATTTTTCTCTGTTAGTTTCATACATCACATCTGGAGGTTGACTTACTATTTATAGCTTCAAGATTAGTTACTTTTCAGTTGTTAAGGTGAAGTGCCATTGTGATAAAAACATAATGGGTATAATTTCCAGGGCGTTTTCAGACATATTGGCGTTTAGTGCAAATTGAGGGCTGCTATTTTGGCGGACTATAAAGCAGTGCAGATGTCATGGGTAGTTGGCCAAGTGTTTTTTTTTGTCGTCTGCAACACAGTGGTGACATGCACTTTAACACCTTTTTTAGTAGAGTGGCAATGTGTGCTTGTGAGTGCACCAATGGGAGAACCATGCTTACATTTTTTAAGCTCGTTTTTTAAGCTAGTTTTGTAGGCAACCTGTGTCAGTAAACCATGTGCTTCTCAGAATATCATCCCAACATGTTCTTGAGTGCCTGAGACTTGCCAAAAGGATTTGGAAGATATCATTTGCATTATTCCATTGCAGTTGGTACAGCATTTCACATGTACTGTAGCTCCCGTCACCTGTAGTAACATGAGACTGCCAGCACCTTGAAACCGTTATTGACTGATCTCTTCACATGTGGCCCTATGATTGGATGAATTTGGCACATTTCTCTTTATGATTGGTTGAATCCTTGAAATCCTTGATCCTGATTGGCTACACATCCTGTGGGTCTCCAGGGACAGGATTAAACCTGTATGTTTCCGTGGTGTTGTGTAGATGTGCCGTCGGCGCCCGCCATCGAGCGCGTGGAGCCTTTCTCCAGTACAGTCGTTGTAGAGTTTGAGGAGCCCGATGCCAGCGGCGGAGTTGCCATCCTCAAATATCGGGCCGAGTGGCGCATGAAGGGCCAAGACTGGACCAGCAGGGAGTACGACGCAGAGGATGGTGAGTCTCACAGACAGACAGACAGACAGACAGACAGACAGACAGACAGACAGACAGACAGACAGACAGACAGACAGACAGACAGACAGACAGACAGACAGACAGACAGACAGACAGACAGACAGACAGACAGACAGACCAGAACAAGATGACATTGCCAGTAGACCAGAGCCATATACATACAGAAATGTTTCTGGAGTAGGCAAGTTTATCAAAGCAAGCCAGAAATGTGAACGTCAGCATTCAGTTTGAATAAGGCTTGTTCGTAGAAACAGGCCTAGAGTCAGAGCATTATCAATAGCTTTCATATTGAGTCTTGGCCAGTGTTCTCTTGGAGGAGACGAACCACCTCAATGGGTCATGGATAAATAACGTGTAAATAAAATATAAGGGGAAAGGGGAGACCTATTCCGTTGCACAACTGAATGCATTCAACCAAAATGTAACCCAATCCCTCTGAATCATAGAGGTGCTGGGGGCTGCCTTAATCCACATCCACTGCACCCGAGGAGCAGTTGGTGTTGGAGGTTAACTGCTTTTCTCAAGGGTAGAACAGCAGATTTTTCCTCCTTGCCGGCTCGGGGATTCAAACCAGGGACCTTTTGTTTACTGGCCCAACACTCTTAACCGCTAGGCTATATGCCGCCCATCATTTATGTAGGATATTGGGGTAGATATTAGAATTTGATTATCAGTGCGGCAACACAACGCGCCAAATCTGTCAGGGGCTAGAAGTCTATGTGGGCTAGAATCCTGCGCGTGTCCATTTTTTGGAGCTACACTCGCCCCACACCGGCCACATCAATTCTGAGCCCCACCTGAAATAATAAGATTTTTCTCCGCAACCTGACCTACCAGCATAGATTTGTTCCGAGAGCCGATCTGTGACCTGACAAATAGTATTGTTTTTATGACTCCAGAGTAGGAGTAGTAGCGATTATTCCCCTCCCTGCATGAATTGATTTGTCTGCATGACTTTTCAACATTTGGATAAAAGGAAACCATGCCATGAATTAATGATATCTTTTTAGTTTTACAATGAGATGCGGCTCATTGACATCTTAAATCGCTCTGTTAAAATGGGCCTTCTAATTACCTTTATTACCTAATGAAAGCCTATAGCTGACATAACAGACCCGGCGCCAGGATCAAGTGACCAAGGGGACAGTTGAAACTCCACATGTTTGGTGGTTCTTGCATTGGAATTATATTGAATTCTGCTTATATAATTATGCTATACCACAGTAAACATAAAGTTCAAATGCCAAGACTCATAAATCATTGTTTTTGAAATCTGTAGCCTCTCTGCTGCTCTATATCAGCACGATGGAAAGCGCCCTACAGGTCAAATTTGACCCATGTATTGACCCATTGATCATCAGTTATATAATAAAAATTGCAGGAAATGAACATTAAAGCTAAAAAAGAATGTATATTCGCTGGCACAAAGGGAGCCGCTAAAATGTTTTTCTCGCAAGGTGGGGGGGGGGGGGGGGTGAAGGATGTGGGCCACTGAGGACCCATGAGCCACTGCGGCCCCTTATGATGAGTTCTGTTTTTTGTTTATATAGGGACATTAGACTACAACTGAGGGGGCTAAAGTTTGAACTGAGGGGGCTAAGTCACTTTAGCCCCCTTGTGGAACCGGGCCCACGACATAACAAAACAAGACCTTTACGTTCAATATTGTTTAGATAATCAAATAGTTTAATTGAAGCTGAAATAAACAATTCCCAGAATCGAATATTGGCAGCATACATTTATTTACCACTCAAACATTGACCAGCACACTGGTTTAAACTTGATATGGCTGCATAAGGTCTGAATGAACGAAAGCCTGAAATAAAGTAATAATTAACTGATAATAAACTGAATTAGCCTATCGTCAACAAATACCTGCTTGCACTTTTTGCTGGCTGTGTATCCAGCTACCGGGTTGTTGTCCTTGTCCACAATGAGTCCCAAATCCTTCCCAACCAAACTGGGGATTTTACTTGTGCAGCACCTGTTTCCACGATGGTGTAGGTCCATTTCATAACCTTTCTTTTTATTTATCCTACGTTAGACATTTTTCTGTGAGCTAAGCTAGCCAGGGAAAGTACACTTGGCAACTTATTTTAACGTAGGAGGATGAAACATAAATTTCAGCACTACACAAATAATAGACAGTTCCCTGATCCACTGCATGCATGGCTGGTAGCCTATACAGTTGTTTACATACACATTAGCCAAATACATTTAAACTCAGTTTTTCACAATTCCTGACATTTAATCAGAGTAAATATTCCCTGTCTTAGGTCAGTTAGGATCACCACTTTATTTTAGGAATGTGAAATAATGAGAGAATTATTTATTTCAGCTTTTATTTCTTTCATCACATTCCCAGTGGGTCAGAAGTTTACATAGACTCAATTAGTATTTGGTAGCATTACCTTTAAATTAATAAACTTTTGCCAAACGTTTAGGGTTGCCTTCCACAATAGGTTGGGTGAGTTTTGGCCCATTCCTCCTGACAGACCTGGTGTAACTCAGTCAGGTTTAGGCCTCCTTGCTCATACACGCTTTTCAGTTCTGCCCACAAATTTTCTATGGGATTGAGGTCAGGGCTTTGTGATGGCCACTCCAATACCTTGACTTCGTTGTCCTTAAGCCATTTTGGAAGTATGCTTGGGTCATTGTCCATTTGGGAGACCCATTTGCAACCAAGCTTTAACTTCCTGACTGATGTTTTGAGATGTTGTTTCAATATATCCACAGAAATGTTCTTCTCTTGATGCCATCTATTTCGTGAAGTGCACCAGTCCCTCCTGCAGCAAATCACCCCCACAACATTTATTTTTATTTTTATTTAACTAGGAAAGTCAGTTAAGAACAAATTCTTATTTTCAATGACGGCCTAGGAACAGTGGGTTAACTGCCTGTTCAGGGGCAGAACAACAGATTTGTACTTTGTCAGCTTGGGGATTTGAACATGAAACCTTTCGGTTACTAGTCCAACGCTCTAACCACTAGGCTACCCTGCCGCCCCACATGATGCTGCCACCCCCGTGCTTCACGTTTGGGACGGTGTTCTTCGGCTTGCAAGCCTTCCCCTTTTTCCTTCAAACATAACGATGGTAATTATGGCCAAACAGTTATATTTTTGTTTCATCAGACCAGAGGACATTTCTCCAAAACGTACGATCTTTGTCCCCATGTGCAGTTGCAAACCGTAGTCTGGCTTTTTTATGACGATTTTGGAGCAATGGCTTCTTCCTTGCTGAGCGGCCTTTCAGGTTATGTCGATATAGGACTCGTTTTACTGTGGATATAGATACTATTGTACCTGTTTCCTCCAGCATCTTCACAAGGTCCTTTGCTGTTGTTCTGTTATTGATTTGCACTTTTCACACCAAAGTACGTTCATCTCTAGGAGACAGAATGCGTCTCCTTCCTGAGCGGTATGATGGCTGTGAGGTCCCATGATCCCATGGTGCGTACTATTGTTTGTACAGATAAATGTGGTACCTTCAGGCGTTTGGAAATTGCTCCCAAGGATGAACCAGACCTGTGGAGGTCTACAACTTTTTTTCTGAGGTCTTGGCTGATTTCTTTTGATTTTCCCATGATGTCAAGCAAAGAGGCACTGCGTTTGAAGGTAGACTTTGAAATACATCCACAGGTACACCTCCAATTGACTTCAATGATGTCAATTAGCCTATCAGAAGCTTCTAAAGCCATGACATAATTTTCTGGAATTTTCCAAGCTGTTTAAAGGCACACTCAACTTAGTGTATGTAAACTTCTGACACACTGGAATTGTGATACAGTGAATTATACGTGAAATAATCTGTCTGTAAACAGTTGTTGGAAAAATTACTTGTGTCATGCACAAAGTAGATGTTCTAACAGACTTGCCAAAACTATAGTTTGTTAACAAGAAATTTGTGGAGTGGTTGAAAAATGAGTTTTAATGACTCCAACCTAAGTGTATGTAAACTCACAGAATGTGATTCGCAACACACCACAACAAGCTCCTGGGTTTGTAAAAATTTTTACATTTTATTTAACGTTTCTGTCCCGCAATATAATTGTTCTGAACCGCGAGCTGACCTGCAGGTTGAAATAATTTTTTCATTCCACCCACTAGCTGATTTTTTTTGCGGGTCAACTGTGGGGAACCGTGGGTATCCAACCTGATGCAGGACTCTAATGTGGGCACATCTGTTGGTCTGTCTGTCTTACTCTCACATGGGATATATCAGCAGATTGTTGACAGGCTGCTCTGTCAGCCCAGAACCCAGGGGCCACTTGTCACAGCCCAGCCTGATGCGCGCACACACACACACACACTGACACACACATACACACACACACACACACACACACACACACACACACACACACACACACACACACACACACACACAGAAGCACCCAAACTAAAGGCAACTTGGTTCACACACCAGTGACTGCAATTCTGCACACAGACACACACATAACAGCCTGCCAATAGACATTTGCACTGTGAAAGGCCTGCCAACAACTACACACAGATACCTAGTTATGGACTAGAAAATATTCACACACACACAGAAACAAAACACAGACAACCTAAACATATGGCATCCTCACACACACTCCCCCCTCACACACAGTGTCAAGCAATAAACCTCCCCACTCACTCACTCAAACAGACAAGGGCCAGCCTCTACGCTCGCTCATACACAAAAAACAGTGCCAACATACCCCCTCTCAGATCACTCTCTTTTCCACCACACTGTCTTGCTCCTCGACAGAGAGGAGATCACAATAACAACCATCACTCTGTCCTGCCCTTTGCTCCTCTTAGCAGAGGCCTCCCATTGCATCACTCATCCTAGAGCAAGGTTCCCCAACTGGAGGCCCGTGGGTAATTTTATTTGGCCCTTAAAGTTTTCTGAGCAATTTTGGGACATAAGACTGTAAAAACACCAGCAAATCAGCTCCAAGTAATTTTAATTTAGGAAATCTATTCCAAAGTATTCCTATGCATAGTAGAGTGATCGTATACAAATGTAAGCAAGGTTTGAAATGAGTATGTTTTAGTCAAATATTATATCGGTTTGGGCTTCTTGCAGTCAATTTGTAGTCTACAAATGATTTGTAATTATGTCTGGCCTGCTGACCATCCACTCAACAACAAAAAATTGGCCCAGGGTTGAATGTAGTTGATGATCCTTGTCCTTGAGCCATCCAAGACATTACAAGTGGGCTTCATCAGCCAGCCGGGTGACTAGGTCTGTATCAATGTCTTTAATGGAGCTTTCTAAAATCCCCCATGTTTCCAACAGGCCTGAGCATGATCACCATCGTTGGCCTGAAGCCCGAGACCTTCTATGAGGTCAAGATGTCTGCCATCAACGGCAAGGGTGAGGGCGAGAGCAGCACTCCTCTGAACTTCAAGACAGAGCCAGTCCGTAAGTTCTTCCCTCCTTCCTTGTTCCCTCCTGCAGAGAGATAGCACTCACCTGACCCGAATGCTTTTCCTCCCTATCACCACCTTGTGTAGTCTAGCCATCCAGCCGCGACCACCTATCCCTCCCAAGCTCCCAGCGCCACATGCATAATGCATCTTCCTTCTGATCTCCTTGAAGGACCAGCCACTGCGCTCCAGGGATGCATTGCCAACTGCCCCCAGCCTGTGTGTCTGTTTGCATTAGCCTTAGCGGAGTTACCAACCACCGGATGTTCCGGTTTTCAGGGATACATCTATTTTCACCCTAGCTTCCTTTTTCCACTGAAAACTGGATGTGGGAATTCCACTGAGGTGTTTCTCTTATGCCTGTTACATTAAGTTAGGTTACGTTACACCTACGTTTTTCAGCTAACGGGTGGTGGAAGGGGGTCGCCATCCAAATTTCTGTCCTCACTTTCGCTAGTCCTGGTGACCGTAGTGTCTGTGTGTGTTTGTCACACACACACACACACACACACACACACACACACACACACACACACACACACACACACACACACACACACACACACACACACATAGGCCTACAGTGTTTTACCCAGTTCTGGTGTATTTTGTCCTTCTGTCCCCATGGGATGTTGTTATTTCTAGAGGGCTAGACAGCCCCCTTCCCTACCCCACATACCACCCCTCCCAACCTTCAGAGTATAATTTGCTAGGTGCAGAAAATATATTGTCTCGTCTCTATCTCTGTGTGTCGGCATTCTCAGTGAACACAACTCAAACTTTTTCCATTTATTGTGAAGCTAACTTCAGTCCGTGCATTTCTGCAAGCTGTTTTGGGACAATGTCCCTCTTCATAAGGACAATGAAAGACAATATCTACGATGACAACTGTAAATGTTATCAGAGCACAATTCTTTGTCGTTTTGAGATTTTCTCTTGACAGGTATCTGATAGATCAATTCATGCTAATGCCTAACTAATCATTAAATGAAAGGAACAACGCTCGCATCACTCAAACTACACAACACAACATCAAAAACAATTTTGACAAATGTAATTTAAGGCTGCTATTTTGGTGGACTAAAAATCTGTGTAGATGTCAAGGTAAATTGGCCAAGTGTTATTTTGGTCGTCTGCAACACAGTGGTGACTAGCACTTTAACACATTTGTTAGTAAAGAGGCGCTGTGTGCTTGTGAGTGCACCAATCGGAGAGCATGAACACACAAAAAATTAACACACAAAACATTAACACACATCACACACATAAACCTACAGTGTTTTACCCTGTTCTGGTAAAACACACATTTACGATTAGTCTGGACACTGAAGAGTTAATTATTAAGCAATTACTTACTAACTTCAAGATTGGCAAAAAATTTGCCCGGATCTTCAAAACTTGTAAAACATTGTGAATTTGGAGTTAAACAATACATTGTGCCTATGTCAGTATAATGGAAGATTCCTATAGATTAACGGTATCTTCAGACAAATCAACACTGAGGGTTTGATATTCTGAATCTCAGATGCAGTCACAAGTAAGAAGAGGTTGTTTCTGCAAGTTCTACCTACGGACGAATCCAAAATCCAGGTTGTGAAAATGTTGTTATACAGTGCCTTGCAAAAGTATTCACCCCCCTTGGCGTTTTCAAATTTTGTTGCATTACAACCTGTAATTTAAATATATTTTTATTTTGATTTCATGTAATGGACATACACAAAATAGTATAAATTGGTGAAGTCTAATGAATTTTTTAAAACTTGTTTAAAAAAAATCTAAAAAATAAAACATGGAAAAGTGCTGTGTGCATATGTATTCACCCCCTTTGCTATGAAGCCCCTAAATAAGATCTGGTGCAACCAACTACCTTCAGAAGCCACATAATTAGTTAAATAAAGTCCACCTGTGTGCAATCTAAGTGTCACATGATCTCAGTATATATACACCTGTTCTGAAAGGCCCCAGAGTCTGAAACACAACTAAGCAAGGGGCACCACCAAGCAAGCGGCACTATGAAGACCAAGGAGCTCTCCGTACAGGTCAGGGAAAAAGTTGTGGAGAAGTACAGATCAGGGTTGGGCTATAAAAAAATATCCAAAACTTTGAACATCCCACAGAGCACCATTAAATCCATTATTAAAAAGTGGAAAGAATATGGCACCACAACAAACCTGCCAAGAGAGGGCCGCCCACCAAAACTCATGGACCAGGCATTAATCAGAGAGGCAACAAAGAGACCAAAGATAACGCTAAAGGAGCTGCAAGCTCCACAGCGGAGATTGGAGTATCTGTCCATAGGACCACTTTAAGCTGTACACTCCACAGAGCTGGGCTTTACGGATGAATGGTGTCACGAACCGGCTCAAAGCCCGTAACAAAGGGAGACAACATGGAGATAAGGAGTAACAAAATATATATTTATTAACTAAAGCAACTAAGGAAAATATACAAAGCAAACAAACGGCCACCAAGAACCACAACACAATCTACAAAGGTGTCTGCATGGAGAGAGTCTCCTCCATGAATGGGGAAGGGGTGTATTTATCCTGGGAAACACCTGGGCCCAGGTGTTTCCCATGTAGCTGACGACCCTCTCAACTCCGCCCACCGGCATCCTAATAAGGAAAGAAGAACAAAGACAAAATACGGCAGACAGAGTGGGAGGGTCGTCACAATGGCCAGAAAAAAAAAGGCAAACATGTTTGGTGTTCGACAAAAGGCATGTGGGAGACTCCCCAAACATATGGAAGAAAGTACTCTGGTCAGATGAGACTAAAATATTGCTTTTTGGTCATCAAGGAAAATGCTATATCTGGCGCAAACCCAACACCTCTCATCACCCCAAGAACACCATCCCTACAGTGAAGCATGGTGGTGGCAGCATCATGCTGTAGGGATGTTTTTCATCGGCAGGAACTGGGAAACTGGTGGATGGCGCTAAATACGGGGAAATTCTTGAGGGAAACCTGTTTCAGTCTTCCAGTGATTTGAGACTGGGACTGAGGTTCACCTTCCAGCAGGACAATGACCCTAAGCATACTGCTAAAGCAACACTCAAGTGGTTTAAGGGGAAACATTTAAATGTCTTGGAATGGCCTAGTCAAAGCCCAGACCTCAATCCAATTGAGAATCTGTGGTATGACTTAAAGATTGCTGTGAATCAGCGGAACCCATTCAACTTGAAGGAGCTGGAGCAGTTTTGCCTTGAAGAACGGGCAAAAATCTCAGCGGCTAGATGTGCCAAGCTTATAGAGACATACCCAAAATACTTGCAGCTGTAATTGCTGCAAAAGGTGGCTCTACAAAGTATTGACTTTGGGGGGGGGGGGGGGGGGGGGTGAATAGTTATGCATGCTTAAGTTTTCAGGGTTTTTTTCTTATTATTTCTTCTTTGTTTCACAATAAAAAAAATATTTTGCATCTTCAAAGTAGTAGGCATGTTGTGTAAATCAAATGACATTTTAATTCCAGGTTGTAAAGCAACAAAATAGGAAAAAATGCCAAGGGGGTGAATACTTTCATAAGCCACTGTATGCGTAGAGTAGCACGGGCATAGGGGGAACATTCAATCTGAAAATATAGAGATTCATTTACTACCAGAACAGTTTATGATTGCGCCATTTTTGGGATGTTTTATTAAGGCCACTTTACACATTTAAGTCACTGGATCTCATTTGTAAGAGCTGCATAATAAAATAGCATAATATGAATCTGCCCAGATTCACACACTGTGTTAGCCATCTAAAAACACTGAAGGAATTAGAGTTGGAATGGAAAAGCGACCCCATATTTTATTTTCTCCCTCCTAGTTTGTCAGTCATGCTGAACGGTGTTGCTGTACGTGGTAGTTAAGGTTATTTTCTCTAGGTTTATTCACTTCTGATTCAACACATTTAAGGCATGAATCAGTCTGATTCTGTTTTGCTTCTTGCCATGCTTCCATCTGTGCTTTTCACCCTCTGTGCTTCTGTAGCAACCACCCTTAGTTCCCACTTAGACCCTTTTTTCAGTCTGAAGTCTAGAGGGATGCCTTGTCCTTTTACTTAATCTTGATTTGGAGCATTGAGTACCTTAATCAGATAAACAGCGACCTAAAGTCATATCTCTCTATTACTCTATTTCATAATGTTCTGAATGTTTTCTCACCTTGAAAGTACGGTGACATTATTTGAAGTCTGTCCAGAATGCTAAACATGCCTAATTTATAAGGTACATTGATTAGGTATGTTTATTTTACGGCTCATGAGCTCTATAAATCTATGATTTTTTTTCCTGATAATAGTTACAGTGCCTTCAGAAATTGTTCATACCCTTTCTCCTTTTCCACATTTTGTTGTATTGCAGCCTGAATTTAAAATGGATATAATTTTGACTTTTTGTCACTGGGCTCAACACAATACCCCATAATGTCAGAGTGGAATTTAAACAAAGTAATTCAAAATGAAAAACTGAAGTGTCTTGAGTTAATAAGTATTAAACCCCTTTTTATTGCACGCCTAAATAAGTTCAGGAGTAAAAAAGTCACATTATGAGCTGCATGGATAGTGTTTAACGTGATTTTTGAATGACTACCTCATCTCTGTACTCCACACATACTGTACAAGTATCTGTCCCACAGTGTCCCCCAGTGAATCTCATACCCAGATTCAACCATAAAGACCAGGGAGGTTTTCCATTGCCTCGCAAAGAAGGGCACCTATTGGTAGATGGGTTTTAAAAAAGCAAGACATTGAATATCCCTTTGAGCATGGTAAAGTTATTAATTACACTTTGGATGGTGTATCAGTCACGACGAAGAGAGCAGCATAGCACCCTGCATCCCTCTGCTGGTTTTTCTCTGAAACTAAGCAGGGTTGATTCTGGTTGGTCCCTGAATGGGACCCCAGATGCTGTTGGAGGGCCAGTAGGAGGCACTCTTTCCTCTGGTCTGAAAAAAAAATATCCCAATGCCCCAGGGCAATGATTGGCCTGTGTAAGGTGGTGCCTTTTGTCCTGACTCTCTGTGGTCATTAAAGATGCCATGGCACTTATTGGTCTTAATTCCCAATCTGTCCTTCATACCATCATGACCACCTAACCATCCCCAGCTTACAATTGGCTCATTCATCCCCCCTCCTCTCCCCTGTAACTATTCCCCAGGTTGTTGCTGTAGATGAGAATGGGTTCTCAGTCAAGCTGGTAAAGTAAGGGTTAAACATACAGAACAAAAATATAAATGCAACAATTTCAAAGATTTTACTGAGTTGCAGTTCATATAACGAAATCAGTCATCTGAAATAAATGAATTAGGCCCTAATCTATGGATTTCACATGACTGGGCAGGGATGCAGCCGTGGATGGGCCTTGGAGGGCATACGCCCCCCCCCCCCCCCCCCCCCCCGTGTAATGATCATGCTGTTTAATCAGCTTTTTGAAATGCCTTACCTGACAGGTAATGGATTATCGTGGCAAAGGATACATGCTAACTAACAGGGAAGTAAACAAACTTGTGCACAAAATGTGAGAGAACCTTTTTTGTGCGTATGGAACATTTCTGTGATTTTTTTATTTCAACTCATGAAGCATGGGACAAACACCTTACATGTTGCATTTATATTTTTGTTCAGTGTAAAAACAAAGGAAGGAAACTGCTCAGGGATTTCACCATGAGGCCAATAGTGAATTAAAACAGTTAGTTTAATGGCTGTGACAGGAGAAAACTGAGACTGGATCAACAACATTGTAGGACTCCACAATACTAACCTAAATGACAGAGTGAACAGAAGGAAGCCCTTACAGAATTAATAATATTCCAAAACATGCATCCTGTTTGCAACAAAGTTGGGGCAAAGCAATACATTTTTTGTCCTGAATACAAAGTGTTATGTTTGGGGCAAATCCAATACAACCCATTACTGAGTACCACTCTCCATATGTTTAAGCATGGTGGTGGCTGCATCATCTTATGGGTTTTGTTGTAATTGTTAAGGACTGGGAAGTTTTTCAGGATAAAAAAATAAACAATATGGAGCTAAGCACAGGCAAAATCCTAGAGGAAAACCTGGTTCCCTCTGTTTTCCTCCAGACACTGGGAGATGAATTCAGAAGGACAATAACCTAAAACACAAGGCCAACTGGAGTTGCCAACCAAGAAGATAGTGAATGTTCCTGAGTGACCAGTTTACAGTTTTTACTTAAATCGTATTGAAAATCTATGGCAAGACCTGAAAATGGTTGTCTAGCAATGATCAACAACCAATTTGACAGAACTTGAAGAATTTTTAAAAGAATAATGGGCAAATGTTGCACAATCCAAGTGTGGAAAGCTCTTAGAGACGTAGCCAGAAAGACTCACAGCTGTAATCGCTGCCAAAAGGTGCTTCTACTACAAAGTACTGACTCGGGGGTGTGAATACTTGTGTAAATTTGATATTTCTGTATTTAATTTTCAACACATTTTCAAAACTTTCTAAAAACTTGTTTTCAATTTGTCCTTATAGGGTATTGTGTGTAGATGTGAATCCATTTTGAATTCGGGCTGTAACACAACATAATGTGGAATATGTCAAGGTGCGTGAATACTTTCTGAAGACATTGTATACTTTACCAAAGTGAACTATCCCATTATCACTGTTTATCATGGTTCATATTTAGTTGTGAAGTGACAGGACAGTCACCTTCTACCATTTTTGTACATTTCTGTTTTAATTGTTTCTGTTTCTTCTGATTTTGTTCATCTTTACCCATCTATTTTTGTTGAATTGGACTTCTCAGGCTATACTTTCACAAGTAAGTTTCTCGTCTGCCTGTCTTTGCATCCTTCTCTTTCACTGTTTTCATTTCATCCATTTATTTTAAACATTTATGTAAAAAACTGAATTAACAATTGCTAGTTTTATAGATGAAAAAACATATTTTCAATGGACAATTGAATTTGCTTTGTTTCGTTATCTCATTGAATTAAGAATTCTACTTAGCCATTACCTCAAAGCTTTGATTGGAGCATTTTGGTATTTGCTTTCAATAAATTAAAACGTTCACACAATAACTCTTGTCTCAAACATTTCCAGACGGCATACCATTTCATTACTCTAACATGGACTCAGGTTTGTTTCAGTCATATTGTAGTTTCTAACCAGACTTTGAGCGTGTAATACATGAGTGACCATGTACCGTGCAATCACATAGTTCCATAGCTCATTTTTAGCCACTTGCTTCTCCTGTGTGCATCTTGTCCCCTCTCCCTTTGTACAGTGAACTGATTGACCCCTGATTGACTTAAAATAGTCACTCAATCCTTAGCCAATTGTACAGATACTCAGTAATTCGTATGAACATAATGAGCAATAACAACATGTTGGACAGTGTTATTGCCCATACAGCAGCGTATACAAACAAAGACAAAGAACTGAGCCGCATTATCAGCCAAAGGGAAATATAAATATTCAGTGCCATTAGTTTCTCAATGATGACTCATTGTTTATGTGGCACAATTTAAATGTAGCCTGAGATATCGGCAACAGACAGGATCCAGCCGTGGTTGGGTTTGATGGTTTGTTGCCGTTCATGAAGGGATACTTTGGGATTTTGGCAATCTGCATCCAGTATGAAGGAAGTTAAGTGGTAGTTTCGTGAGCCAATGCTAACTAGCATTAGCACAATGACTGGAAGTCTATTGTATCTACTAGTATGCTAGCAGTTACCATAGACTTCCAGTCATTGCACTAATGCTAGTTAGCAATTTCATTAACACTAGTCAGCAACTTCCTTCAAACTGCACGCGAGACATAAAAATGGTATCCACAAGCTAATCTGACTCTGCCAAAAATGGGCAAAATTCTGAAGTATCCCTTTAAGGCATCCCTAATTCACCGGGCATCAGCTTTTCCACCGGGTTTATTGCATCTCTGCTCAGCCATGACAGTGTGAGGCAACATTACAGAGAAGCCTATTTTTCCCCCTCATAAGACCCTAGTACAAAGGCAGAGAAGCGCAACAAAGACAACATCTCATAATTATGCTGATTCTCTTATGTTGTTATGTTTGGAGGAGATGGATACCATCATCTGTTTTTATTGTGGAGGCTAACCTGCCTGGATGGGAGAGGTGATTGGTGGGATAATGGTTGGAACACTCCAAACACACACTTAACATTCCTCAGGGCCTGCATGACTAGCCAGGAGCACAGGGATGGCATAGACTTTAGTCTTCTCTGTTGTTGTATGAGTACTACTGTATTACAGTACTACTGTATTTCCAGGGTGTAAGGGACAACTTGTAAATCTAGACAAAAGCTGTTGATATGAAATGGCATATAATGAAATAATTACTTTAAAAACATATGATCATATATATTTAATATAATTATGTTATACAAGTTTTAAATTAATCTCCTTTAATTGGTTTGTGTGTGCAGGTGTGTGTGTCATAGTACTAGTTAGGAGGACTCAGGGTTTACAAGATGGGCCATAGTGAATGCTCTCTTGTACATTTCTGTGTCATGCCATTGTTCTACACAGTGTCTCCATCAATTGGGAACAGAAGACATGTCTTAGTTTTTGAAATACCGTGACCTAAGTTAAAACAATTAGAAGTCCATAGTGTCACAACCACCCTTATAGAAGTCCTACTAGAATAAGAGGTAAGCCAGGTGTCCACCGAACCTGCAAAGGGATATGACAATTCACTAAGGGCTAACCCGATGCTCAAGGTTCCTAACCAGATCCCCAGGACATTTCAACCAAAGCTGAGGACCAGGGAGGTGTAGTCATGGGTACCATGTCAGAGACAGAGCCCCCTGTGTTGAGGTTCCCCTTTCCCTCTGGGGACTCCACCTGATGACCCACAGAGGGCAGCGGGTAACACAGCTGTTCCTGTAGCCATGACAACACATATCCTCGCTCCAGTCAAGGCAACAGAGACCCAGTGACCCATGGCAATAGCCTTGAGGACAACTCTGTAGATTGCATGTAGAAGGGGGTTTTACCTCTGTAGGTAGAGGAAGTCACCAGTAAACCGGCCATGGTGGTCGAGGCTGAGGTGGTGGAAGGAACTATGGAGACTGTTCTAACGTCAGCAACCACACCTCAAATTACATATACAACAGCAGCTACCTCACAAAATGCTCCCAACACACTCACGCAGCATTCCAGCTGGTGATCTGATGTAATTGGAGAGTGAGTATGCCTTTTTAAGGGATGGCTCAGCCTCCTTCTCCCTTTTTTTTTTCAGAAACCCTTCTAACATGATGTGCCTTGGCTATGGCACCATGGAAACCTGGCTATAAATACCTCGGCTGCCTCTCAGCTTTTATGCAATTGCAGTGAAAAAAAAGATGTTTATTGGTTATTATGCAGCTATCCAAAATGTGATTTCCAGTCTGCTCTAAGCGTCCGTCTCTCCCCAGCATGCTTGTGTGGACCGAATCCCTATTAATAATTAAAAGGTTGAGAAGATTTTTCTTTAGGTCATTTTTGCATTCTCTCAAAATGTATTATCTGCAATGGACTTTACCACAAATATGTGGTTTGCAATATCTGCGGTTTGCCAGACATAGTTGCTGGCCTGCTCATGCAAGACGGATTATCACTCAAATTCTAACCGGCGACACAACTGAATTTCTGATTGTACTTCTGTTTCTGAACTGATGACAACTTAAAGGCAGTCAAGCAGTGTGAAGCTTCTTTGCGAAGTCGATGGCTTATGAGCGTTTCTTGCAAATATCATGTCAAAAGCAGGCATGCTTTTTTCAAATTAAATTTCAAATTACAACATTTCTCATTTTTAAATTGGCAGTGTTCTACCAAGTCTTTTTCACTCTGGTTGGAGTTGTTCTGTCAATGGCCGCAGTGTTGCTTTTATCATTTGGTGTCTTTGTCTGCCATACCATTCCTCACCTCATTTACAGTATATCTAAGGAAAGCCTGACCCACTTGAAGCAACAACTTAGGTTCCCTTAGACAGTTCTACCCTCACTTGTGTACAAATAGAGCCTGGTAAATTAGGCGTATTGTACATTGATAGTCCATTTTATGGTTCACTTACACAATATGCTTTTGTCACTAATAACAAGATTTTAGATGTTCACAGTTAATTAATTGAGTCATACAAGAGAATAGTTTCTCATATAACTATTTTCAGCTGACTACCAATGATACATTTTCATTGTCATGAGTCTGCACAAATCGGTGGTTTTTACAAGAACACCTACCTTGTGGGTAATGACTCATGATTATCTTGAGAAAGCAGCTTGGTGGAAATGAATTGTGTTTGTGTTGATAAAGTGGGTTCAATTCTAATGATAATTGTCAAACATAGACCAACATACTACCTGCTTCAAACAAGGCTTATGGAAACTCATCTTCTGCTCTTAGGAATTTTAATGTGGGGAGGTCAATATGTATTTAGAATTTACAGGGCTACCTGCTGGTGTTCCTAATGAGATAAGAATATGATAGTGTACGTTAAAGGAGTGTGAAACTTTATTTTATTACAGTACAATGTAGATTCCAGCTGATTTTAATGATAGAACACAGTTAAATACGTTCCATAATAGCAGCATCTCAGGTTGTGGTATGACACATTCTCATGGTGAATGTGATGTTGTACTGTACATCATGATTTTGAAGTGCTCTTGTTCATGAGGTGTTTCATGCTGCTCAGCATAAGCCTTATCTGAAAGTCGATATGACGCTCTATGGTGGGTTGGTGCCAGTGGATGACTGATGTGTACCGAGGGGGTGCTCTGCCATCAGGATGTTCAGTCGTCTGTAACACTAACGACTTGCACTGCCCTCTCTGGGGAATCGCGGGCACCTCTCACCATGTTTTCACCATCTTGCAGTTTCGTCAGTGACACCAACCTTCATTCCTTCAACCAGTGCAGCCCTTAGTGAGTATGCCGGTGTGTCTCCCTCTACCCCCCAATATCCCTCTCTATGCCTGCTTGGTCTCACACTGCTTAGTGCTACTCGCTCCGCTTTAGAGACGAGGAGCTACTGCTGTACTGTTATTAGTTATAGGGTTGGTCAGTGATACAGAGAGACATTCAGGCAGTCACTGACTCTGCTCACTGCCTCAATCCTTAGTACAGTTCCACTGACTAACCTCAGCCAGCAAGAAACAGGTTGCCCTCTACTTAAAACAGGTTGCCCTCTACTTGATATGAATTCAGTTAACCCCAAACGCATGTATTACAAAACACTGTGCTTTTGGTATCGGCCCCCACAGTTTGGCGTGTGTTTGATTTCAAGGAATTTAGAGTGGGTTTTACAGACATTCTTCTTTAATGTCGAAGCAGTGCAGTGCAGCATGCAGCACACATCTGATTACAGGATTGATCACTGCAACATTAGGTAACACTACTGCATGTTGTCTGATTAGTCTAAAGAAGGGCGCTACCGTCCTGCCATTAACTAACATCTCCACCATTAGCTTTAGCACACCTAGAGCTTCTCTGCCCTTTAGATATATAGCTAGTCTCTTTATTTTGTACATTCCATTCTCTGTCTTTCTTCCTGTCTGTGCATCTGTGGCTCCTCGGCTATGCCAGGTGTTATGTCTGAACACTCTTCTAAGATGTAGGCAGCTCCCTTCATTGACCTCTTCTGTCTTTCCCCTGGCGGCTATGGTATTGACAATGACGTCAGGTAATATTTGGGGTGTTCCATGGCTAACCATGACAGAGTGCATTTCATATACACTAGATGACCAGAGGTATGTGGACACCTGCTCGCCGAACATCTCATTCCAAAATCATGGTCATTAACATGGAGTTGGTCCCCCCTTTGCTGCTATAACAGCCTCCACTCTTCTTGGAAGGCTTTCTACTAGATGTTGGAACATTGCTGGAGGGCCACAAGAGCATTAGTGAGGTTGGCCACTGATGTTGGGCGCCTATGCCTGGCTCGCAGATCTCGACAAACCATTTCTGTATGGACCTCGCTTTGTGCACGGGGGCATTGTCATGCTGAAACAGCAAAGTGCCTTCCCCAAACTGTTGCCACAAGGTTGGAAGCACAGAATCGTCTAGAATGTCATTATATGCTGTACTGTTAAGATTTCCCTTCACTTGATCTAACGGTCCTAATCCGAACCATGAAAAACAGCCCCAGACCATTATTCCTCCTCCACCAAACTTTACAGTTAGCACTATGCGTACGAGCAGGTAGCTCCCGGCATCCGCCAAACCAAGATTCGTCTGTCGGACTGCCAGATGGTGAAGCGTGATTAATCACTCCAAAGAACACATTTCCACTGCCCCAGAGTCCAATGGCAGCGAGCTTTACACCACTCCAGCCGATTGCGCATTGTGATCTTAGGCTTGTGTGCCCTGCTCGGCCATGGAAACCCATTTCATGAAGCTCCTGATGAACAGTTCTTGTGCTGACGTTGCTTCCAGAAGATGTTTTGAACTCCGTAGTGAGTGTTGCAACCTAGGACAGACAATTTTTACACACTACACGCTTCAGCACTCGGCGGTACCGTTCTCTGAGCTTGTGTGGCCTACCACTTTGCGGCTGAGCCGTTGTTGCTCCTAGATGTTTTCACTTCACAATAACAGAACTTACAGTTGACCCAACTCGAGCAGGGCAGAAATTTGACGAACTGACTTGCTGGAAAGGTGGTATCCTATGACGGTGCCATGTTGAAAGTCACTGACCTCTTCAGTAAGGCCATTCTACTGCCAATGATTGTCTATGAAGATTGCATGGCTAGGTGCTTGATTTTATACACCTGTCAGCAACGGGTGTGACTGAAATAGCCGAATACACTCAATTGAAGAGGTGTCCACATACTTTTGTATATATAGTGTACTTGTATCTAAGGGAGCCTGGTTTGACAGACAGCAAAAAAAAAAGATTATTCTGACAGACTGGGGATTTCTGAAAGATAACTGATCTTTGATTTAAAAGAAGAGAGGATAACAGGGAAAAAAAGCATATAATGATGCATTTAGCTGTTCTAAGGGTGGTCTAATGCAGGCGTTAGATTACGAGCGTTTTCAAGTACAATGTTAATAATGATGTTTTTAGGAAACAACTCGGTGATTTAACGATGCTCCTACGAAGGTTCTTACGATGAGTTTAGCCTTAAGATGCTTTTGGGAAACTGGGCCCAGGACTTAAATTTTCCCAGTATCTTTAACAGATTTATGAATAACAGTAGGGATGTTAATCTGTCCTAACATAAATCCTGTGACTCATGAAAAGAGAAGGAAGAAAGGGGGGGGGGGGGGATTCATAAAATAACAATTCTCTGGTGGCAAAGAATGAGAGGCATAGATGAGCAACTTCCTATTATAAGATAAAGCTATGCTCTTGTGTATCATGTTACTGAGACTCATGGTTGTTGATGACAGTTACTGATAAGATTGATTAGAAAATGTGGTTTGTTTGCAGGATAGTGTGTTTTAATGAGGATTTTGAAGTTCCCACATTGGTAACCTAGCCATGTGTTTCATGCTCTTGGGAGAGGTAAAGGTTCGGGAAAGGTAAATCAGGTTTCCCTAAGGTATTGTTAGGATAACCATAGATGATTTGATTGGCTGTAAATTAGGAAGCTGCTATGGGTCAACATTGGGTCCTCGTGTGTGTGTGTGTGTGTGTGTGTGTGTGAAAATATAAGGAAGCCTGAGGAACTATTTTGTAGGTGATGTACCAGGCTGACCAATATACATCATATAACAGCTGTATAATAACACTGGTCTATTAGTTACTAATTCGATTTTGACTCACCTGTAGAATGATAAGTTGTTGAGCTTATAGGCTCTATGTAACTAATATTAACAAATCAGTCATTATTCAATACTGATTGCCTTCACGTGTGATTAGTATTCTAGTTAGCTAAATGTGAAAAATGGCATGAGGGATTTTTCCTCAAGGCTTCAGGTGTGTTAACAAGTGTGCGTTCTTTATATGCATTTGATACTAGGTAATTGGAGTAAGTATGTTGCATGTCTAATGATGTTTATAATTCATTAAACGAGGTTCAGAGTTCACTCAGTGTTGCTGTGATTCATGTTTATTTCCTCTATGAACATATATACATTATTTCTTAAAGTATGGGACTTTATACTATGGTATGGGTTTATTCTCCATTCTCATACATCGAGGCCATACATTTTGACAATATGCCCTCAGAGATACAGTATGTACCCTGAAGTCCTACAATGTGTGAGGACTTCAGCTATCTCATTTAGCTATCTCATCTGTTGCTGATCACCCCCCCCCCCCCATTTAGCTATCTCCTCTGTTGCTGATCAACCCCCCCACCCGCAAATGTGGTCATATTGTTGTTGTCATAAACCATATTTAGTTGCACATATGACATTTGACAATGTGCTTTGTCAATCAGTATTGTCAATACTGCAGAGTTTCCTCTGGTTTCCTTCTTTTTTTTTACACAACTTGGTTGGAGCCAAAATGTACAATGTACACAGAAAACAAGGTTCTATGAAGACACTTTAAGGTCAAGAGTTTTCCTAAATATATATTACAGTCTCATATAAAGCCATTATTTTGTTTGTGTAGAAATAGAGTATAAAAAATGTATATTTGCATGAATTCCAGTCCAGAGGAAATACTGTTTCAAAGAAAGATGCATGAGGCAAATTTGGACGGACAGCATTTGATGGAATTGGCATCTAGTTCACACAAAAACATTACAGTGACATATCTTAACCTGCATATATGAGCCTGCTTATTCCTGGTCATGACATATCTATTCAATACACTGAAAACCCGAAACTGGATGTCTTAAAATGCTTCATGTATCTAGTTGCTGTACATGTTTTCTATGTCTATTTGATGTGTAAAGAAGTTATATTGTGAACTTATGTATTTATTTTTGTCCTTTGTGTTTCTGTTTTGTATCATTTTGTCTTTAACTTTCTTATTGTTTTGTACCTTACCCATGTTTACATAATTTAAAAATGTTTTGTATTTTCCATGTGACCCCCCCTCCACTTTCCTTTCAACCAATCATGTGCCTGCGTATCATATGACTTTGTCATGTGGCTCTTGCATGGTGCTGATGATGTCGTCTTCGTTGGTGAACAGAAGGTAATTATTTTTGTTCTGTTTAGTCAATTCGTATTATATCAACAAGCAGCAGTGGGAAACATCGATTTGATTTTAAGCTAAAATAATCTACTTTGATAGAACAATAGAGAGCAACCATTGAATAGATTTTGACCTTAGGTCAACCTGCATTCTATCCAATCATATTACTACAATTGTATGTAGATTTGTGTATGCTTACTTGGTATCCCACTAAAAGACAGGGTATAATTCACATTTTTATGAGAGGTGTATATTTCCCTCTTTGCCTTCTTAAAAGCTATAATATATTAAATATGCTGCTATATAGCTATCAGTGAGCATTACATAATGAAGTTGAAGATAAGCAAGTGGTTGACCTCTAACCCTGATGTATTTTCTAGAGTTTTCTTTTTTGGTGCCTCCAATGGCTATCATATGCAAACAGAACATATTTTTAAAGCACTTTTTTTGAAACCATCACCTATAGCAACTGCATCGCACTCTCATTGAATTGTATATTACCTGGATTGACCTACTCATCCATGGAGTTAATTCCTTTTCAAACTCTGTCTCCCAGAATGCTTTTCTGGACAGACTAACAGTGGTATTCACCCCACATTACTGCATGCATGCAAGTTCACCCCTCTTTCCTCCAACTTCCTTGTTTCTTTTCAACTGTCTCACCAGACAGGAAGTTCTGGCCTGTCTGCATGTACAGTATGTCCTGTCTGTCTGTCTGTGTTCGTCTTCCAGAGTGCCTCTGTGTTATTCACATGTATTGATACAGACTGAAAACTTACAGTCCCATTTACAATTCATGAGTTCTTTAACCCATCTGGTGTGACAATAATATTTCCATTGCATTTGGGCACAACAAACCTATCAATAAGCTCATTTGTTCACACATGCGGGGATGTCTTTAAAGGAGCTGAAAAAGTGAATAAGAATTTAGGTGATTCAGTGAAGGTAGCTCAAGTTTTATTTACTCCAGAACATAATTGCCTTTAACCATGTCAGTTCATGTCAGTTAGAGTAAAGGATCTGACAAATAAAACCTTTTTGTCTAATGTAACGTTCAGAAATTGATATGACGTATGTATGCACTACTGTGCAGACAAACTTAAAGTAATGCTATCTGTACAGTATTTATTTAGGGAGACCAATAAAAAGGTTGAGTTATTGTTGCATCAGATGAAAATGGGCATGATCATGCGACTATCACAAATTGATACTTCAAAATCTCCCCGAATCACTACATATTGAATAAAATATGGTGTTTGCATGAAAGAGCATGTTTTTGTTAATATCTCTAATTCATGTATAACCTTAATGGCTCTTCTTTCTTCTTAGCATTTGGAAAAACCTCACCTAACTGGGAATGATGCTCATGACTGGATAAACTATGAATATAACTCTCTGTACATGCCACTTTTTCTTATCACTAACCCTGTTTATTTCAATTCCGGCATCATATCATGCTTACTCCAAGACTATTTATTCTAATGCATTTTCAAGAGAATGTAATCAGAAAATCTGAGATCAAGAACAAGTGCCTTCACGCATGCCTAATTGACTAATTGTGTAATCCCTGCAATCAATGTTTCAAGTGTCATTAATTAAGATACAACTCAATTTAAATAAAAATGAAAGAAAGTACTCAGCTTTTCAGGGCCACGGTAGAGGATAAAAATGAAAAATACAATCCAATCATCCTAGGATTCAGTCAGGTTGAAGTCAGGGAGCTTTAGGCCAAGATCCACTTGATCGGGTGGAGCAGGTTTCAACCGTCTGTCTTTAACCCTATGATTTCTTATTTTTCTTACCTTATTTTGGCTGAAGTCAAAGGAGGTGGTCCAAACAGACTTCCATGCTGAAGTATAATTGAAAGTCCAACATTAATATTTCCTCCTGCACTTCCATAGGTTTCTTTCAGAATGCCTGGAACCATTTCTGTTGTCAACTGCTCTTTCACTGCCCTCTGTGGGAATGATCTGCTCTCAGAGTTAATTGGTGGTTAAATATCATCAGGGTGATCATGGGCAACAATGCTCCCTCAAGATTGGCACTGAGCTTCAAAACTTGTACCAGTTGTGACCTAAGGTCAGGGTGTCTGACTGCAAAATGTCAGAAAAGAATACATACAAATGGGACAGTAAATAATCTCCTTTGATCTCAGCAAAAAAACAAGCAATTCGGTGTACATTGCAGATGTGCTGCAGCAGCCAATTGAAACCTGATACCACCTTTTGGGCGGTTAGTGATAGTGGGGAGTAGAATACTGGAGCTGTATGTAACATTCTGTGAGTTATTTAAATAGCATATTCACACCGCTAACTGTGTGTAACCAATGTGCCCATGATGAATGAGTTATGGTGATTGAAGTCTCCTCCCTAAACTCTCTTTGACTGAGGTGACATGGCTGTAAATTTGAACGCTAACATCATTAGACACGAACACAGGCACTCTCAAAAGGTGCACACACACACACATACTGTACACATGCTGGAACACACCAACCCTCCCTTCCCAGCAGATCATGATTATGTTATTAAATGTAATAGAGTAACATGTCTAATCAAGATGAGGAGGATAATTAGCCTGTGTCCCTGTCATTAGTCTGGAGGAGAGGCCAGATAACGAGCTGCACCTGAAGGAGAATTACATATTCCCATCAGCTCACCCCACTACCCACGGCCCTCACCCCACTACCCACTGTCCCTCTGTCATAAAACCGCCCTTGAGTCTATGAGGGACAAAACTTAATTGTATCGTCTTGTAACATCCTCTGCCACTGCCACTATAAAGACAATCCATTTGTCCTCTAGATGTATGACATTTAAAGCAGTAAATGCACAAAAACCAGAGTAAAGCGATGGACAATAAGTGCGTATCCCACAGTGGTTTGGGCTCCTGAAGCGGTGGGGCAGAGTGGGAACGTGTGTTGGTTCTCCGACAATGGGCTTTGATGAGGGACAGATGCATTCAGCCATGCCACCTGCATTAAGGGCCAAGGGCAGGAGACTGAGCTGAGCATGTAGGTCGATGCCATGGTAACTGACTGACCGCGGTGTCCCGCTATGTCCCGTTTAGGGGAGCCCAGTCCCCCTAAGCTGGAGGGAAAGCTGCAGACCATGGGCAACGCCCTCAAGGTCAACTGGATCAAGCAGGACGATGGGGGCTCGCCCATCAAACATTACCTGATCAGATACAGGGCTGTGAGTATGACAAACAAGGAGGTAA
This sequence comes from Oncorhynchus mykiss, assembly GCF_057628025.1. Taxonomy (NCBI): domain Eukaryota; kingdom Metazoa; phylum Chordata; class Actinopteri; order Salmoniformes; family Salmonidae; genus Oncorhynchus; species Oncorhynchus mykiss. The sequence continues at coordinate 25,523,081 of NC_143031.1, forward strand.
CGCTGTGTATACCGCTTTGCTTCCTGGTTTTCCCCAAAAATATGATTTTCAGAGTATTTATTACGTATCTCCCCTGTTTGATTGTACTGTGATGATTTCAGTTTAGCAAAACGCACATAGACTTATGGATATACATATGAAAAACTGAGGAATGGATCATATGATTTGAATAGATTGACAACAGATCACTATTGTGTTTATGCCTAGATTAATAAATGGTTAGGGATTCATGTAGGAAGATTCATGGATGGCCAAATAAGTGTGAATGCATAGAAAGATTTTACAGTGATATAAAGTGATGGGCAGTTTTCTTGAGTGTCATAGCCACGGATGTCTGAGTCCTGTCTGAGTGTTTCACCCCCCCTTTTCTGCGACCCTCCCTAGAAGCACGTTTCGGACTGGAAGCCGGAGATCCGTCTGCCCCATGGCAGTGAGTACGTGGTGCTGAGCAGTCTGGACTGGAACACAGAGTATGAAGTCTACGTGGTGGCCGAGAACCAGCAGGGCAAGTCCCAGCCCGGCACCATCTCCTTTAGGACTGCAGCAGAGCCTACCACCATCCCAGGTACTGCCCCCCACCCTGCACCTCAACGACACACACACTGCCAACAGAAACACTGCCACCGTGACCAGATGTATCTATGTTTATTCCTCCAGTCCTTCACCCAAATGGACTTCTAGTCAGGTCTTGAGACAACCGTAGTGCTGACACAGATATAGACGTCATTCCTCTGTCCTGATATGTTGGATTAACCTGTTGGGGTAATTGATTGGTTTGAACCTTTCTGCTGGATGATGGCAGTTACATGCTGTTACAGCAGTTACATGCTGACTACACCGGGCACGCAAGTGCGTCTGTACGCATGTTGATTTTGTCCATCCACACCAAATGCGATCAGGTTGATATATCAAAACAAATTCTGAACCAACTATATTAATTTGGAGACAGGTCGATACACATTCATGGACATTTAGCTCGCTAGCTAGCTTAGTATTGCCAGCTAATTTGTCCTGGGATATAATTAAACATTGGGTTGTTATTTTACCTGAAATGCACAAGGTCCTTTTTTTCCTGGATCTCAATTTTGAGACACAAAATCAAGTGTTCTCTACTCTGACAATTAATCCACAGATAAAAGGGGAAACCTAGTTAGTTTCTTGTAATCTCTCCTCCTTCAGTCTTAGTCTTCTTCTTCTTCTGTGGACTTTATATGCCAGTTGGCAACCAACTTTAAGATGCATCTCAGCTTAGCTTTCAATCACCCACCTGGGTATATGCTCCTAAAAACCAATGAGGAGATGGGAGAGTTGGGACTTGCAGGAGATGGGCGAGGCGGGACTTAGCACCTGGCTACGCAGATGCTCATTGACTCACGCGAGCAGTCTGGAAGAAATGGTTTAATAACATGTATGTGTAACATTATTTTCGCAACTCTTGCGCGCGCAACACGAACGGTGTGGTCAGCATTTTAGTCTCACTGTTTTAGGCAGAATATTTTTGCCCACTGTGAGTCTTTGTTGCCGTAGGGTAGGGCTGTTCAATATGGGTCCTGGAAGGCCAAAACACTTCTGTTTTTCATCCTTTACATCTAATAAGGGACTGTTTTAGACCTAGGAGCACCAGAGTGGAATTAAGTACCAAGTAGAAACAAAAAATTGTGTTTCGGCCTCCAGGACCGGAAATTGAACAGCCCTGCTGTAGAGTGAGATTAGTCCTTTGGTCTCTGCAGGCCTATAACGTCTTGGCTGACACTGCTGCACAGGTTCAGTGAGCAATAATGTCAGGACAAATTGTATCTGTCAGGCCTAGAACATTCTCTTCAAGTCCATAGCGATGCCCCTGCCTCGGTGGTCACGGTCAGCTGATGCTCTGTTGACAGTGTTGTGGCCTGAGAGGTTTGCATTTTAACTTGGGTTGCCTCCCCACTGACCAAACCTGAGCTTGGAACCTGTCTCTTTCTATTTATCTCTTTCTCTTCATCTATATGTTTTTGTCTCTCTTACTTTTCCACCTCCCTTCTGTCTTTTTCTCTTTCTTATGCCTCTATTGGTAGCTCCCTCTATCTCTTTTGAGCTCTCTTTTTCCCCATCTTCCATGCTTCCTCTCTCTTGCAATTTATCCCATGCACATTCTCTCTCTCTGGCTTTTTTGATGTTTCAATGAAAGAGGATCAAAAGTCAGTGTCACTCTCCTCTATCTCTCTTTCTTTTTCTCTTTTTTTCTCTTTCTGTCTGTCTTTCTATTTCAACGCCAGGTTTAATGGGTCTCAGTTCAGGCTCACTGCTGTATTTACTGACCTGAATATGTGCCTTGGCTCTGTGGGGATGCAGCCTCCGTGGGGATGCAGCCTCCAGTCTTGCATGGGGACGCTTCAATAGGATTAATGTGTTAATGCTTTACTTGAGACCTAACAGGCATCTATCTGCCAGTGCATGGCACAGGGACCGGCTTTTTCACGCACTTTGTGGGAACCATCCATATACTGTAGCAGTGGGAGGTTTGGATCACTCATTATTCCACCAGAGCAGGTTCACGGACACCGTCCAAGTTCCCTTTTTATGTACTTCTTTATTACATTTTTTCATTAGAGTTATTTTGCCACTACATGGGTTGCAGTGCTAATGCCAGTGCCAGTTGTTTTTATGCGAAGCGTGTGGGTGTTTGAGGATTAAAAAGGGGGGTATATTTTTAAGCTAAACATCTGCACTGACGTAAGGTCCACAGCTGTTATTGGTAAATGTGGCCAAAAACAGCTGCTGTGTCATAAATCCAGACTCGCTCTGTGTTATATATTGGCTATGCAACTTATTAGCTAAATAAATATAAGTGAGTGCATATGATATGAAGTTTACTATTTTTTGTTGACTTTATCCTCTTCATACAGTTCCAGTCAAAAGTTTGAACACACCTACTCATTCAAGGATTTTTCTTTATTTTTTTGTCTTTTCTACATTGTAGAATAATAGTGAAGACATCAAAACTATTAAATAACACATATGGAATCATGTAGTAACCAACAAAATGTTAAGCAAATCAGAATTTATTTTGTATTTGAGATTTTTCAAACTAGTCACGCTTTGCAGTGATGACAGCTTTGCACACTCTCTAGAAAATTGAAAAAATAAAGAAAAACCCTTGGACCCTTGAAGGTGTATCCAAACTTTTGACTGGTACTGTCTGTATATATATATATATATATATATATATATATATATTCTAAAAAGTAAACTTCAATCGATGTTCCTCAGTGCAGGTCAAGTTAAAAACAAGGTAAGGTTGAATAAAGAAAATACTGACCCACTTGTTTTCACGTCTCCTGGAAGGATTGATATTTTGAGCGTGCTCAATACTGAGCGTTCAAGGGTCACTGGAGTCCTAAATTGACCAATCCAAATCTCCCTGGCTAAGGTTGACATGGAGTAAAGCTATTCAAAAGCAATTCACTTTTGCAGTTTTAGTAACATGAGATCACCCATTAATCCATTTCACCTGCCATTTGATATCGCCTTGACATTGTAACCAGTTTTTATTTTTGAATGTGTGTTTTGCTTGGGCAACTCTTCCGCATGGAGAATTCGATTTAATTACTCTCTCCTTGATGTGATCTCACATCCAGGGGCTTGCCCATTATTTAAATTAAACAAACAGTATGATCTGTACTGTAATTGTTGTGAGAACACACCTGTTGTTAATTAACCAGGGAGAATGTCCTATATGTGTTATTATAAACCGGGTAGTTTGGGTCCTGGATGCTGATTGGCTGAAAGCTGTGGTATATCTGACAATCTACCACGGGTATGACACAAAATTACTGTTCTAATTATCTTGGTAACCAGTTTATAATTGCAATAAGGCACTTTGGGAGTGTGTAGTATAAGCAATAAGGCCAGAAGGAGGTTGAGTATATGGCCAATATTATACCACGGCTAAGTGCTGTATCCAGGCAATCCGCGTTGTGTCGTGCTTCAGAACAGCCCTTTGCTGTGGTATATTGGCCATATACCCGACCTCCTCGGGCCATATTGCTGAAATATATGTGTCTCTGTCGATATTTCCCATCACGCAGCACCTTTAACTATTCTCTGACCTTTCACCTTTGCTTGCTGTGATACACTTCATTTGTTGTGCTACTAACATGCTATTGATTTTATTTTTTACTTTGATCCTCTAACTTGCTTGGATTTCCTTTTTTATTCCCTTGTTTAGTCTCAATGAACTTTTCGAACTTGCGTTTCTGTATTTCTGACCTATTTTCTATCTCTCTTTTTTCTCTCTCCCTTTTCCTATTTCTCTCCCACCTCCCCTTCTCTCCTTGTGCTGTCTTCATGTGTGGTCTTCGGCACCTCTGGACCTTTACGTTTGTCATACACTAAATTGTTGTTGTTTTTTTGGTGTAAACTTTTATTTTCCACGTTTTTACTGTGAATATCTGTGAACAATCTTTGTGTTTTGTGTGGTTCTGCCCGTGTTTTTGTGGTCTCAGCTACCCTTGGTTGCTTGTGTGTGAAATACACTCTGGCATCTCTCATCCTCTCCATGCTGACTGTGTTCTTGCTCTCATAAACTGGGTTTCGCTTAAGGAGAGAGGATAGCTTTGCCTTCAAATCTCGGCCAGACCCCTTTGTTTTTTATGCCTTTTGACCCTTGTGCAGACATATACACACACACACACACACACACACACACACACACACACACACACACACACACACACACACACACAAAAGACGAATAATCAAGATATCAGTTTTATGTTAAAGGGTTAAAATGGGGTGCTTGGTACTTATATCATTCTGAATGTTTTAGATTTTTTTTGTCATACATTTTTATTTTACATAAAGTAAAAATTATGGATTTGAATAAGGCAGCATTGAAAAAGTTATGTTATACCACACAATGGACATGAGTCATATTGGGACATTGTAGGGAAAAAAAACAGTGCTTACCTTGTGTATTTGGATAAAAGCTCCAATTGTCATTGTTCCCACTTTACATAACAGGGAAGGCAGATTTTTCAGAAGATTTTTGCATTGGTTAAGATAAGTCATGAAGATCATGCATCGGTTAAGATAAGTCATGAAGATCATGCATCGGTTAAGATAAGTCATGAAGATCATACATTGGTTAAGATAAGTCATGAAGATCATGACAAGTTTCTTACGTCTTCTCATTTCTTTTCATAGTCAAGGCTTGTTTTGAACGGGATGATTCAATGAAGAACAAGCTACTGCCTTGTCCGTTTGAAGGTCATTCAAATGATGTTTTGTGACAAAGTGTACATAATATTTTCAAAAGATCTTCAGAACAAAATATAGGCTGTTCTTTTTGTTCTTTCTTTTGTTCTCTTTTTACCTGAAAACAGAAAATGCTCAAAATTAATGCTACAGCTGTTTACAACTAAAATCTGTCAGTCATTTTCAATAATGTGAAATTATTATATTCTATGACACATTTTTGTAGGTACATACCAGTGTGTTTCCATGCTGTAATCATTGTAGGTTTTAAGAAGAAATTATAAAATAGTGTGTTATGACTTTTTTTGAAAAAATAACAGCTAGAGCTCGAGACTTGCATACTGAAATGCAAGAGTGTGACACAGTGCTGACTTCTGTTGACTGTTCATCCTCAGAAATGCTAAGTTTGTTTTAGCCCATATCTTGTGCTCGTCTGATACTTGAACAAAGTGTCATATATCATGGGGTTGTAAACCAAGGTTAGGACTGTCCCTAAAGTCTGACTGCACTGAAAACACCCTGCCATGGGAAAGAGAGATCAATGTCCTTTGTTCAAAACTCAGATGAGCATTTTTTAATTGACTCTGAAGGTAATAAAGTGATGCGCCTGGAGTTTGGCTCCTGGGTTCGCATGTGCCAATCCCATTGTTTGGTTCTTCTTTCATACAAGCAAGTGCTACTCCTTAAAGACGCCCGCCAAGTTTTCATAGGCGACAGCAGGTTGAGTTGAAACTTGTCACTTTTATGATATCAAGTAGGGAGAGTAATCTGTCTAGAGATAAGGAGCACACTATTGTGGATCGTTTTGAACCTGTGTGGGTACCCATATGTTCACTTTTTGAATCCATGCAATACCTTAACCGTACTGTACTACTATGCAAAGTCATACCCAGAGGGCAAAACAGGTTGCAATGATGTCAGGCCGTCGTCTTTAGTGCCCTACATAGTCAGGTTGCATAATGATTGTAAAATTACAAATGACCAGATAACCTGGTTGTAATCTAGTTATCTGACCAGATAACAAAGTATTATGTATTTCCCAGGCATATTGATGCCATGAAAAAGACAGCAAAACCTGGTTCTATTTGACCAGATAACCAGTTTACAATCAGAGAACGACAACATTATGACATCCCATGCCAAATGTTGCCCGCTGGTTAGGACACTAATGCTTCATAGTGTAATGACTAATCTCTTACCTTGGAGACTTTTTATTAATGGTGTTATTGACTCTCCTACTTCCTGTATTCTGTTTGGTATCAGCAGGATGATCTGAGAAATGTGCGGCAAACACCTGAATGTCTGTTACAAATATTTGATGCTCTGTGCTGACATTGCATGTCTCTGTGTTTCTCAGTTTCCAAGAAAGCTTTGTGAGCCGACCCCATCTGTGTTAAAATGTGTGATGTGATTTATCGCACTTTTTAAGATGTAGACGGAACAGCGGGAAAACAAGCATCATGACTCTGCCCTGCAGGTGAATGTTTAGTCTCTCTCCTGCTCTTAGCAATGGCAGTAAATAAAGAGTTGCCTGTCAGAGCTACTGCCGCCACAGAGGGAGACTCAACTTAATAGACTTTCGGAGAATATGGCCAATTAGTGTGAGAGGAAATGACAATTGGCCGCTCAGCTGTACTCAGCGCCTCTACCTCTCTTCAGAGGTCTTATGCCTCTAAAAGGCCAGCATCCCGGAGTCACCTTATCACTGTTGATGTTGAGACTGGTGTTTTGCGGGTACTATTTAATGAAGCTGCCAGTTGAGGACTTGCGAGGCATCTGTTTCTCAAACTAGACACTCTAATGTACTTGTCCTCTTGCTCAGTTGTGCACTGGGGCCTCCCACTCCTCTTTCTATCCTGGTTAGAGCCAGTTTGTTCTGTGAAGAGAATAGTACACAGTGTTGTACGAGATTTTCAGTTTCTTGGCAATTTCTCGCATGGAATAGCCTTTATTAGTCTAAAGAAGGCCAGTTTTATTGCTTCTTTAATCACACAACAGTTTTCAGCTGTGCGAACATAATTGCAAAAGGGTTTTCTAATGATCAATTAGCCTTTTAAAATGATCAACTTTGATTAGCTAACACAATGTGTAATTGGAACACAGGAGTGATGGTTGCTGATATTGGGCCTCTGTACGCCTATGTAGATATTTCATTAAAAATCCGACCTTTCCAGCATTAACAATGTCTACACTGTATTTCTGATCAATTTGATGGTATTTTAATGGACAAAAAAAATACAAATGTGATTTTCTTTCAGAAACATGGACATTTCTAAGTGACCCCAAACTGTTGAATGGTAGTGTATGTTTCGCCCCCTGTGGCTGAATCTAGTTAATGATCCCTGGTATACACTATGTGAGGCCACTGGGCTTTCATTTCTCGAAGCGTTTTTACTTGGCTGGGAGGATGTTATATACTGTGAATATAAATACTGATTGAATGATTGTCATGGTGGTGCTGTTTATACTAGGCTAAAACCCGGTAAAGCGATTTGCCAGGACTTTCTTTGAGTTGTTCCCTAGCACTGCTGCAGTCGCTGAAAAGTATGTTCCTATCAGCTCCCTGGTGCATGGTATTAATAAATGAGCTGCCCTCCAATACATTAGCTGTAGCCATATGAGGGGTATATTGAGGTTTATATCAACAACGGAATCATTAAAGCCATTCCAGCAGAGGCAGAAAGCACACATCTCAACTCTCAGTTGCACTATACTCTGTGCTAGACTTATAGAAATTTATGCCATGGGTATCCATTTTGACTCAAATCTGGTGACTCACTCAGGTAATGACATTTACGACCATTTCCGATGTTTTCCCTGATGAGATTTTTATATTATTTGAACATACCATTTGCAAGGTATTGGAATATACAATACAGTACTGCACTGCATGGTGCTAAATCTTTGTCAACTATTGCCTGTATAATTTTTTTTTACTACTGTCATATCATCCCTCTTTATGCGTAATGTAGACTGGTGGAATTACAATATGCAGTCAACAACATGATTTCAAAGAAGAGCAATCAGTGACAGTGACAGATACAGTAAGCTCTAGTCTGACTAGACGCTACAAGTCTACAAATACATAAATGAAAGTGTGTGTCTGAATTTGTGTTTCTGCCACACAAAGTATCCTCCCTTTCAAGTTACCAGTGTCGAGTGGATTTGCATAAATGTACACAAATCAAATCATCAAATGTTATTTGTCACATGCGTCGAATACAAGTACTGTTAAATGCTTACTTACAAGCCCTTAAACTTCTTAGGGCTGCAATCCCGTTAACGGGATCGATATGACAACAGCCAGTGAAAGTGCAGGGCGCGAAATTCAAAACTACAGAAATCTCATAATTAAAATTCCTCAAACATACATGTATTTTATACCGTTTTAAAGGTAATATTGTTGTTAATCTCACCACAGTGTCCGATTTCAAATAGGCTTTACAGCGAAGGCACCACAAACGATTATGTTAGGTCACCACCAACTCACAGAAAAATTCCAGCCAAAGAGAGGAGTCACAAAACGCACAAATAGAGATAAGGTTAATCACTAACCTTTGATGATCTTCATTAGATGACACTCATAGGACTTCATGTTACACAGTACATGTATGTTTTGTTTGATAAAATTCATATTTATATAAAAAAAATCTCAGTTTACATTGCCGCGTTACGTTCACTAGTTCCAAAAACATCCGGTGATATTGCAGAGAGCCACATCATTTTACAGAAATTCTCATTATAAATGTCGATAAAATACAACTGTTAGACATGGAAATATAGATATACCTCTTCTTAATGCAACCGCTGTGTCAGATTTCAAAAAAACTTTACGGAAAAAGAAAACCATGCAATAATCTGAGACGGCGCTCAGAAAATAAATAAAATTATCTGCCATGTTGGAGTCAACAGAAATCAGAAATCACATTATAAATATTCCCTTACCTTCGATCTTCATCAGAATGCACTCCCAGGAATCCTAGTTCCACAATAAATGCTTGATTTGTTTGATATTGTCCATTATTTATGTCCAAGTAGATACTTTTGTTAGCGCGTTTAGTACACAAATCCAAACGCCCGTGCAGGTCCAGCCGAACGTCGGACAAAACTTCAAAAAGTTATATTACAGGTTGAAGAAACTTGTCAAACTAAGTATAGAATCAATCTTTAGGATGTTGTTATCATAAATCTTCAATAAAGTTCCAACCGGAGAACTCTAATGTCTGTAGAGAAGCCATGGAACACAGGTCACTATCATGTGAAATGCGTGTGACCAGGACCTGGCTCTCTGCCAGACCACTGACTCAAAGAGCTCCCATCCAGCTTCACAACACAGTAGAAGCCTCATTCAAGTTTATAATGACGGTTGACATCTAGTGGAAGCCCTAGGAAGTGCAACTTTATCCATATCCCACTGTGTATTCAATGGGGGCTGGGTTGAAAATCGACCAACCTCAGATTTCCCACTTCCTGTTTGGATTTCTTCTCAGGTTTTTGCCTGTTATACTCACAGACATCATTCAAACAGTTTTAGAAACTTCAGAGTGTTTTCTATCCAATACTAATAATAATATGCATATATTAGCAACTGGGACTGAGGAGCAGGCCGTTTACTCTGGGCACCTCTGTGTACCTTTCATCCAAGCTACTCAATACTGCCCCTGCAGCCATAAGAAGTTAAACAACAATGTATTTTTAAGAAAAATAAGAGTGAAGAAAATACTGACTAAATACATTTTAAAAAGTAGCAAAATAAGGAGGGTATATACAGTACATGGGGTAACGGTACCGAGTAAATGTGCGGGGGTATAGGTTAGTCGAGGTAATTGAGGTAATATGTACAGTACATGTGGGTAGGGGTAAAGTGACTGCATAGATAATAAAGAGCGAGTAGTAGTAGCGTAAAAATAAATTCTAATAAAAAAAATGGGGGTCAATGCAAATAGTCCGGGTAGCTATTTGGCTTGGGGCCAAGACTGCTTTTTGGACCTAGACGCTCCGGTACCGCTTTCCATGCGGTAGCAGAGAGAACAGTCTATGACTAGGATGGCTGGAGTCTTTGACAATTTTTAGGGCCTTCCTCTGACACCACCAGGCATAGAGGAAGCTTGGCCCCAGCGATGTACTGGGCCGTACGCACTACCCTCTGTAGCGCCTTGCGGTCCTTTCTATGCAGCCAAGTCTCAATTAGTCTCCTTAAACATATTTTATTGATCCTGGAGCACAAACATTGCCTACTGTTTGCCAAAATCACTTTGTGTATTACAGTAAGATAAGACCCAGGCATCCTGGTAATTTGAAAGGAATGCTCTCAATTTATTTCTATGGGAATGAGCACTTTGCTTGAATTTTTTAATAAAGGGTGCAATATGAAGAAATCGCTCTGTGATTTCCTGGTTGCTAAAGTTCGAATAGTTTGCCTAATTTTTGTTTATCTGTCAAAGTAAGCAATATATAGTGTCCCATCTAAATCGCTGTGACATATCTTTTTAAAAAACAACAATTTAGCATTTTCAGGTGTTTTAAGCTGGTGTACAAAACCAAAAGTAAATGAAGCGAAAACCAAACTTAAGAAGAGGAAGCATAGAAACAGCCCACATAAAACACATCTACCGCTTCTTAGTCTTGCTTTCAATGAGAATGACATATCTATAACACACATTTCTTCTTTTTGTACACCTTTTTCTCCCCAATTTCATGGTATCCAATTGTTTAGTAGCTACTATCTTGTCTCATCGCTACAACTCCCGTACGGGCTCGGGAGAGACGAAGGTTGAAAGTCATGCATCCTCCGATACACATCCCAACCAAGCCGCACTGCTTCTTAACACAGCGCGCATCCAACCCGGAAGCCAGCCGCACCAATGTGTCAGAGGAAACACCGTGCACCTGGCAACCTTGGCGTGCACTGCGCCCGGCCCGCCACAGGAGTCGCTGGTGCGCGATGAGACAAGGATATCCCTACCGGCCAAGCCCTCCCTAACCCGGACGACGCTAAGCCAATTGTGCGTCACCCCACGGACCTCCCGGTCGCGGCAGCGCCCCCCGGGAGGCCTATAACACACATTTCTATCGGGTCACCCAAAAAATAACAAATTGCAGCTTTAAAGTCTCTTCCCGTGCATTTCATTGAACTCAGAAAGGGAACCATGTCAATTAAATTGCATGATAGGTTCATATGACTCAACTACATTGGACCAGGTCTCTCTTGTAAAAGAGATGTTATCTCAATGAGAAAACTTGAATTGAGTTCAACTACTCCGCTAGCCAGCACCTCGCCTAAATAGGTGTGCGTTTCTTTTTCTTCTAGATCTCAATGAGAAAAACCTGAAGAAAAATAGTTTTTTTTAAAATTATAATAAAAAATTCAAAAAAAATGCCTACCCTGGAGCTTTCCCTGTTTTGATTATGTTTTTCCAGTAAATCATAGAACTATTCAGTACCGGTTCATTTTATTGCATTGATTCTACTGTGAATACTGTGTGGTGTATTAGTCTGACATTTGGACAACCTGACATTCTCAATATGACAAGAGCAAAGAGTAAGTCCCAATCAAGGATTGCCTGCGTTTTGCTTTCATTCAGAATACAAATTGTCTCATATTTGACCCCTAACAAAGCTAACAAAGATTGGAGTTAAAACTTTGATCCGGCATCAGAATTCTAGCTAACCTGTTTGTCATATGTAGAGCATTATGTGTCAAATCAAGCATACTCCAAATGCTCCTGTTTGTATTGAACTAACAGGAGTTTTAGATTATTCTGTCAGAGCAAATCTCTGATCACTTTGTGTGTCGGTTTACTGAATGCAAATTAGGTGCAAATGATTTCAAAATTTGATTGTGTGAGATTGATTTGACACAAAGCATCGTAATACATTTTGTGTGAAACATTCATCTGTTTAACAGTTTTGTGGTTGGGTTACTAGCTCGCATTAACTCATGTTCATGATAATGTATGGTGTGTGTGTGTTCATGTAGAACAATGTATGTGGAAGGCAGAGTATTAACAGTGTGGATGCATGCTCAACCATTGTAGTGGAGCAATGCATATTATAGATCCTTATTCATATTAATATTGTAGTATTTTACATAGTCCTGAATATAACCTTGTTCATTTTCTGGTAAGTACTGTAGCTCGTGTATGATTACTTTATGAAAACACAATGCATTGCCCTAATGATTGGCTTTATTTCCGCATTGTTGTTTCTGTGTGCATTTGTTTGTGTGCAGTATTCATCTATGTAAAAGAGATTGAAACGTATTTGCACAATGTTTGATTTGACTGTCTTTCCACTGCTTTTTGCTGTCAACAATAGTGAGAGTGGGTAAGCGAAATACACATAATGGGTCATATAGGCATATGACCCTTACAGGCAGTGATGATATGAAAACAAGCATATTTATTTAACATTGCCGTATCTTATTTTGGATTTTCCAATGGTTGACCTGTTTATGAACTCAACTTTATGATTTTTGATTGACGCACCATTAGATTGCTTCATGTTATAATGATTAGATTAGTATAGCATGTCGTGATTGGCATGTCTGGTGTGTTGTCTTAATATGGGTAATATATGTATCAGCTCACCACTAATATAGTATCGTACATGGCTGATACATGCAATGGTGTGTCTAACATATTAACTTAGATAGTAACTGACAGTTGTTAATTGGTTGAATGCAACTAATGAAATGCTGTGTGATTTCCCTAGGCCCAAGATTGTGGTGTTTGATAATCAGACCATCAACCTATTTTTAATCATAACAGATTAAATCAAGTGCCGAAATTAGTTGTGTCACTCTGATGTTTTTGGAGTAGAATATGTAATGATTTGGCCCAGAGCCTACTAAAAGAACAACAACACACTTGAGGCCTGGAGGGAAGCAGTCTGACATTCTGAAGTTATGGATGAAAGGTTGGAGATAAAATCTATATTTTCCTCGCTCTCTGTAACTTTCTCTTTAACTCCCTCTCTTCCCGTATTTTCTCCCTCCCTCTAACTTTCTCTCCACTCTCTCTGTCTTCCTTATTCTGTCTCTCTTCTCTCTCTTCCTTCTCTTTCCTTCATTCCAGACACCATGACTAGCGGCTCAGGCCTGGGCACGGGGGCCATCGTGGGGATCCTCATCGTGGTCTTTGTGCTGCTGCTGGTGGGTGTTGACGTGACCTGCTACTTCCTCAACAAGTGTGGCTTCCTCATGTGCATTGCCGTTAATTTTTGCGGCAAGTCTGGACCTGGAGCAAAGAACAAGGACATCGAGGAGGGAAAAGCGGCATTCATGTGAGTCTCTCTTCTTCTCTGCTCCCTGGCCCCCTTGCTTTTCTCTCTGAAATGCTGTATGCACTTTGAGCAGTAGCTACTCCCAGACACTAGACCACAGTTTGGCAGTGCAGAATTGCAGTGTTTTTAACCAAAACGACTCACTACAGTATAGTTGTACTGCACCAGCATTTATTCAAAACTATTTTTCCCCTTACAGAAAGGACGAGTCAAAGGAGCCCATCGTGGAGGTGAGGACAGAGGACCGCACCCCTAACCATGAAGGGGGTGGACCCACAGAGCCCAATGAGACCACCCCTCTTACCGATCCCGAGTGAGTACTCCAGCACTGGCTGTAGGTAGACCCCCTGCACTAGGGTTGCCTTAGGCTGGAAAACCCATACTAATCATGTGATATGTCTATGTAGGAGATATACTTCTTAATCCATGACAGCAGTTGAGCATTTTGATCATGTGTTTGCTGACATATTGGCTAAACTAATTGATAAAAGAATGTGAGAATGGAATATCAACACCAAATACTGAAGATGTGCTCTGATGTTTGTTGTTTACGCTAATGGTAACAAACATAGCTAGTTGTTGTGTGTACCAGCCTTAAACACTTAATAACCTAGACCCTAAACTGATTTTGGTTTAATTTGCTTTAGTTTGCTTAAGATAGTGTTTGTGTCTATCCCTCACTGCACTTTAACGTTTTGAATCTCTAGTTCTTTGCTTTATCACTGCATGTAGCACTCACTTTGGATGTGTGTTTGTGCCTTGGTCTCCCCTCCCTACCCGTCCCTGCTCTCTCTCTCTCCTCTCTCACCCTCTCGCTGCTCGATGGCTCGTCTCTTTCCTGCTCTCCTCCTCTACTCACAGGCCCACTGCTGACACTACTGCCACCGTGGTGGACTTGCTCCCCTCTATCGCCACTAATTCTGACCCCGTCACTGAGAGCTTTAGCACACCCCAGAATAGCCCAGCTAGCGAGACTACCACCCTCACTTCCAGCACAGCTGCCCCAACCCTTGCCCCGACCGAGGCCAAAACTTTCCCTAATAGCACCCCTGCCCCCATCATCCAGTCCAGCACGCCCAAAGCTAGCGCTCCTGCCGCTCAGTTTGCCGCACAATCTGACGTGGCTCCCCTCGTCGACCTAAGCGAGGCTCCAAAAGCCACGCCCTTGTCCGACCCTAAGCCCGCCACCCCCGCAACCTCTTCCGTAGAGCCAGCCAAGGCCACCTCTAACCTCCCCTCTGCCAAAGCCGATGCCGCTCCACAGAGCCAGCCCGAACCCGTCCAAAGCACCCCTGCCAGCGACAGTCAGAATAAGGACTTACAGATAGACTGCCTGGCCAAGGATGTGTTTGATACACTGGGCAAAAGCTCAGAGGCCCCAGCAGACTCCACTGCTGCTCCCGCACCGACCAAAGACGAGTATGACCTCCTCCCTTCCTCAGAGTCTGTTTTACTGTGTGTATGTTTTCGCTCACCCACCTCCACCACCACCACCTACTGTATCCCTCTGTCTGTTCTCATAGTTTTGGGCAACCTCCCTTTGTTACACTCTTTCTATCAATCACTATACTACAACTGCAGCCATTCAATCAGCTACATCGCCACGGATGACACCTAACGCTTTAACAAAGCGCGAGATTCGCGACCCTGATCAGCAGACGAACCCTGCTGTACTCTCTGGACATCCTAAAGGCCTTCGGCCTAGAATGTAAAGCCGGGCGACCGGCGGAGACTGAAAGGGAGAAAGAGGGCGACGAAAAGGAGTGAGCAGGGCAGGAGATAGGCAGCAAAGGAAACAGGCAAGTCAGATCCGTAACCCATGGGATAAGGATTGGCTCTGCCTCAGGTCGGAAGGTAGGCGGCTGATGCGCAGCCCAAAAACGTAGAAATGTCAAAGCTCGCTGGGTTTGGCGCATCAGGGTATCAAAGTGAAGAGATCCGACCGGCGGAACTCCTGTAGTGGCCCGTGCTCCTCATGCGTAGCATGTAAAAATCGAGGTTGCGCAGGTTACGGCGAGAGCAACTATGACTCACTTACGGTAGCCAAATGCCTCGTCATCTAATTAGTGACGCGCATGAATGGATGAACAAGATTCCCACTGTCCCTACCTACTATCTAGCGAAACATAGAAACAAAATACATTTTTTTCTCAATCATTTTGTGTTGTTTTGTGTCTTTTGTTTTTTTATTTTACATATCATGTCATGATAAATGCCATATCAGAAGTTTTACCAAATCTGATAGATACGACAGAATTATGGCCTGAATGTTACTGCCACAATCATCTTCTGCCTTTGTTATCTCCTGAAAATAATCCTTCTTCGTAACAACAATAAAAAGCCATTATGATCATCGGCAGTATGAAAGGGCTTTGTTCTACGTTTCAGTCTTATCTCAGACAAACCCCTAGGATGATGAGGCAAACTCTGGGGAGAGATATTCCAGGAGCTTGCTCTTGTCCCACGCTTTTCACCCAGAACACCCCAAACAAAAAACAAAACATCACTGATGGATTATCAGGACTTAACGTTCATTACAATGAGGCTGTCGTCAACGTATCAGGACTTAACGTTCATTACAATGAGGCTGTCATCAACGGAGCATCGGTGTGATGAAGCAGGACTCATCAACGGATAGATTTGTCTTCATAAGTCTGGTGGGTCTGAGGCACCTCCTTCCCCGTCTCCACGGTGATTTGTCTTCCACACAACAACCAACCAGTCTTGTCAGGCGTCTTGAAGGCTCACTACATTCCTGGACTTGTCCACTGAGGACCCCTTCTTCCACTTCCCGGGGTAGAATAGTCTCCTCCCCAGGCTGTGCTATATAAGGCTGTGCGGCACCTATCCGCTGTATGTGACAATAAATAAAACTAAAATAAATAAACAATTAATTATACTGATCCCTCTGTTCATTCAAAGGACTAGTGTTAACAAGGCTGGCATGGTGTCCGTGGACAGTTGTTAGATGGTTTTGATTTGACTGAGACTTGTTTGAAAGAAAGCCTTGACGGCTGGGTTTGAAGGCCACCCCTTAGAGGTTGTACTTTGAGATCCTAGGATCATCAATGTATGAAAGCCCTTTGAGCTCTTGTGGGTAAATTATTTCCCCATTTGGTTCCTCTCAGCCAAAACACAGGCAGTAAGTTAATCTGCATTCTGTCCGTGGTGGTCATGTGTTAGGAATTAGTGAACTACAGGTTGTTCAACTAGTAATTTAACTACGTTTTGCAGTAGCTTGATGGTACAATAGTTGAACTCAATTCAAATCTAGGTAGTGTTGTGCCAATTTGGACAGTAGCTAATAACTTTTTTTTGCCATGTAGTGGTGTAGCTAAATACTGGAACTACACAATACTTTTAATTTAAAAAATAATAAATATGGTTGAAGTAGGCAATCATTTCCTTTCTTTTTCGGCATCAGACCTGCTTAATTCTCACTTGAAACATTGTTTTTAAGTTTAATAGGCTAAATTACACATTCTGTTCACATGGTCCCAATGTGATTTGTTGTTGCAATTTGTAGTCTGACATTTCAGATGTACACTGCATTCGGAAAGTATTCACACCCAGTTTACACATTTTGTTACGTTACAGCCTTATTCTAAAATGTATTAAATTAATGTTTTTCCTCATAAATACCCCATAATGAGAAAGCGAAAAACGTTTTTTTTTTTATGTTAAAAAAAATATTTAAAAAAATACCTTATTTAAATAAGTATTCAGACCCTTTGCTATGAGACATGAAATCTAGGTCAGGTGCATTCTGTTTCCCAAGATCATCCTTAAAATGTTTCTACAATTTCATTGGAGTCCACCTGTGGTAAATTCAATTAATTGGACATGATTTGGAAAGGCACACACGTCTATATAAGGTCCCACAGTTGACAGTGCATGTCAGAGCAAAAACCAAGCAATGAGGTCGAAGGAATTGTCCATAGAGCTCCGAGACAGGATTGTGTCAGTTCTGGGGAAGGGTACCAAAAAATGTAGACAGCATTGAAGGTCCCCAAGAACAGAGTGGCTTCCGCCATTCTTAAATGGAAAAAGTTTGGAACCACCAAGACTCCCTAGAGCTGGCCACCTGGCAAAGCTGAGCAATCGGGGGAGAAGGGCCTTGGTCAGGGAGGTGACCAAGAACCTGATGGTCACTCTGACAGAGCTCCAGAGTTCCTCTGTGGAGATGGGAGAACCTTCCAGAAGGACAACCATCTCTGCAGCACTCCACCAATCAGGCCTTTATGGTAGAGTGGCCATACAGTGCCTTCAGAAAGTATTCACACCGCTTGACTATTTCCACATTTTGTTGTTTTACAGCCTGAATTTAAAATGGATACAATTTAGATTGTTTTGTCACTGGCCAACACGCAATACCCCATAATGTCAAAGTGGAATTTTGTTTTCAAATTATTACAAATTAATAAAAAAATGAAAAGCTGAAATGTCTTGAGTTAATAAGTATTCAACCCATTTGTTATAGCAAGCCTAAATAAGTTCAGGAGTAAACATTTTGCTTAACAATTCACATTATACGTTTCATGGATTCTGTGTGCAATAGTCTTTAACATGATTTTTGAATGACTGCCTCATCTCTGTACCCCACACATACAATGATCTGTAGTTGAGCAGTGAATTTCAAACAGATTTCAACCACAAATATCAGGGAGGTTTTCCAATGCCTCGTGAAGAAGGGCAACTATTCGCAGATGGGTACATTTTTAAAAAGCAGACTTTGAATATCCCATTGAGCATGGTGAATTAATTAATTAAACTTTGGATGGTGTATCAATACACCCAGTCATTACAAAAGTACAGGTGTCCTTCCTAGCTCAGTTATCGGAGAGGAAGGAAACAACTCAGGGATTTCACCATGAGGCCAATGGTGAATTAAAGCAGAGTTTAATGGCTGTGATAAGAGAAAACAACTCAGGATGGATCAACAACATTATAATTATTCCACAATTACTAACCTAATTGACAAATTGAACAGAAGGAAGCCTGTAAAATATTTTTTTTAAATCCAAAACATGCATCCTGTTTGCAACAAGGCACTAAAGTAATAGTGAAAAAAATGTGGCAAAGCAATTACCTGTTTTGACCCGAATACTAAGTGTTAAGTTTGGGGCAAATCCAATACAACCCATTACTGAGTATCACTCTCCATATGTTTAAGCATAGTGGTGGCTGCATCATCTTATGGGTGTTGATGTAATTGTTAAGGACTTGGGAAGTTTTTCAGGATAAAAAATTAACAACATGGAGCTAAGCACAGGCAAAATCCCAGAGGAAAACCTGGTTCCCTCTGTTTTCCTCCGGACACTGGCAGATTAATTCAAATCTACACTGTAGTTGTTTACCAAGAAGTAAATGCTCCTGAGTGGCCGAGTAACAGTTTTGATTTAAATCTACTACACCTGAAAATGGTTGTCTAGCAATGATCAACAACCAACTTGAAGAAAATTTACCAAAATCCAATTGTGGAAAGGTCTTAGAGACTTACCCAGAAAGACACAGCTGTAATCACTGCAAAAGGTGCTTCTACAAAGTATTGACTCAGCGGTGTGAATACTTATGTTAATTAGATGATTCTGTGTTTCATTTTCAATAAATTTGCAAACATTTCTAAAGACATGTTTTCACTTAGTCATAATGGGTTATTGTGCCTAGATGGGTGAGAAACAAAATCAATTTAATCAATTTTGTTAATCAGGCTGCAGGCTGTAACTCAACAAAATGTGGAATAAGTCGAGGGGTATGAATACTTTCTGAAGGCACTGTATGATCATTTTTCACGATGGGCACTCTTAAAATAATTACAACAATCTTTTGATTCTTCCTGCCCCTTCTCTTTTTGGTGCTCAGGGGTTTGTTCATCCCCCTTCCTCACTTCGCTGCCTTTGAGTATTGGGGCTCCCTCTTCGTTGACTGCCGCTGTCAGCTCTGTGCACCGGGCACCATGGGAAGGATCCCTTTGCAATCTGGTTTTACCGGTACAGAAAGCAAACAGAGTCTCTCCACCCTCCCATCTCAGAACGGAGGACATTTTTTATTTTACCTAGGCGTAAGGAAACTGTAGGACTTTCGGATGGCTTGGCCACCCACTGCATGCGCGCATACACACATACACACACACAAACACACACACAGCTCTGCCCTCCAGCTGACATGTAGCTACACTGCAGCTGGCAGGTGTAACTGCACCTCTGCATCTGGGTGCTAAAACAAACCAGCAACTACTCTGTTTTCATCCATTATATCATCATATTGGACAGATAAAATCTATCTTCCCTGGCACCCAGTATTACCCAGACCAGGGTTCCCATAGCAACAGGAGCAGAGTTTTAAAAAAAAAAAAAAAAAAATTTGTTTGTCACATGCTCCAAATACAACTGTGAAATGCCCACTTGCAAGCCCTTAACCAACAATGTAGTTCAAGAAATAGAGTTAATAAAATATTGACAAAATAAACTAAAGTAACACAATAAATGTACATAACAATAACGAGGCTATATACAGGGGGTACCGGTACCGATTCAATGTGCGGGGGTACAGGTTAGTCGAGGTAATTTGTAAAGTGTCTATGCATAGATAATAAACAGCGTGTAGCAACAGTGTAAAAACAAGGGGGGGGGGTGTCAATGTAAATAGTCCGGGTGGTCATTTGATTAGTTGTTCAGCAGTCTTATGGCTTGGGGGTAGAAGCTGTTAAGGAGCCTTTTGGTCCTAGACTTGGCTCCCTGATACAGCTTGCGGTGCGGTAACAGAGAGAATAGTATATGTCTTGGGTGACTGCAGTCTTTGACAATTTTTGGGCCTTCCTCTGATATCGCTTAGTATATAGGTCCTGGATGTCAGAAAGCTTGGCCCCAGTGATGTACTGGGCCGTATACACTACCCTCTGTAGCGCCTTACGGTCAGATGCTCTCGATGGTGCAGCCGTAGAACTTTTTGAGGATCTGGGGATCCATGCCAAATCTTCTCATTCTCCTGAGGGGAAAAGGTGTTGTCGTGCCCTCTTCACAACTGTCTTGGTGTGTTTGGACCATGATAGTTTGTTGGTGATGTGGACACCAAGGAACTTGAAACTCTCGACCCGCTCTACTTCAGTCCCGTCGATGTTGATGGGGGCCTGACGGCGCTCCTTTTCCTGTAGTCCACGATCAGCTCTTTTGTCTTGCTCACATTGAGAGAGAGATTTTTGTCCTGGCACCACACTGCCAGGTCTCTGACCTCCCTATAGGCTGTCTCATTGTTGTGTTGTCAGCAAACGTAATGATGGTGTTGGAGTAGTGCTTGGCCACGCAATCGTGGGTGAACAGGGAGTACAGGAGGGGACTAAGCACACACCCCTGAAGGGACCCCCGTGTTAACGATCAGCATGGCAGATATGTTGTAGCCTACCCTTACCACTTGGGGGCGGCCCTTCAGGAAGTTCAGGATCCAGTTGCAGAGGGAGGTGTTTAGTCCCAGGGTCCTTAGCTAAGTGAATAGCTTTGTGGACACTATGGTGTTGAACGTTAAGCTATAGTCAATGAACAGCATTCTCACATAGGTGTTCCTTTTGTCCAGGTGGGAAACGGCAGTGTGGAATGCGATTGAGATTGTGTTTGTTTGGGCAGTGTGCGAATTGGTCGGGTGGTCTAGGGTTTCTGCCATGATGGTGTTGATGTCAGCCATGACCAGCCTTTCAAAGCACTTCATGGCTACCGACGTGAGAGCTACGGAGCGGTAATAATTTAGGCAGGTTACCTTTGCTTTCTTTGGCACAGGGACAATGGTGGTCTGCATGAAACATGTAGGTATTACAGACTTGGCCAGAGAGGTTGAAAATGTCTGTGAAGACACTTGCCAGTTGGTTCACCATTATTAATGAGACTTATGGTGTTGCATGTGGAATAAGGTGCCTCATTTTTCCCTTCCACTCTCCTGCTAGTCCAGACCAGCCTAGCCTAGTTTCCCCTGCCCTGGCCAAACCCAGGCTGGTCAGTTTTTCCTCCAGGCAATAACAACGCCACACTTTAATAGCCGTCCAGGCTGTTATCCTAATTAGCTACATTTACAGTATGCCACCATAGCAGGATTCATGGAGAAAAGCCTTTTAGGCTCCCAGTTTATCTGCATTGTCTAGCAGTTAATTAGGCCGACTTACCATTTGCTTGGGTGGTCCTGTCGTGACGGTATGCTGAGCTGTTTGTTTTTTTCCTACGGCAACTTTAGTTTTGTCACTGTTGATACCATTCCTGTTCTACTCTCTACTGCCAAAGTCAGCCAGTGCTGAGATAAATGACCCTGTGACTTTTTCCCCCGTCAGCCAACCTGGTAATTTTATCGCTACTCTGACAAATTCAACCGCAGGGCGATACAGCACCAGACCTCTGACAGACAAAGCCACCCCTGAGGTCACAAAATGTCCACCGCAATAGTCCTGTCCTTGTCAGGTAGAAGATAGCCTGCGGTTTTCCACTCTTTAACTGCAACCGGCAGAGT
Organism: Oncorhynchus mykiss; assembly: GCF_057628025.1. Classification (NCBI taxonomy): domain Eukaryota; kingdom Metazoa; phylum Chordata; class Actinopteri; order Salmoniformes; family Salmonidae; genus Oncorhynchus; species Oncorhynchus mykiss. The sequence continues at coordinate 25,545,086 of NC_143031.1, forward strand.
GCTTTGGCCCTGACACCGCCAAAGAGGAAAGTGCCTTTTCACGGATGCAACTGATGCCCGCTGAGCCACAAGGTGTTGGGTAGTGTTGTTGAATACACCCCCTGCATGGCCGGCCGGGCGGTCACCCACTGTGCCCAGCAGCTTCTGTCCTCCCAGAGAGGGTTATTGTGGACAAGGTAATGGAAGTCCTGATGCTGTCGTAATCAAACCCAAATCTCTGGGATCAGATACCTGGTGTGGAGTTTAGCTGACAGTAGGAGCCAGATCCCAGTGGACTCCAACAAAGCCCAGTCCACCAGGCGGATTCTGTAGATATTGTAGATGGTAAAGAATTAGCTTTTCCGCTTTGAGTCCGCCACAATGACCCACAATGCCTCTCTGTCGCTAACGGAGGAGACCGGAGAGACTCAGGTCTTTATCAGCAATCATTCACCCCACTTCCTTGTTTTCTCTGTCACTGTGCCCTTATATACAGGGGCTTTTCATTAAGGGGGTTCCCTTTGTAGTAGAATACATGGTTTCCTAGGTATAATACAATGCCATGGTAGGTGAAATTCTCCAACATGGTTCTTTGCCATACAGAAGATCAGTACCATACTACTCAGATAACCTGGGAGTCCTCAGGCTTAGTTACTACCAGAGAGAGACCCAGGTGACAAGTCCATCCTTACTATCTAGCCCATAGCCGTTATTCGTCACCTGAAGTATTTGAAGAATATCGTTGAACATAAAAGAGACAGTGGAAGAGGTTTGTGAAAAGCATAGGAAAACTGAGGCACACCGCACCAATTAAGACTCACTCCAAGTCACTTCAGGATTCTCAGCTCTACGGCTTGACCCATTTTGATCATTCATTAGCCGTTATGATTGGACTCACAGATACAGGATCGGAAGAGTCTTTTCCTTGGACAGTCAATCAATACAAACTAACCCCTGACTAATCATAGGGTGAAAGCAATTTGATGAGAAGTGCACTACCCTGCTCTGTCACATCTGATGGGATACAAGTTTGACTCAATTTCATTGAATTATCAAAGTACGATCTAAAGCCATTTGTGAAATTGCATGACTAGGCAAAAATGTCTGACCCTGTCAAAAAGCTATTGTACTTTACTGCACTTTTGGAGAGAATGAACTATAGTAATCAGTGCCATCATTTTGTTGCAGTCTTGAAGTGGATGTTTTGTAGTACAGTCAGTGACTTAATGTGGGAAGATTCCTCTCCATTCTCTGTTCTACCTATTCATCATTTGCTCCTCCTTCAATTCAGACCAACTGTATCTCCTCTCACAATTGTATTGATGTTCTGTTTGTGTGCCATTCCCTCATGTACCATATCTCTGCTCTGTCATTTCCCAAATCACCATGCATTCTCCCATGAAATGTCTGTGACATCCGTGTGGCTGTCTTTGATGTCAGGATAGGATAGCAGAGCATATCCTGTTATGTGTGAAACACGTTTGGTTCCAGGGGATACAAATTCCCAGAAAAAACTCAAGCAATTATTTTACCTATTTTTTGAAGACAAAAAGCAGCTTAGAACAGACAGTTGTGTGCTACAAGAGATTGTGTATTCATCCCTTAAATAATCTCTCTCTCCTCTGTGTGGTTTTCTCCAGCGGGAAAATCATGACAGAAGATAAAAGTATAGCGCCAGAGATGGAGACAGAGGTGAAGAAAGCCCCAACCGAGGTGAAGACCGTCCCCAATGAAGCTGCTCAGACAAACGGCAACGAGAGCAAAGCATGATCCCGACCGCGAGAAGGGAGGAGGGATCAGGGGAGGGTTCACGACAGTCCAGAGGAAAACGTCAAACACCACTCCATCAAATGACAAAAAGCTAAAAAAAAAAAAGGGTATCTTTCTTCAGTGTCTTCTATTAGTTTTCCAAACAAAATATGAGTTTGTTAGACATGTAGATTGGGAATAAGACCTCATGCACATGCCTTAGTGTTTCTTTCTTTCTTTATCTCTTATTCCTTTTGTAATTTTCTCTCTTTATTCACGGGAAGAAGGAAAATCCTTACCTCTAGTTCACTCTCCTTGTCCTCCTTTTGTATATAACATCAAAGTTACCAGTCTTTTAAATAGGACAGAAGCTAAATATCAGTTGGCATAGATAACCATGGGGGATTGTAGCTTTATTTCAGAACCATGCCTTTACGATGTGCACACATATAAATCCAACACCTTATCCACACACTATTTCCAGTTATGTTTTCACTTTGTTATGCAGTATTGCCATCAATATTTTCACTGCTAATGGATTATGAGTACGTTTTTAATGTTTGTCATGTTTAAATCATGTGCAAAGGTAACTGCCTTTTATTGTATCTTTATTTTTCATGTATCATTTTTGAGAGCTAGAGATTAGCATTAGCATATCTACTTTGCGGGAAAATATTTGTCCATATGTTCTTGTCTTTTTTTGTTTTCATTTCGTTCCTGAATGTTTACACTGTGTTAACTCTATCCTAAGATTGTGTAGACACAACAAAACAAAAGAAGACACCGCAGAAAGACAATGTTTCATTCCACAGAAATTACGCAATATATTGACTCTTAAGATTCAATTTTTTGGTTAATTTGCTTTGGTTTTAATTTGGCAAGAACACACATTTTCTCTCTCTCACACACATACCTGTATATCTTTGTCATTAAGTCTTCAATTAGAAGCGCTTTGGACCTGTTCCACACTCCAAGGGTTTCAGGGATCACCTTTAATCCCGAAAATGTTACAGGTCCCAAGGGCTCACAGAGAGTGACGGGCGTACAGAGTAGCACGGCCCACAATCTTGGCTTACGGGAGAATGATGTAATCAAAGGCCGGATATGAGTGGTAGCAGTTGAATGTACGAACAGAAGCCCTTAAAATAGCCTAGAAACAGTTCTGTTTATTCCCTTGTTTGATGGCTTTGTCCCATAAATTCAGATTACTGTGCTTGTTGCGAACAGCACTTCCGATTTAGTGATTGGGCCACATCTCAAAATGTAAGGGAAGAAAAAAAGTTGGTGTTGTGTTTTTAAGCATATTTTTAAGCATATAAACACATTTAGTGGCCAGATTGATTCATTTCTTATTTAAGCCATAGTACTCCAGTGTGGATTTGGGAAAATCAAAACAAATATTCAATCTGAACTTTTTGTACAGTGTTTCTCATACTTTAGACTGCAAGCTTGTGCACTGTGAATGCGTGAATATCCTAGTGTGAATACAATGTGTTCTTTGTCATAGAATAAAAAAATATGCATAGTTTGGTTATGAAAGGTATAGCTAATAGTACAGATGACAAAAAAGTTGGCAGCAACGAGCAAATAGACAATGACAAGATCAAAAAGACAATAAGGAGATGGTGCCTTCTGAAACATGTCAAAATGGCGGCATGTGTTCCATCCTGCTCAGTGTTTGCCTATTCCACCTCTAGGAGGCGACGGCGTAAGGTTTCACATCCTAATAGTTCTGTCCATCACCATGCCTTTTCTGAACGGTCCAAGGAAAACACAGGAAGAGTACTGACAATGTAACTGATTTGTAAAGTGTGAAAACAATACTAAACGGCTATGTCATTGAGTTATTGAATATGGAGGTGGTAGGTTGTGTCCACATTGTTTTCACATGGCTCCTCATTCACTATTTATCCATGTGACTAATGCAAAAAACAATTTCATCCCCAAGCAAACAAGGAAAAACACCATTCATTCCAATGATTAACTCATGATAACTACACCAAGAGTTAAGTTTCAAAACAAACACATAACCTTGGACATTATTAAATACGATCTCATTTGGCTCAAATTACTTGTAGTGCTCACGGTTTGTCCTCAAAACCGAGCATCCAGCAATGAAGGTCAAATGTGTTTTTTCTTGACCTGAAACAAGCATGCAATGTACTTTTATCTTGGATTTAGATGGATTTCATTGGTGTGGCAGAACTGAAAAGTTCCTGAAATAGGAATTGACGAAGGCTTTATCTGTTGTACATTGATCTTTTGAAGTGTATAAACTGTTGTCTGTTCCAAACTTTTAGTTTTCTTCAAAATAGACATCAAGTGCTTTTACTCCACAAGGTTATGTAATCTAAAGGGGTAGGTGTGTCAAAATGACACTGTTTCTGATTAAATGTGTATAAACCATACCTAACAATTATGTCATTTTAAAAAACATTATGGGTTTCTCTTGTCCCCAAAAAAGCAGGAGACTGCTGTGGCTTTTGACCTGTATTTTCAAATGCAATTCTAATGTGGGACCAATTTCTATATACGTTTACATGGAAATGTTCACCAGTGCACCGTGCCATGGAACTTATTTCAGGAAACAAGTCAGGGAACAAAAAATGCTATACATTTATTTTGTTGAAAATTCAGTAAGAAGGAAAAAACACTCTTTCTCTGACTTCCTCACTTCCTGAAAGTGACCACTTACCTGACACAGTTGGCTTGGTGAAAGTGAGGTGTCATCATATTGCTTTCACCTCACCAAACATGCCAGACTATTTCAAGGAATAGAGGAAGTATAAAAGTGTTTGAATGGAGACTAGGGCCATATTCAGTAAGAAAACACTGTGGAACATTGCAGATAGAAATGCCATTGCTAGCGCTGACGTGATTTCTTATGTGTAGGCCCTACGAGATAGAAATGTATGATGTAGAACAAAAATACCTGTGTCCTGCTGAACGCTGCCCAGCTATTCCAACAAGCTTTGAAGTCTCTTACTCCGATAGCCAAACAAAAGTCTGTAATGTTTCATTTTCAGTCAGATAGGGGCCTTGTCCCTCCAAACCAAGACCTTTCCCAGTAACTTCCATTTTCATTCCTACCCACCATTCCTTGCTTTTGGGGGCCTTCTCTCTTATATACAGATTTTTACTAAGTGAAGCATTGGTACCACCTCTCTTTCCACTGTCACTGGTGTAAATACTGAGTACTAACCGAAAAAAAAAACATTTTGACTTTACATTCTGTCAGAAATTGTGTTCAATAAAGTTAAAGAAAAAAATGATTGCGTAATTGACGTTTACTTAGCCACAACAATGACAAGAAGAAGCCCCTCGAAGAAAGTATTCTGAAGATGTTTTGTTGGAATTTTGTTGCTCATGACTTCAGTAATAGTGTCAATAAAAAATCTATATTTTATGGTAGTTTGTAGTGTACCGCTTGTTTGAAATTTGGATACGATGAATGAAGACACTTTGTTTACCAAAAAAATGTAATTAAATGTTCAGTGACTGCTCAAATTTGCTGGGATCCGTTGTTGTTCAGAGGGTTTACTCAGTCACTTTGTAGCTCAAAGACTGTAAGTAAACAACAATGGGCTTTAAGTACACTGCTACGCTCAAACCTGAGTAAATTATTGTCATTCATGATTAATTGTTAGAATATGCTGTAACCAATGACTGTATGGCTGTAGCACAGACAACCATACATTGCCCATACAATACAACCACAGAGGCCTTTTGCTTCTGAGGATTACAACTCTAGATGGTGGTATAGTTGCACTACGTTTAATGACCAAAGACAGGTTGGTGTGTAATTGTTTATATATCCATTTGCAGTGGTGTCATTAGTCCTGGTCTTCTTGAGCTTCAGCCACATATGTTTTTGGTCCAGCCCCAAACCTTTTGATGGTACCAACAAACAAAAAATCATTTTGGTCTGATATGAGTTTTCATAACCACTTGCGCAATGCAGTATAAAAATGTTTTTTTTATTTTTTATTCACTGACAAAAAATAAACTGCACTAGCAGGCCAGGCACTGCAAGAAAACCCTGGAGGGAAGTGGTGCCTGCCGTGGTTGGTTGAGATTTCACAACACAGTGGACCACTCCTGTCTCTTGACCCCTCCCCCCCAGCACCTCTACAATGTCAATGTCATCACTCAGAAGTGGGATGTATTCATTTGATATTTGTAATTTAGCAGACACTCTTATCCAGAACGACTTACAGTAGTGAGCGCATACGTTTTCAAACTGGTTCTCATTGGGAATTGAACCCACAACCCTCATGTTGCAAGTGCAATGGTCTACCAACTGAGCAACATGGGACCCTGCCAAACAATTGACAAAGAAAAAAAGGAAAAAACATCTATAAACTAATTTATCTTTAGTCTCTCTGTGTTTCATAATTTTCCTTCAATTCACAAGAGGCTGAATGTATGTCCCTGGAGAAAGCATCTGAGTGAGCGAAACAGCGCCCCTCTGTCTCTGTGTAGCCCATCTCTATCTGATGCTGTCTGGTCAAAAAGAGTATGACATTGTTGCTGCCCATAGCATTGAATGCAAGGGAAGCCAGCGAGCATTTGGCCTCCCTTGATAACAAAAGTATTAAAAAAATAGCCAATCAGTGTTGAGCTAAACTGATTGAGCTTAACTGTGAATGGTCCTGGCGCACCAAAAAAAGGTGTCAAGGGAAGCCAGTTTGGATTTGGCTTCACACCAATTACAGCAAAAGCAAAACGTCATTGACAGAAAAAGCTTGAACTGCATCTCACTGTGTTGTTGTCCTCCGGTGACTAGCTAGCTAAAATGGGACCTTTCCTAAATTAGCCATGGATGGAGATAGGGATTTGGACTGGTGGCTTTACTTAATCCTCCGTTCTTGCTAATGATTATAGCGGCGATTCTGATCCAACCATAAATTCATACATTGCCCTGAGAGGATGGAAGTTCAACATGTAGCTAGATGTTTTTTAAATGTTTTATTTAACCTTTATTTAACTATGCAAATCAGTTAAGAACAAATACTTATTTACAATGATAGCCTAGGAACAGTGGGTTAACTGCCTTGTTCAAGGGCAGAACGACAGAGTCTTACCTTGCTAGCTTGGGGATTCGATCTTGCAACCTTTACGGCTGCTGGCCCAATGCTCTAACCACTAGGCTACCTGCTGCCCCAGATGTAACTTAGTGAGCTAATGTTAACTAGCTGGCTCATCGTTGCCCATGAAAGTAAGTTAGGCTAGCGAGCAAGCATTTTAGCCAGGTAGCCTAGGACAGCTACAAGCGTATACTTACTGTATGACGTTGTTTCTCTACAAGTAGGGTGAGTCAACATGTATTTTCAACTTGCACGCACACACAGAGAGAGAGAGAGAGAGAGAGAGAAATCAGAACCATGGACAGCCACATCATTTAGTTTACGATGACTCAACTAAATTGTTTTTGTTATATTTTAGTTGTCACTGTATTAGACTAAGCATAGGTGATTTGATAATGTTGAAGTTGAAATGGTGCTGGAATAGTGGAGGCAGAGCCTGTTTTGTTTGCGACTGGCTAGTATCTCTCAGCATATGGGTTGGCTATTGCCAATACGCTAGCATTAGCACTCAGTATCCTTAAGCTATTGGGTGTTAGTCAGAGTTATTAACAGTATATTTAGTGAATGGGCAAGATAAGGATGTTGATATATGTCGTGATATTAGGAAAAGTGTTTATTTCCAGAGAGCCTATTTATTGGATTTCGTTTCTGTAACTAGCTGTCTGGCTAGCTAATTTGGTAGCTACTGCCTGGCTAGCTAGCTGAGACCGAAGAGATGAGAACATTTTTCTGACTGAAGCCTGAGAGGAAGAGGCGAAGCGAGAGGGATAACTGGCCGCAAAATCGGTCTTTTCCAGCAGGTGTTGTTGTTTTTTCATTTTTTTAACTCACCAAGCGAGGAGTTGTGGAGGTCAAAGAAAGAGTTTCGGATTTGGTAACAAAAAATGTAATGGCTTATTTGATTGAATAGAAGTTACGTAATGTTTAGGTTATTACGAGTGTAAATAGGACACGTGAAATCACATTTTTAATTTTTTATTGTTTTATTTATCCTTTATTTAACTAGGCAAGTCAGTTAAGAACAAATTCTTATCTACCAGCACAGCCTACCAAAAGGCAAAAGACCTCCTGCAGGGATGGGGTCTGGGATTAAAAATACAAATAAATTAAGTAAAAATATAGGACAAAACACACATCATAGACAATACTACATAAAGAGATACCTAAGATGACAACATAGCATAGCAGCAACACATGACATCACAGTATGGTAGCAACATACGACAACAACATGGTAGCAACACAACATGGCAGCAGCACAACATGGTAGCAACAAGATAGATAATAAACAGTAACAGCAGCGTATGTTGATGAGTCAAAAGCGATTAGTGCAAAAATGGTCAATATAGATATTCCAGGTAGCTATTAACTATTTAATTAAAGATGCAATTTGCAGAAATCCCTCCGCCATTTCCTGGTTGCTAAAATTCTAATAGTTTGCCTAATTTCAGTTTATGTGACAAAACAACCAGTCATTGTGAAGAGAATCATTGTATAATTTAAACCGCTGTGAAACATATTTTCCATAACCAAAAATATTGGATTTTCAGCTGTTTTGAAGCTACTGTACAAAACCCGAAATTAAAAGATGCAAAAACTAAACTTAAGAAAGGGAAGTATAGAAATGGCTTATATAGAACAGGTCTACCGCTTCTTAGACATGCTTTGAATGAGAATGTCAGATCTGTAACAAACATTTCTATGTGAATTTGGTCAGGTTGCCCCAAACAATTACATATTGTAGCTTTAATTAACTATTTAGCAGTCTTATAGCTTGGGGATAGAAGCTGCTCAGGATCCTGTTGTTTCCAAACTTGGTGCATCGGTACCACTTGCCGTGCGGTAGCAGAGAGAATAGTCTATGACTTGGGTGGCTGGAGTCTGACCATTTTTAGGGCCTTACTCTGACACTGCCTGGTATAGAGGTCCTGGATGGCAGGGAGCTCGGCCCCAGTGATGTACTGGGCAATACGCATTACCCTCTGTAGCGCCTTGTGGTCGGATGCTAAGCATTTGCCATACCAAGCGGTGATGCAGCCAGTCAAGATGTTCTCAATGGTGCAGCTGTAGAGCTTTTTGAGGATCTGAGGGCCCATGCCAAATCTTTTAAGCCTCCTGAGGGGGAAGAGGCGTTGTCATGTCCTTTCCTCGACTGTGTTGATGTGTGTGGACCATGATAATTCCTTAGTGATGTAGACACCGAGTGACTTGAAGACATCCCGGTAACTTTGAGAAAAAAACAATTTTATGTTAGTGTTATGGCTGTTATCACACTCTTATCTGCCTTCTCTTTTGTTAGAATGGTCCCACCTGATCTTGCCTGCCTCCTCCCGAATGCCTTCCCATTTTGAAGACATTTATTTTCATTGTTAGAGCGGGCAATTGTGTCTGGTCAATACAATGGATAATATGTGCTGAAGCACATATTATCTTCTGACAGTGACACAGTGCCCCCCTGTGGACGGAAGCTAAACTTTACAACACATTGATATTTAACCCTGTTTAAAGTGGGCAATGTTCAGGTGGTAGAACTGACAAAATGAAATGAATCACTAGCACCATTTATACCTGGTTCTAACATGCGTATGTTGTCCTGATCTTGTCCACATTCTGATTGTGCCCACATTTGTTGACAAGTGTAGACAATCACAATACTCATTGCTATCTGATTGGGATTAGATCTTCCTGACCACTTCTGGAGGTAGTCGAAGACACATCTTGTACGCATATCCTTGAAGTGTAAACAAATCATGACAACGAAAGCGTATATATTTTGCCAACGTCACAGTTGTCACGCCCTCTCAAAAAAATCACCGGCCAGTTGAGGTAGTAATTATGCACAAGTTCAACGATACCGCTACAATTCCTCCAGAATTAAGATCATGGTCTTCATTAGAAACCAGTTCCTACTGGCACTGTGGTCGGATGCCACAGACAGATCTAAATTTGATCACGCATATAGAAATAAAGATATTTATGAATGAGAAAAAGGGTTCCACCCGTTCCCACTTCCAATGCTAGCACAAAATCAAATATTTAAAAACATTGTACAGAAAGGCCAATGCCCATTTTCATGTTTGATTTGTCACATGCTTCATAAACAGCAGGTGACTAGCAGTGAAATGCTAACTTATGGACCCTTCCCAAAATGCAGAGAGAAAAATAATAGAAAAAATAATAAAAGGAATAAATACACAATGAGTTCCATCTGTTATTGGTTCAGGGACACCATCCCTCCAACCCAAGGCATTTTTTTCTATTTTCTATTAATTTTATCAAATTATGTCAAGAATACTTTCTTAAAAATTCAATAGCTTCAATCCAATGTGACTTGCATGAATACAACCACTTGTTCTTGGTCCAGGGACCTCATCCCTTCATTCAATGGCAATTACCTTTGTATTTTGGGGGTTTGGCTATTTTCTATATATGTACATTTACGTTACATTAAAACCTTTAAACTTAAATAGCTTCCACCTCATAAGACTTTCATGAATACAGCCAACTGTTATTGGTTCAGGAACCTCAGCCCTCCAATCAACAGTAATTACTTTAGTAGTTTCTTACTTTGGTGAATTTTTATGAATTTGATTGGCTTTACACAAAAAAATACTTCATTAAAACATCAATATCTTCTATCCCGTAGTACTTAAATTAATACAACCAACTGGTATTGGTTCAGGGAACTCTTCGCTCCAATCCATGTGTCATGGCATAGGCCTGTGGGTAAGGTTTATGACCCCCCCATAAATACCTTTCTCCCTTCCCTCTCTCTTGACTCTTCAGAGGGACTCTTGAATAGCCTTTGTTAAACAAAGATTCTAGGAACATCAGAAGGTGGGAGAAATGAACCATATTTTGGTAATCCAACCAGTTGAACATATGCGTTGGTACTTAATGAATATGATGTCAGTTCGGTTGTCATCTGAGACGTTCTCGTCAATGATAGGATGACATAAAAGGTACAGTGGAAAGTCTACACATTATAGTTATCAGATTCACATGGAATTGTTGTGCAATTTAAATGTTTGAATATTAAATTATTTGGGAAGGGATGAAATCTGATTTTAGCTTCTAAAATGTGAGAATTGGGTTTTCATGGGTGAATTAGGCCCGAATCAGTGGCCCGCCCACGTGAAGAGACATTGGTTATAAACTATGAAACATGCCCTCCTCTCCCTTCCTATTGCCTTGACGACAATATAACTTTCTGTTCCGGGTGCATTAGGATGACGATCCGATGTCAGAAGGGTTCAGATAATAACAACAGAAGGAAGCCAACCTCAGCGTGAGCTTTGGTTGCGAATGGTATGAACTTTCAACTCTTATTCGCTACAGAAGTGATACCTCCTAGCCGTTGAGTTAGCAACAGCAGCTGCAAACGTGGGCTAGGAAAGAACAGACAGAGTATTCCGTCTACCACACAACGACGTTACTACAACATATCCAATTTACCACCAGAGACATTCTTCCGAGGACAAGAAGATCTCTGTTGGCCAACACGACCAGCATCTACGACCAACCTACCGAAGCGCAGCTCAGAGTAAATATTTATTGTATTTTCCTTTTCCAAATGGGCGGTAATTTAGAATGCATAAGATTCTGTGTTTGTGATAGAGTAGCTGCCTACGGCACAATAGAGACATCACTTCAGTCTTCCCGCTCTTTCACTCAAACCCAACCCCCTTTTCTTTGGGTAACCAGCTGTCATATATCTGTTCCGTCCGCTAGGGACGTTTTCCTTTATGACATAATTTGTAATCAATGTATGGTTCATTCTGTGTATATGTAATTCTGTGTGATTAGTTAGGTATTTAGTAAATAAATAATTAAACCCAATTTTGTATTGCTGATTCAACTTGTTAGCCAGGGTTCGTGAAGATGAGACTGAAATAAGGTGATGATTGATTTTGACTGCTATTGATGTAAAATATTACTAGGTCTTTAAGAGTTTATTCGGAAGATAACTGCTCTATAAATATTATTTCGTAGTGCCCCGACTTTCCAGTTAATTACATTTACATGATTAGCTCAATCGGGTAATATTAATTACAGAGAAAGGATTTTATAGAATAGAATGTCATATCACTTAATCCAGCATAACCAAAGACACGACACATGGCAATTGCTTTTGCGATTTTTACGTTGTATTTTTTTTAAATCAATGTTAATTGTATTTACATGACCAATACTTTCTTAAACTTTAATTACTTCCATCCCATATGACTTGAATGAATGAAAAAGTTACAAAGACCAGCTTTCGCTCCACTGGCTGTTTTAGAGCAGTGTGAAGCCATTTGTCTACATTAAAGGGATAATCCACCCCAGAAATAAAAATCATGGAACTCCTGACAATTTGGTGAAAACCTATGTTCCATCAATGGGTAAAATAAATGTTTTCCCAAGATTTAACTTCTATTTAACTTCTAAGTGGTCCGTCTGTGAAATCAGGAAATCGTGAAGGAACGCGTCATAGCTACATGGTTCATGTCACTGGCAATATGGCATAACACACTATCACATTTCTTAATGCTTTTAAAACAATTACCTTCGCTCCAGATCGCCAAATCAGCCAATGATTTTATGGGCGTACTTGTCTAAAAAACATTAATCTGTTTATATCGTCATGATAACAAAGTATATATTTTGCTTAGATGTGCTCAATCTAAACAGTGTAGCAAATAATTCAACTCGCCTACAATACCATCTTGCAATGCACTTTGCATGTGGGAAACGTGGGAAAGGGCTGTTGTTGCCATAGTAACATACTCTGCACTCGCTATGGGCAGAGATGAACCGCAATTTGAGCTTTGTGAGATTGATAGTGCAGGTTGATTAAGCGATATTACAGCTAGCTAGCTACTTCACATGTTGATATTGAGCCCAGAGCGAAAGCATTACGTTGTGGGTTTTGTAATCGACTTGAACTCCAAAATGGTTTTCACATGTTGCTACAAACCTTGTTATAACGGCCAATTAAAACATTTGTTCACGGGGGCCTCCCGGGTGGCACAGTGGCCTAGGGCACTGCATCGCAGCGCTAGCTGTTCCACCAGAGACCCTGGGTTCGCACCAAGGCTCTGTCACAGCCGACCGGGAGGTCCGTGGGGCGACGCACAATTGGCCTAGCATCGTCCGGGTTCGGGAGGGTTTGGCCGGTAGGGATATCCTTGTCTCATCGCGCACCAGCAACTCCTGTGGCGGGCCTGCGCAGTGCGCGCTAATCAAGGTAGCCAGGTGCACGGTGTTTCTTCCGACACATTGGTGCGGCGGGCTTCCGGGTTGGAGGTGCGCTGTGTTAAGAAGCAGTGCGGCTTGGTTGGGTTGTGTTTCGGAGGATGCATCGCTTTAGACCTTCGTCTCTCCCGAGCCCGTAAGGGAGTTGTAGCGATGAGACAAGATAGTAATTACTAACAATTGGATGCCACGAAATTGGGGAGAAAAGGGGGAAAAATTTAAATAAAATAAAAATGTTTTTGCATATTAGTGTTGTTTAACACTGTTAATCATAGGAATTAGTGGTTTGGGGTGGATTATCCCTTTAAGTAGTTACTCATAGTTACTCCCGCCCTTCATCCGCGCTTGATTGCATTGAATGAGAGAGCTCCAGAGGGCCAGGAAGGTCTGGGCTGATCCCCCTCCCCGCTCGCGTTGAAGGCAGTCGGGGGCTCCACTCCATACAGCCAGCTTTCTGCCCCAGGGAATGGGCCATGGAGCACTGGGGCAGCCCCAGGGACCCTGCTCTGCACTCCAGAAGGACAGTGTCATTCACCAAGTAACCCAGCCCCAGCTTTAGGCCTCCACCCAGACTCCTTGCTCCTTGCTCCAAACGCTATCCCACACCCACGGATGTTAGTTTCTGGCTCTGAGTATTGCTCCCCGACCCGTCACCGAATGCGAACACATTCGGAGCTGTTTGATTGGTCCAGAAGCCAATGGGTTAGGCCAGAGCCAGAACACACGTGGGTGAAACGTTCACAACAACCCTTGTGCACCTGGTCACCACAAACAACATCAATGAAAGCAGGTATGTAACAAACAACAGAGGAGTGGAAGAATTTAGTGTGAGTCATCTGGCTACATCCAAACACCAGAGGTCCAGTGGGCCTGACTAGTGTCCCCCGTCCCCCCCCCCCCCCCCCCCACGTCACAATGAGACTCAAAGTGTTCTAGCTTCTGTTGCAAGGACTGTTGCTAGAACTTGCACAATTCTGACTGGCTTACGTAATGAACCAAAGCGTCCGTTGCTATGCTGGTTGCTTGGCTCTATTTTACTTTGTAGCAGTCGCAAAGGACAGAGGACGCAGGCAGTTCTAGTTCTATTTCACCTCATAAGCGCTCGCTCAGTTCACGCAAAATTATTACCTCAGAATTGCTCTCCAAGGACAGTGTTTTTGACGGTGACTACCTGTTGACTACCTGCTTCTTCACAGGCCCGAAAAGACTGTATATAGAACATGCTTTCTTTACCATATATTTGTCTTTCAATAAGAACATTTTGTTAAGTATGAAGAAATAATATAAGCTGTTCTGATATTGATTTTATTTTGACATTGCCAGCTACAGATTACACGTTTTCTTCGCTATTTCTGAAACGTAGCAACATTTAAGACATTGATTTCATGTTGTTGGGGCACAGAGCCACTAACTACCACAGAAACGGTCTGCTCTGCCTTCCTGAAGGAGAGTGTCAGATGGGCCTTCTCCAAGATCTCCAGGTACAGCCCCACTGCTCTGGTGACCTCTCCACCACTCAAGGCACCCCTGTCTGGTCCTCACTGCTGCCTAACCCTCCTTGGCCCTCTCTGGAGCTCCAGACAGTCCCCCACTGAACTGGTGACCTCTACCCCACACGAGGCACCCCTGTCTGGGCCACACGCCTGCCTTGCCCTTATTGGGCCTCTCTGGAGCTCCAGACAGACCCCCACTGACCTTGTGACCTGTCGCCTACATAAGGGATGCGAGTGGCATTTCCCATATGATTTATGAGGATCTCCATATTGCAAATGTACGGTCCCTTACTAGACGTCCTCGGATGTTCTTAAAATTGGCCAACGGCCTCAGGTCGTCCCTCAGGGCCGGGTCTTCCGGGAAGTCATCAAATAAAGTCTCTCGGACATTTGGTTACTGCATTATACATTTGTTTTTATTTTTGACTATTTTCTGCTGTCCCATAAAATTCCACCAGATGGTGACTGGCTGGTTATGGCAAATGAACAAAACATCAACAAATGGACATGGCCGTTTCTCGTAAACGGAAAAGACTTCGAAGACGAAACTCGGTGAGCACAGGTTTGGTCAAATGTACTTTTAGCCCAGAAACAAGGATGGCATTGAGGCCTCAACGCTCTTTAAGTTAATACACATTTTCTGGGATTAACTTCTTCGAGATAGGGGGCGCTCTTTTAATTTTTGGATAAAAAACGTTCCCGTTTTAAACAAGATATTTTGTTACGAAAAGATGCTCAACTATGCATGTAATTGACAGCTTTGGAAAGAAAAAACTCTAGATATTATCTGTGAGTGCCCCAGAACTAATGCTACAGGCGAAACCAAGATGAAGTTTCATACAGGAAATGGCCCAGATTCTGAAGGCGCTGTGTTCCAATGTCTCCTTATATGGCTGTGAATGCGCCAGGAATGAGCCTGCCCTTTCTGTCGTTTCGCCAAGGTGTCTGCAGCATTGTGACGTATTTGTAGGCATATCATTGGAAGATTGAAAATAAGAGACTACATTTACCAGGTGTCCGCCCGGTGTCCTGTGCCGAAATGATTGCGTAATCTCTAGGTCCATGCGCGTTCCATTTCTTCAGAAGAGAAAGTCAACTGCCATGAAGGATTTATCATCGATAGATATGTGAAAAACACCTTGAGGAATGATTCTAAACATCGTTTGCCATGTTTCTGTCGATATTATGGAGTTAATTTGGAAAAAAGTTCGCGTTTTAATGACTTAATTTTTATTTATTTATTTATTTATTTATTTTTTGTCTTACCCAAACGTGATGAAGAAAACGGAGCGATTTGTCAACACAAATAATATTTTTGTGAAAACTGAACATTTGCTATCTAACTGAGAGTCTCCTCATTGAAAACATCTGAAGTTCTTCAAAGGTAAATTATTTTATTTGAATGCTTTTCTGGTTTTTGTGAAAATGTTGCATGCTGAATGCCAGGGATAATCCTATGCTAGGCTATCAATACTGTTACACAAATGCTTGTTTAGCTATGGTTCAAAAGCATATTTTGAAAATCTGAGATGACAGTGTTGTTAACAAAAGGCTAAGCTTGAGAGCAAATAGCTTTATTTCATTTAATTTGCGATTTTCATGAATAGTTAACGTTGCGTTATGCTAATGAGCTTGCAGATAGATTTACACAATCCTGGATACAGGTTTTTTTCGTAGCGTGACGCAGAAAACGGAGCGATTTGTCCTAAACAAATAATCTTTCAGGAAAAACTGAACATTTGCTATCTAACTGAGAGTCTCCTCATTGAAAACATCCGAAGTTCTTCAAAGGTAAATTATTTTATTTGAATGCTTTTCTGGTTTTTGTGAAAATGTTGCCTAGTGAAAATTCTAACGCTAAATGCTACGCTAAATGCTACGCTAGCTATCAATACTGTTACACAAATGCTTGTTTTGCTATGGTTGAGAAGCATATTTTGAAAATCTGAGATGACAGTGTTGTTAACAAAAGGCTAAGCTTGAGAGCTAGCATATTGATTTCATTTCATTTGCGATTTTCATGAATAGTTAACGTTGTGTTATGGTAATGAGCTTGAGGCTGTAGTCACGATCCCGGATCCGGGATGGCTCGACGCAAGAAGTTAAAGGTTGAAAACGGTAATACAGCGCTAATTTGACAGATTCATGTCAAAGTACATAAACCTACAATGTAAGGAAAAGTAGAACCAGCCATTTATGTATCGTAATTTACGAGAAATCGTACAACGTCCGTTTGATGGTTAAACTTCTTAAGGCTAGGGTGCAGTATCCTGAATTTCTGGATGACTGAGGTGCCCAGAGTAAACTGCCTTTTACTCAGGCCCAGAAGCTAAGAGATGCATATAATTGGTAGCATTGGATAGAAAACAATCTGACGTTTCTAAAACGGTCTGTGAGTATAGCAGAACTGATATGGCAGGCAAAAACCAGAGGAAAATCCATCCGGAATTAATATTTTTTTGAGGTCACAGGCCTTTTCAATGTAATGCTATGGGATATACAAAAAATAGCCTCCAGATTGCAGTTCCTATGGCTTCCACTAGATGTCAACAGTCTTTAGACAGGGTTTCAGGCTTGTTTCTTAAAAAACGAACAAGTAGTTGTAGTTATTCCAAGGTGTTATCATCAGGACAGGTAGACTTCTTCGTTATTTTCTATTTTCTATTGAACACCGTTCTTTCTGTCTGAAATATTATCAGTTATTTCCATATTAGGGTACCTGAGGATTGATTAGAAACATTGTTTGACTTTTTTGGGCGAAGTTTACCAGTAGCTTTTTGGATTCCTTCATATGCACATTGAAGGAGTGGATTACTGAAATCAATGGCACCAACTAAACTGACTTTTTGGATATAAAGAAGGACTTTATTGAACAAAACAAACATTCATTGTGTAGCTGGGACCCTTGGGATTGCCAACAGAGGAAGATCTTCAAAGGTAAGTGATTTATTTTATCGCTATTTGAGATTTTTGTGAAGCCGGTGCTGGTGGAAAAATATTTTGAAGTGGGGCGCTGTCCTCAGATAATCGCATGGTATGCTTTCGCAATAAAGCCTTTTTGAAATCTGACAATGCAGTTGGATTAACCAGTTATGCATTAGGGGGCGCTATTAAAAATTGTGGATGAAAAACTTTCCCGTTTTAAACAAGATATTTTGTCACGAAAAGATGCTTGACTATGCATATAATTGACAGCTTTGGAAAGAAAACACTCTGACGTTTCCAAAACTGTAAAGATATTGTCTGTGAGTGCCACAGAACTGATGTTACAGGCGAAACCCAGATAAAAATCCAACCAGGAAGTGCCGCATTTTTTGAAACCGCCTCATGCCAATGACTCCTTCTATGGCTGTGAATGAGCTACGAATGAGCTTACGTTTTCCACGTATTCCCCAAGGTGTCTACAGCATTGTGACGTCTTTTTAGGCATTTCCATTGAAGAATGGCTGTAAGGGACCAAAACATTTCAAAAAATGCTGCACTTCCTGATTGGATTTTTATCTGGGTTTCGAATGACCTATCGAGCCGAAACGATTCGGGGTCGCCTCAGCTAGGCCTACACATACTGTCAGAATTGGACCCCCAGCTCGAAAGTAACTATGTTTTTGAAGTTATTTTTTAGGGTTTTAACAGAAGGCGCTATGAATTGTGGGCCGGCTCTGAGATATGTGATAGTTGGCTTCTAAAAGAGTTGGACAAAGTGAGTTTGGTGTCAGTATGTATAAGTTTGGTGTCAGAATGTGTTAAGGGAATTTTTATCTATAATGACTAATTATGTATACATTTTAATCAGGATGTACTAATCAGAATACTATTATGTTACTGTATATGTACTAATCAGAATACTAAATGTTACTGTATTTTCTTATCTGATCCCAGTACTGAAAATAATGAGTGTGAATGTGGTCAAGAGTTTAGTAACAATGACGGTCTGTTCCTTGGTACAAATGAATCAGACTGGCTAGAATGCTTATCTACACAAGAAAACCTTGACTCGTAAATTATATTAAATTGGTAGGGAGACGGATGTGGGAAGGCTTGAGACACAGCCTTTGTACTGGAACGGAGATGGCACGGGGTAGTGTTAGAACTAATGACGTAATTTTCAGTTTATAACCTGTGGTAACCTGTATTGTGGGAGTACTCTCTTGAATAAATGCTGTTACTTGACATTAAGACCGGGCTCTGTCCATTCCTATAAAATAAGGGTCTTACAAATTCTTATGAATTGACAGTGTTTCATTTTAATTGGGAATTAAAACAGAGGAATTAAATTCCTTCAACAGAATGATATCTTATTGACTGATGGCTGACTTGATGGCAGTATAATATATTGGCATTGTACATTTTATATTGCAAATGGACAGTGTACATTTCCAATGTATTTAATGAGGGATTTACCATCACCAAATGGAGAGGCAGAAATCAACACCAACGAGCGACGGAGAGGAACCACTATCACTGCTCAGCCATCCCGAGTTCAGCAAGCCAGTAAATTGGCCATTTCAGCAGTATATTATAGCATATCCATTTCGTGTTTGTAAATGCCCATTGTAGTACATTGCAAATGGACAGTGTGCATTTCCAATGTATTTAATAAGGGATTTACCATCACCGAATGGACAGGCTGAAATCAATACCAATGAGCGATGGAGAGGAACCACTATCACTGCTCGCCCATCCCAAGTTCAATGTTTGCTCCATGTGTAACTCTGTGTTGTCTGTTCACACTGCTATGCTTTATCTTGGCCAGGTCGCAGTTGCAAATGAGAACTTGTTCTCAACTAGCCTACCTGGTTAAATAAAGGTGAAATAAAATAAAAAATGAGCCAGTCAATTGGGCATTTCTGCAGTATATTAGAGCATGTCCAATTCGTGATGGTAAATGCCCATTGTAAGACATTGTAAATGAGTGATTTAACATCACCAAATGGACAGGCTGAAATCAACACCAACGAGCGATTGAACAGTGTCCATTACACATATGCTATATTGTCAGTGTGAACATGCTCTTCTGTAAGTTGACTATGTCCATTGCCAATGTATATCTATAAGGACTTACCATTATGAAATGGACATGCTGAATTAACATCAACAAGAAATTCTTACTTCCTATGATCAAACATGACAAATATACCTTCTAGGTTGATTCAGGGCTTAACATAGTGATATATATATATATATATCATTTGGTCAGTATATATGCCATTTGGACATTTGTCATGCCATTTGGACATGGTTCACTGACTTTGGGTTCGGAACCCAGCTTCCTATGATCATATATGGCAAATGGACATAACATCCTGATTTGATACTTTCATTTTCCTCTCCACAACCAGACCTCTAGCCCTGCCCTGCCCTGCCCTGCCCTGCCCTGCCCTGCCCTGCCCTGCCCTGCCCTGCCCTGCCCTGCCCTGCCCTGCCCTGCCCTCTCCTTGAGAGTCCATCTTAATCTCTGGACCTGCAGGTGCCCACCTGGGAAACACCCCTCTCCGTGGGCATTAACCATCACTGCGTCCTGGCCGGGGAACATCTATCTTCATAACCTTGCGAACTGGGGCACCCGCACTTAAAGAACCCCCAAAGTAAAAAAAAAAACAAATAAAAAAGTAATTGCTGTTGACTGGAGGGATGAGGTCACTGAACCAATAACAGTTGGTTGTATTCATGAAAGTCATACGGGGTGGAAGCTATTGGTATTTTTAGAAGCATTTTTATGTAAAGTGAATACAAAAATTATTTTAAAAATGATATAAAGTTTTTAAAAAGTTGTCGAGGTCTCTTTACATTGTCAAATTGGTTTGAGATCTCTATACCATGTGGTTGGGAAGATAGGGACTGTTGTCTTCAACATGCAATAGTAGGCATTGCAGTTTTAAGACGGTCCGGTCCGTTAAGCCTCTGGGCGGAGGATAGCGACGTTTTAACTACATTCCGCCTCCAAAGAGTAAATGTGACACGGAATTGGAAAAACAAATTTGTAACTTGTTTGCTATTGTCGGCTGATTGAGAATTTTACGTTTCTATCATCCTGGCATGTTCCGTTGAAGAGGTATTGACAAGCAAACTCCTTTTCTCGCTCTTCTGCTGCGACTCCATCATAGTCCGTCCCATGCATCCCCAATACATTTGTAGTTCAGTTTAAATTAAGTAATGGGAGTATATCAGTCTATCAACCCTCGATGAGGGAAAGAGACTCCGGTGCTGATTTACCAGATGGAAGCTACTCCTCAGTAAAAGGCACATGACAGCCCGAGTTTGCCAAAAGGCACCTAAAGGACTCTCAGACCATGAGAAGCAAGATTCTCTGGTGTGATGAAACCAAGATTGAACTCTTTGGCCTGAATGCCAAGAGTGAATGTCAAGATCTGGAGGAAACCTGGCACCATCCCTACGGTGAAGCATGGTGGTGGCAGCATCATGCTGTGTGAATGTTTTTCAGTGGCAGGGACTGGGAGACTAGTCAGGATCAAGGGTAATATGAATGGAGGAAAGTAGAGAGAGATCCTTGATGAAAACCTGCTCCAGAGTGCTCAGGACCTCAGACTGGGGTGAAAATTCACCTCAAATCAAATCAAATGTTATTGGTCACGTACACATATTTAGCAGATGTTATTTCGGGTGTAGCGAAATGCTTGTGTTCCTATCTCCAACAGTGCAGTAATACCTAACAATTCACAACAATACACACAAATCCAAAAATAAAATAATGGAATTAAGAAATATATAAATATTAGGACAAGCAATGTCGGAGTGGCATTGACTAAATACAGTAGAATAGAATACAGTATATACATATGAGATAAGTAAAGCAGTATGTAAACATTATTAAAGTGACTAGTGTTCCATTATTAAAGTGACCAGTGATTCCATGTCTGTGTATATAGGGGAGCAGCCTCTAAGGTGCAGTGTTGAGTAACCGGGTGGTAGCCGGCTAGTGATGGCTATTTAACAGACTGATTTCCTTGAGATAGAAGCTGTTTTTTAGTCTCTCGGACCCAGCTTAGATGCACCTGTACTGAACTTGACTTCTGGATGATAGCGGGATGAACAGGCCGTGGCTTGGGTGGTTGATGTCCTTGATGATCTTTTTGGCCTTCCTGTGACATCGGGTGCTGTAGGTGTCCTGGAGGGCAGGTAGTGTGCCCCCGGTGATGCATTGGGCAGACCGCACCAACCTCTGGAGAGCCCGGGGTTGCCATACGAGGCGGTGATACAGCCCGAGAGGATGCTCTCAATTGTGCATCTGTAAAGGTTTGTGAGGGTCGCGCTGTTGCGCCTTCTTCACCACAGTGTCTGTGTGGGTGGACCATTTCAGATTGTCAGTGATGTGTACGCAGAGGAACTTGAAGCTTTCCACCTTCTCCACTGCGGTCCCGTCGATATGTATAGGGGCATGCTCCCTCTGCTGTTTTCTGCTGTTTCATTTGGTTGATGTTGAGGGAGAGGTTATTTTCCAGAGCCCTCACCTCTTCCATGTAGGCTGTCTCGTCATTGTTGGTAATCAGGCCTACTACTGTTGTGTCATCTGCAAACTTGATGATTGAGTTGGAGGCGTGTGTGGCCACGCAGTCATGGGTGAACAGGGAGTACAAGAGGGGGCTGAGCAAGCACCCTTGTTGGGCCCATGTGTTGAGGATCAGCGAAGTCAAGATGTTGTTTCCTACCTTCACCACCTGGGGGGCGGCCCGTCAGGAAGTCCAGGACCCAGGAAGTCCAGGACAGGGCGGGGTCGAATGTGATGATGAGCTTGGATTGTACCTTGGTGTTGAAGGCTGAGCTATAGTCAATGAACAGCATTTTTACCTAAGTATTCCTCTTCTCCAGATGGGATAGGGCAGTGTGCAGTGCGATGATGATTGCATCGTCTGTGGATCGATTGCATCGGTAAGCAAATTGAAGTGCGTCTAGGGTGTCAGGTAAAGTAGAGGTGATATGATCCTTAACTAGCCTCTCAAAGTACTTCATGATGACAGAAGTGAGTGCTATGGGGCGAGAGTCATTTAGTTCAGTTACCTTTGCTTTCTTGGGTACAGGAATAAGGGTGGACATCTTGAAGCAAGTGGAGACCGTAGACTGGGATATGAAGATATTGAATATGTCCGTAAAAACACCAGCCAGCTGGTCTGCGCATGCTCTGAGGATGCGCTAGGGATGCCATCTGGGCCGGCAGCCATGCGAGGGTTAACACGCTTAAATGTCTTACTCATGTCCGCCACGGGGAGAACTAAAGCCCACAGTCCTTGGGAGCGGGCCGCTTCGTTGGCACTGTGTTATCTTCAAAGAGGGCGAAGAAGATGTTTAGCTTGTCCGGGAGCAAGACATCGGTGTCCATGACGTGGCTGGTTTTCTCTTTGTAATCAGTGATCGTCTATAGAACCTACCACATATGTCTCGTGTCTGAGCCATTGAATAGCGACTCCACTTTGTCTCTGTACTGACATTTTGCCTGTTTACGGAGGGAATAACTACACTGTTTGTATTCAACCATATTCCAAGTCACCTTGCCATGGTCAAATTTTTATTTTACCTTTATTTTTTTGAACATTTTTATTTTCAATGACGGGCCTAGGAACAGTGGGTTAACTGCCTGTTCAGGGGTAGAACGACATATTTGTACCTTGCCAGCTTGGGGGTTTGAACTTGCAACCTTCCGGTTACTAGTCCAACGCTCTAGCCACTAGGCTACCCTGCCACCCCCGGGGTAGCCTAGTGGCTAAATGCGGTGGTTCACGGTTTCAATTCTGCGCGAATGCTGTCATCTGTCCACAGTTTCTGGATTGGGTAGGTTTTAATAGTGGATGAACTCATTCACCGTATCCATGTATAAGTCAATGTAATTCTCAGAGACTACCCAGAACATATCCCAGTCCGTATGATCAAAAGAATCTTGAGCATGGATTCTTATTGGTCAGACCAGGGTTGAATAAACCTCAGCACAGGTACTTCCTGCTTGAGTTTCTGCCTATAGGAAGGGAGGAGCAAAATGGAGTTGTGATGTGATTTGCCGAAGGGAGGGCGGGGAGGGCCTTGTAGGCATTTCGAAAGGGGGAGTAGCAGTGGTCGAGTGGTTTCCCAGAGCGAATGCTACAGTCAATGTTTTGATAGAACTTTGGTAGCATTTTCCTCAAATTTGCTTTGTTCAAATCCCCAGCTCCAATAAATGCGGCCTCAGGATATGTGGTTTCCAGTTTGTATAATGTCCAGTGTAGTTCCTTGAGGGCCGTAGTGGTATCGGCTTGAGGGGGAATATACACGGCTGTGACTATAACCGAGGTCGGGTGAACAAAAGGACTTGAGTTTCTGTTTGTTATCACAATCACACCATGAGTAGTTAATCATGAAACATACCTTTATTCTTCACAGAGAGTTCTTTATTCCTCTCTGCGCAATGTACTGAGAATGGCTGTATGGATGGGGACAGTGATTCCATGACACAGAGTATGTTACTGTCATGTATTGTCATGTTGTGTCTTGTTTCTGTCCTTTCCCTTCACCCTGTCTCCCTCTGTTGGTCGTTATTAGGTTACCTTTTCTCCCCCTCTTTCCCCCCAGCTGTTCCTTGTCTCCTCCTAACTACCTCGTCACCCCTTTTCCCACCTGTTCCCTTTTTTCCCTCTGATTAGTCCTCTATATCTCTCTCTGTTTTTGTTCCTGTCTTTGTCGGATTCTTGTTTGTGTTGTTCATGCCTGAACCAGACTATCGTCATGTTTGCTGCAACCTTGTCCTGTCCTGTCGGAATCTGCCGGTCCATCTGAGCCTACGTTTGTTTTGTTATTAAAGAAGCTCTGTTTACGTTAAGTCGCTTTTGGGTCCTCATTCACGCACCGTAACAGTTACAGTCCCTGATGTGTCTTTGACAGGAGATCCTTGCGCTGAGTTCGTTTACTTTATTGTCCAGTAACTGAACACTTGCGAGTAATATACCTGGAAACAGTGGATGGTGTGCACACCTCCTGTGTTGGACTAGAAGTCCACGACGAATACCTCCTCTCCGCTGGCAGTGTCTTGGAGCAACCTCTGGGATAATTTCATTTTCCCTGGTTGGTACGAACAAAGGATCCAATTCTGGAAAGTTGTATTCCTGGTCATCATGCTGGTGAGTTACCACCGCTATGATATCCAAAAGTTACTTCCGTCCGTATGTAATAACATAAAAAAACATTCTGGGCTAATTATGAAATTAAATAACTCAGAAGAAAACAAATACTGCAAAGTTGCTTAGGAGCTAGAAGCAGAGCTTCCATGTGTCGGCACCATCGACCCTAAGCACACAGCCAAGACAACGCAGTAGTGGCTTCAGGACGAGTCTCTGAATGTCCTTGAGTGGCCCAGTCAAAGCCGGGACCTGAACCCGATTAAACATCTCTGGAGAGACCTGAAAAAATCTGTGCAGCAACGCTCCCCATCCAACCTGACAGAGCTTGAGAGGATCTGCATAGAAGAATGGGAGAAATTCCCCAAATATAGGTGTGCCAAGCTTGTAGCGTTATACCCAAGAAGACTTGAGGATGTAATCATTGCCAAAGGTGCTTCAACTCAGTACTGAGTCAAGGGTCTGAATACCTATGTAAATGTTATATTTCAGTATTTTATTTTACATACATTACCGTTCAAAAGTTTGGGGTCACTTATAAATGTCCTTGTATTTGAAAGAAAAGTAATTTTAGGTTGTAACGATCGTTGTCCTCCTCAGATGAGGAATAGGAAGGCTCAGACCAAAATGCAGCGTTGTAAGTGTCCATGTTAATTTAAAAAAATAAACTGAACACTGCAATAACCAAAAAACAAAGAGAGAGAGTGAACGAAATGAAACAGTTCTGTAAGGTGAAGACACACAAAACAGAAAACAACTACCAACAAACGCAGGTGGGAACAGGCTACCTAAGTATGGTTCTCAATCAGAGACAACGATAGACAGCTGCCTCTGATTGGGAACCATACCAGGCCAAACACAGAAATACAAAACATAGAACAAAAGCATAGAATGCCCACCCCAACTCACGCCCTGACCAAACCAAAAATAGAGACATAAAAGAAGGAACTAAGGTCAGAACGTGACATATGTCCATTAAAATAACATCAAATTGATCAGAAATACAGTGTAGACATTGTTAATGTTGTAAATGACCATTGTAGCTAGAAACTGACCATTTTTTAAATGAAATATATACAAAGGCGTACAGAGGCACATTATCAGCAACCATCACTCCTGTGTTCCAATGCCACATTGTGTTAGCTAATCCAAGTTTATAATTTAAAAGGCTAATTGATCATTAGAAAACCCTTTTGCAATTATGTTAGCACAGCTGAAATCTGATGTCCTGATTAAAGAAGCAATAAAACTGTCCTTCTTTAGACTAGTTGAGTATCTGGAGCACCAGCATTTGTGGGTTCGATTACAGGTTCAAAATGGCCGGAAACAAATAACTTTCTTCTGAAACTCATCATTCTATTCTTGTTCTGAGAAATGAAGGCTATTCCATGTGAGAAATTGCCAAGAAACTGAAGATCTCGTACAACTCTGTGTACAAGTCCCTTCACAGAACAGCACAAACTGGCCCTAACCAGATTAGAAAGAGGAGTGGGAGGCCCTGGTGCACAACTGAGCAAGAGGACAAGTACATTAGAGTGTCTAGTTTGAGAAACAGATGCTTCACAAGTTCTCAACTGGCAGCTTCATTAAATAGTACCCGCAAAACACCAGTCTCAACATCAACAGTGAAGCGGTGACTCCTGGATGCTGGCCTTCTAGGCAGAGTGTCCAGTGTCTGTGTTCTTTTGCCCATATTAATATTTCCTTTTTATTGGCCAGTCTGAAATATGGCTTTTTCTTTGCAACTCTGCCTAGAAGGCCAGCATCCCGGAGTCGCCTCTTCACTGTTGACGATGAGACAGTGCAATGAAATGTTTACTTGCAGGTTAACCTCTGGACAATGCAATAACAATAGAAAAACATGTAAGTAAGTGAATAAAAAGACTAATACAAATAAAAGCTCAATTAAATTATTTCACCAGTTTTTTTAAAAACAAACAATAGATACATAGTATCACACAGCCTGGAGTGGTGGGTGCAGAGTCAAGCGCAGAGAGCAGAGGATAATGGGGGAAACCGGACTTTATTGCGGCATCCAAAACACACGCCCAAAACAACAGGCGAATATCCAAAAGTGTCCAACCCAGAGAGCACAACACGCAACAACCTTGACTAACAGAAAACAAGCCCGCACAAAAACAGGCGGGCCTAACAGGCTTCAATAGTCCTGGATCAAAACTAAAACAAGACACAGGTGCAAACAATAAGACATAACAAACAGAAAAGGAAAAGGGAATCGGTGGCAGCTAATAGACCGGCGACGACGACCTCCGAGGGCCGCCCGAACAGGCAGGGGAGCCACCTTCGGTGGAAGTCGTGACACATAACCTATATAGACATAAGATACATGTGCCAAGCATGTTTACCTGTAGAATTGGTTATAAGACCTTTATAGACGTGGTTACACCTTGCATTAACATGTGGTTTTTGTCATCTGATCAAGATTTGTTGCATCTATACATGATAATAAAATGTGTCTCTTATCAGTCCACTTTGTCCTTATTGTGACTAGATTCCCTGGTCCCTCTCTGTATGATAATGTTTAATTAGACCTGACTAAAATAGATAATGGATTTATTGTGAAGGTATACTGTATATTAAATCGATTTATTCTACATTTTCCATCAAGACAGAACTGCTGAAGGGGGCGGAATTGCAATCTACTGTGGAGAGAGTCTGCAGAGTTCTGTCATACTATCCAGGTCTATGCCCAAACAGTTCAAGCTTCTACTTTTAAAGATCCATCTCTCCAGAAACAAGTCCCTCACTGTTGCTGCTTGTTATAGAGCCCCCTCAGCTCCCAGCAGGGCCCTGGACACCATATGTGAATTGATTGCCCCCCATCTATTGCCAGAGTTCGTATTGCTTGGTGACCTAAATTGGGATATGCTTTACACCCTGGCCGTCCTACAATCTAAGCTAGATGCCCTCAATTTCACTCTAGACCCAAACTGTCACAGACCTATATTCATCCTGCCCTGCCTTTCTAAAGACTGCGAAAGCCAAGTTAACAAACAGATCACTGACCAATTTGAATCCCACCATACCTTCTCCGCTATGCAATCTGGTTTCCGAGCTGGTCACACATGCACCTCAGCCACGCTCAAGGTCCTAAACGATATCATAACCGCCATCGATAAAAGACAGTACTGTGTAGCCGTCTTCATCGATCTGGCCAAGGCTTTCAACTCTGTCAATCACCATATTCTTATCGGCAGACTCAACAGCCTTGGTTTCTCAAATGACTGCCTCGCCTGGTTTACTAACTACTTCTCAGATAGAGTTCAGTGTGTCAAATCGGAGGGCCTGTTGTCCGGACCTCTGGCAGTCTCTATGGGGGTGCACACAGGGTTCAATTCTCGAGCCTACCTTTTCTCTGTATATATAAATTATTGTCGCTCTTGCTACGGGTGATTCTTTGATCCACCTCTATGCAAACAACACCATTCTGTATTCATCCTGCCCTTCTTTGGACACTGTGTTAACAAACCTCCGAACGAGCTTCAACGCCACACAACACTACATCACTCCACTTCACAAAATGCATGCTCTTCAACCGATCGCTGCCCGCACCCACCCGCCCGACTAGCATCACTACTCTGGACGGTTCTGACTTAGAATATGTGGACAAGTATAAATACCTAGGTCTGGTTAGACTGTAAACTCTCCTTCCAGACTCACATTAAGCATCTTCAATCCAAAGTTAAATTTAGAATTGGCTTCCTATTTCGCAAACAAAGCATCCTTCACTCATGATGCCAAACATACCCTCATAAAACTGACTATCCTTCCGATCCTTGACTTCAGCGATGTCATTTACAAAATAGCCTCCAACACTCTACCTAGCAAATTGGATGTAGTCTATCACAGTGCCATCCGTTTTGTTACCAAAGCCCCATATATTACACCCACCACTGTGACCTGTATGATCTCGTTGGCTGGCCCTCGCTACATATTCGTCGCCAAACCCTCTGGCTCCAGGTCATCTATCAGTCTTTGCTAGGTAAAGCTCCGCCTTATCTCAGCTCACTGGTCACCATAGCAGCACCCACTCGTAGCATGCGCTCCAGCCGGTATATTTTACTGGTCATCCCCAAAGCCAACACCTCGTTTGGCCGCCTTTCCTTCCAGTTCTCTGAAGCCAATGACTGGAACCAATTGCAAAAATCACTGAAGCTGGAGACTCATATCTCACTCACTACCTTTAAGCATCAGCTGTCAGAGCAGCTTACCGGTCACTGCAGCTGTACACAGCCCATCTGTAAACAGCCCATCCAACCAACTACCTACCTCATCCCCATATTTGTTTTTGTTTTTCTGCTCTTTTGCACACCAGTATTTCTTCTTGCACATCCTCATCTGGACATCTATCACTCCAGTGTAAATGGCTAAATTGTAATTACTTCGCCACTATTGGCCTATTTATTGCCTTACCTACTTACTTCATTTTGCACACACTGTATACATATTTTTCTATTGTGTTATTGACTGTACGTTTGTTTATTCCATGTGTATCTCTGTGTTGTTGTTTTTGTCGGACTGCTTTGCTTTATCTTGGCCAGGTCGCAGTTGTAAATGAGAACTTCTTCTCAACTGGCCTACCTGGTTAAATAAAGGTGAAATGAAATGTAAATGTCGATATTCCAAAGGCAGTGGTTAGTATGCGTGGAGGCCTGGTGATGCTAAAAGGGCTTATGTTAATTAACGGTCAATTAACTTGAGACCGGCAGGCTTTACATGACAATAACCGGCTGACAAAATGTAATGACAGCCATAGCCCTAGTCATGACTGCATCACAATGTAAATGAAGGGTGGATTTGTTTCAATCCTGCGAACACACACGAGACACCCACATCAAACTATACCCGAAAACAACTCACGTTTGAATTCAGTCATGGCCGCTAGCAACAGAATAATAGGTGTACAGAGTGGTGATGGAGAGCGATACAACCGACAAGACACAGCAACCGCAACAGAAGATTAGGTGATGGAGAGCGACACACCAGACAAGACACAGAGACAGCAACAGAAGAATATGATATGATGAAGAGAGACACCAGAAGCACAGAACAGGCCATAAGAGGATAGACAAATGATACAATAACAAACAAGACACAGACAACAACAGACAAGACACAGAGGGGGCAGATGGAGAGAGAACAAAGGTAGGTTGCGCACACAATGGCATTTTATTGCTTTGAAATGTATAGGAATGAAGGATGTAGTGAATGTTGTCAGTCTGGTGCAGAAGGATTGTTCTACTCAGTTATATCACCATCACCAGCTGGGTGTTCTGTGTGCAAGGAGTTCTGAATATTTGTTTGATTTGTTTGATTTATTGCTTCAAGCTGCTCTATATATTCTAATTTGTTTTGTTTCTTTTCACAAATTATAACAGGTGAAAAACAGACAGTGAAATGTAAAACATAGTTTACAAAAAAATATGCAGGTGAGGTGAAACAATATGTGATATTACTATTAAAACAATTGTTTACTTTTACACTTTTTCCAACCAGAACAGGAAGAGAGAGGAGGGTAGACAAGAGACAGGAACAGAAGAGAGCAGACAAAAGCGACAGCAACAGACAACACAGAGAAAGCTATGGAGAGAGAAAGAGGAGGGAGGGAGCACACAGTAGACTGTATCAATTAAAGCTGCTCTATTAATATCAATTACTGCAAAGTTTGTGTGTGTGTGTGTGTGTGTGTGTGTGTGTGTGTGTGTGTGTGTGTGTGTGTGTGTGTGTGTGTGTGTGTGTGTGTGTGTGTGTGTGTGTGTGTGTGTGTGTGTGTGTGTGGGAACGTGTGGGAACGTGTGTGGGAACGTGTGTGTGTGTGGGAACGTGTGTGTGTGGGAACGTGCGTGAACGTGCACTTTTTAAAACCTCTACAGGATCGTTGGGTCTCCCGCAGGACGGTTGAGCTACTGTAGGCTAATGCTATTAACATGAGGTTGTAAGTAACCACAAAAATTCCCAGGACATAGACATATCTGATATTGGCAGAAAGCTTAAATTATTGTTAATCTAACTGCACTGTCCAATTTACAGTAGCTATTACAGTGAAATAATACAATGCTATTGTTTGAGGAGAGTGCACAGTTATGAACTTGAAAATGTATTAATAAACCAATTAGGCACATTTGGGCAGTCTTGATATAACATTTTTGAACAGAAATACAATGGTTCATTGGATCAGTCTAAAACATTGCACATACACTGCTGCCATCTAATGGCCAAAATCTAAATTGTGCCTTTGCTGGAATGATAGATTATGGCCATTCTCTTGCATTTTAAAGATAATGGTACAAACAAATACAAAAGAAAGCATGTTTTTTTCTTTTGTATTGTTTTTTACCAGATCTCAAGTGTTATGTTCTCCTACATTCATTTAACATTTCTACAAACTTCAAACTGTTTCCTTTCAAATGGTATCAAGAATATGCACATCCTTGCTTCAGGTCCTGAGCTACAGGCAGTTTGATTTGGGTATGTCATTTTAGGCAAAAATTGAAAAAAAGTGGCGGATCCTTGGCTCATTGGACAGGTCAGAGTCTATGTTTGAAGTTATTAAGTGGTATGGAGGTTTTTGGCAATACACTGTAGATATATGCGTTCCAGAATAGAGAGTAGAGAGTGTTTAAGAGTAGAGAGACCCACAGTAGCTACTGTAATTGAATACTCTGCTGTGACAGGTGGGAAGGTGCAAGCTACCTGAAAAATATTAATTATCTCATTGTACAGCTTCTACCCTCAAGCCATAAGACTGCTGAGCAAATAATCAAATGGCCACCTGGACTAATCACTTTACCCCTACAGTACTTACATGTACAAATTACCTCGACTAACCTGTACCCCCGCACATTGACTCAGTACCGGTACCCCCTGTATATAGCTTCATTATTGTTATTTCATTTTGTAACTTTTTATTTGTATAACATTTTTTTACTTTAGTTTATTTAGTAAATATTTTGTTAACTCAATTTTTAAAAACTGCATTGTTGGTTAAGGGCTCGTATGTAAGCATTTCACGGTAAGGGCCACACCTGTTGTATTCGGCGCATCTGACAAATACAATTTGATTTGATTTGATCTCTCAATGTTAATCTCAAATTGAACCAAATTCATGCATTTAGCTGTTGAAATTCCTAACCTTGTCTATAGATGTTTTCATTTTACAAGTCAACAGAAATACAACTGACGTGTTTGAGAGACTGTGCTGTAAAGAGAAATGATGATCGATGAATTGGAATCTCTAACCGTATGGATGCATTTCTAACTCTTCTCCACTAGATGGCAGAGTGGTACTCTTTATTAACATTTCTGGATCCATAGGCTGACTTGACCCTAACTGGCTTGTCTCAGATGCATACTGCTATGTAGTAGCAATTCAATTTTATATATGTATCCGCTCAAAATCTATTGATTTCATAGTTTGGACCAGTATTTGTCAGTGAACTGGCCCTTGAAGGGTTAAACAATGACTAGTCCACCTCCAGCCTCAGCAATTGAGAATCCCTGTCACATTTCACCAGACAGTACCAAGTGTTGGAATAACTTGTCAATAATCAACTGACTGGCTTTCTTGATGTATATACTATAGTATGCAATCTGTTTTCCGCTCAGGTTATGGATGTGTCACTGCAACCTTAAAGGTCCTCAATGAAATGAAGAGCAAAAGTCTGATGATGACAGTGGATGAAATTGTGAGATGTTTGTCTGTAGCTTGTGTGGCTGTCTAAAGGCCAAATTTGGAGCTCAATAGAAGCGTCTGGTCTGGTGCCCTGTTATGAAACAATCTGGCAGATACTGGAGAGACAGAGAAAGAGAGGGAGAGACAAACAGAGAGAGAGAGAGAGAGAGAGAGAGAGAGAGAGAGAGAGAGAGAGAGAGATAGAGTAGTCCCACAGGCTGTTCCACAAATATGTCTGTTTAGTTCAAAATGTTCCCTCGGAGGAATGCCACTGGCCCATCTCTGCTGTTCCCTTCCATCGCAGTGAGGATAGAGAGAGAGTAAACACCCACTGCTTGTCGCTCTCCTCGGTGTTAAGTGGCAGTAAATAGGTTACATAAACTTGGACCTATCAAATTTTCCCTGTTTATTATTTTGGGGAAACAATTTACGTAATTATAAGTCTGTGGGTGTCATAATCTTGGAAATGAGCGGACCAAGGCGCAGCGTGAGTATAGTTCCACATATTTATTTAAGTGAAACTAACAAAACAAAATAACAACCTTACAAAGACAGTGAGGCCGTAGTGCCCAAACACACTAACAAACAATCAATATCCCACAAACACAGGTGTGTAAAAATGATACCTAAATATGATCCCCAATTAGAGGCAACGATTTCCAGCTGCCTCTAATTGGGAACGAAACCAAAACACCAACGAAGAAATGTTAAACTAGAACAACCCTTGTCACGCCCTGACCTACTACACCATAGAGAAACAAGGGCTCTCTGTGGTCAGGGCGTGACAGTGGGAGAAATATTGTATGTTCTTATTACTGTATGTTCTCCTGGAAACGTATTGGAGTCAACCCTGTTATTAAAATGTTAAAACTATTTAACCCTTGTGTGGTGTTCGGGTCTGTGAGACCCATTTTCAATGTTTACTGAAAGAAAAATTATACAATTAATAATTTTTTCAACCTGAGACTCAATGGCCTCATTTTCTGGACCCGAGGGTAATAAAAGTGTGGGAAAATGTGTGTGTGTAGGTGAAAACAAGTCGAAATGAAACAAAGGTTTGCTATGTGAATTGGCTTCCTATTTCGCAACAAAGCATCCTTCACGCATGCTGCCAAACATACCCTTGTAAAACTGTCCATCCTACCAATCCTCGACTTTGGCGATGTAATTTACAAAATAGACTCCAATACCCTACTCAACAAATTGGATACAGTCTATCACAGTGCCATCCGTTTTGTCACCAAAGCCCATATACTACCCACCATTGTGACCTGTACGCTCTCGTTGGCTGGCCCTCGCTTCATACTCGTCGCCAAACCCCCTGGCTCCATGTCATCTACAAGACCCTGCTAGGTAAAGCTCCCCCTTATCTCAGCTCGCTGGTCACCATAGCATCACCCACCCGTAGCAGGCGCTCCAGCAGGTATATCTCTCTGGTCACCCCCAAAACCAATTCTTTCTGTGGCCGCCTCTTCTTCCAGTTCTCTGCTGCCAATGACTGGAACGAACTACAAAAATCTCTGAAACTGGAAACACTTGTCTCCCTCACTAGCTTTAAGCACCAGCTGTCAGAGCAGCTCACAGATTACTGCACCTGTACATAGCCCACCTGTAATTTAGCCCAAACAACTACCTCTTTCGCTACTGTATTTATTTTATTTTATTTATTTATTTATTTTGCTCCTTTGCACCCCATTATTTTTATTTCTACTTTCCACATTCTTCCACTGCAAATCTACCATTCCAGTGTTTTACTTGCTATATTGTATTTACTTTGCCACCATGGCCTTTTTTTGCCTTTACCTCCCTTATCTCACCTCATTTGCTCACATCGTATAAAGACTTGTTTCTACTGTATTATTGACTGTAGGTTTGTTTTACTCTGTGTCGTTGTATGTGTCGAACTGCTTTGCTTTATCTTGGCCAGGTCGCAATTGTAAATGATAATTTGTTCTCAACTTGCCTACCTGGTTAAATAAAGGTGAAATAAAAAATAAATAAATAAATGTGCCTTCACTCTGTCTTCCTCTTCCCTGGGCCTGCTGTTTCAACATAGCACCAATAACCTGTCTGTCTCCCTGCCTGTCTGGCTGTCTACTGCTTTTCTCCCAATCTTTATAATTTGTATTGTGTGAAAGTACATAATATCTTGCTGGAACCTGCACAATGTTATTACATAACATTATTTTGATACTTTGTAAAAAATTTTAAAAAATCTGTATTTTCCCACACTCTACCCCAGCCAGGTGCAAATTGGGGAGAGAGACAACAAATAAATAGCTTTTCATGTGTGGCTCCTTACCTCAATCAATCAGTATGGCAAAAATAGTCTCTGCTCAGAAAGCCTTAGAAATCATTTTTGCAGAGAGAGAAGCTAGTATGGAAGGACCGTCTTCCACTTTAGAAGATGAAGAATTTTCAGAATTTGAGGATCATGTCTCTGTCAATTCGGAGTTTGACAGTGAGTTGGAGAGGATGAGATTGACCCTCAGCCAGCCCCAGGACCAGCCCATCAGCAACCAGCCCCAGGACCAACCCATCAGCAACCAGCCCCAGGACCAGCCCATCAGCAACCAGCCCCAGGACCAGCCCATCAGCAACCAGCCCCAGGACCAGCCCATCAGCAACCAGCTCATCAATAGCCTACAGGAGGAAAAATATGGATGTAAAAATAATGTTAAATTGAATGGCCCAAGGAATGAGTCACCCCGCATGGCTGCCAATGTGATAAGGATGCAACCAGGGCCGACGCAGATGGCAGCTACTTATGTGTAGGACATAAAGTCTTCCTTTGAACTGTTCATCCCAGACACCATCCAGAAAATCATTCTGGACTGCACTAATTTGGAGGGAAGGTGTGTTTTTTTTTGTTCATTCCAGACACCATCCAGAAAGTAATTCTGCACTAATTTGGAGGGACGGCATGTTTTTGGAGAGAGATGGAAGGAGATGGACCAAACTCATTTACATACATACTTTGAGGTTCTTATCCTTGCTGGTGTTTTCAGATCCAATGGGGAATCCACAGAATCCCTGTGGGCTGCAGAACCTGGCAGAGAACTTTTCAGTGCAACAATGTCTCTGGAAAACTTCCACATTATTTCAAGGAATATCCACTTCGATAACCGAGACACCAGACCAGCAAGGCGGCAGAGAGACAAGCTAGCTGCAATCAGGTCAGTGTGGGACAAGTGGGTAGACCCTTTTACAACCCTGGGCCCAACGTTACTGTTGATGAGCAACTTATGCCATTTAGGGGCCGCTGCCCCTTCAGGCAGTAGATACCTTCTAAACCCGCAAAATATGGAATCAAGATCTATGCTGCCTGTGATGCTTCATCATATGCATTGCACTTGCACGTGTATATGGGGAAGCTAGATGGAGGAGGCCCTGAGAAGAACCAAGGGATGCTGTAACTATATAAAATTGAAGTTGGAAGTTTACATACACTTAGGTTGGAGTCATTAAAACTCGTTTTTCAACCACACCACAAATTTTTGTTAACAAACTGTATTTTTGGCAAGTCGGTTAGGACATCTACTTTGTACATGACACAAGTCATTTTTCCAACAATTATTTACAGACAGATTATTTCACTTATAATTCACTGTATCACAATTCCAGTGGGTCAGAAGTTTACATACACTAAGTTGACTGTGCATTTAAACAGCTTGGAAAATTCCAGAAAATTATGTCATGGCTTTAGAGTTTTGCCTACCTTCAAACTCAGTGCCTCTTTGCTTGACATCATGGGAAAATCTAAATAAATCAGCCAATACCTCAGAAAGAACATTGTAGACCTCTACAAGTCTGGTTCATCCTTTGGAGCAATGTCCAAACACCTGAAGGTACCATGTTCATCTGTACAAACAATAGTATGCAAGTATAAACACCATGGGACCACGCAGCCGTCATACTGCTCAGGAAGGAGACGCGTTCTGTCTTCAAGAGATGAATGTACTTTGGTGCAAAAAAGTGCAAATCAATCACAGAACAACAGCAAAGGACCTTGTGAAGATGCTGGAGGAAACAGATACAATTGTATCTATATCCACAGTCAAACGAGTCCTATATCGCATAACCTGAAAGGCCGCTTAGCAAGGAAGAAGCCACTGCTCCAAAACTGGCATAAAAAAAGCTAGACTACGGTTTGCAACTGCACATGGGACAAATGTTGTACTTTTTGGAGAAATGTCCTCTGGTCTGATGAAACAGTAATAGAACTGTTTGGCCATAATGACCATCGTTATGTTTGGGGGGAAAAGGGGGATGCTTGCAAGCTGAAGAACACCATCCCAACCGTGAAGCACGGGGGTGACAGCATCATGTTGTGGGGGTGCTGTGCTGCAATAGATGGCATTATGAGGTAGGAAAATGATGTGGAAAATATTGAAGCAACATCTCAAGACATCAGTCAGGAAGTTAAAGCTTGGTCGCAAATGGGTATTCCAAATGGACAATGACCCCAAACATACTTCTAACGTAATTGCTGAAGGACAACAAAGTCAAGGTATAAAGGAGGCCTACAAACCTGACTCAGTAACACCAGCTCTGTCAGGAGGAATGGGCCAAAATTCACCCAACTTATTGTGGGAAGCTTGTGGAAGGCTACCCAAAACGTTTGACCCAAGTTAAACAATTTAAAGGCAATGCTACCAATGCTATGTAAACTTCTGATTTACTAGGAATGTGATGAAAGAAATAAAATAGGTGTGTGTCTTTCCAAATCATCTCCAAGCAATTTGATTTATTACGGTGGACTCCAATGAAATTGCAGAAACATCTCAAGGATGGATCAATGGAAACAGGATACACCTGAGCTCAATTTCGAGTCTAAAAAAAAACATTCTGAAAACTTATGTAAATAAGATATTTATGTTTTTTATTTTTAATGCATTTGAGAAAATGTGTAAAAACCTGTTTCGCATTGTCATTATGGGGCATTGTGTGTAGATTGATGAGGAACTGCTTTTATTTAATCTGTTTTAGAATAAGGCTTTAATGTAACAAAATGTGTAAAAAGGGAAGGGGTCTGATTACTTTCCAAATGCACTGCATTTAGCAGTCTTATAGCTTGGGAGTAGGAGCTGTTCAAGACTTGGTGCTTCAGCACTGCTTGCAGTGTGGTAGCAGAGAGAACAGGAGGAAAGGTTATCTAGAGTTGTTTTGTCTCTAGTTGGACAGGGGACAAGCTGGTAGTACTAAGGTAAGACAGATTTCAGGTTCCCTGCATTAAAACCACCGGCCACTAGCAGTTCCGCCTCTGGATGAACATTTTATTGTTTGCTTATTGCCCTATACAGCTCGCTGAGTGTGGTCTTATTGCCCTATACAGCTCATTGAGTGTGGTCTTATTGCCCTATACAGCTCGCTGAGTGTGGTCTTATTGCCCTATACAGCTCGTTGAGTGTGGTCTTCTTGCCCTATACAGCTCGCTGAGTGTGGTCTTATTGCCCTATACAGCTCGCTGAGTGTGGTCTTATTGCCCTATACAGCTCGATGAGTGTGGTCTTATCGCCCTATACAGCTCGCTGAGTGTGGTCTTCTTGCGCTATACAGCTCATTGAGTGTGGTCTTATTGCCCTATACAGCTCGTTGAGTGTGGTCTTATTGCCCTATACAGCTCGCTGAGTGTGGTCTTATTGCCCTATACAGCTCGCTGAGTGTGGTCTTATTGCCCTATACAGCTTGTTGAGTGTGGTCTTATTGCCCTATACAGCTCGTTGCGTGTGGTCTTATTGCCCTATACAGCTCGCTGAGTGTGGTCTTATTGCCCTATACAGCTCGCTGAGAGTGGTCTTATTGCCCCATACAGCTCGCTGAGTGTGGTTTTATTGCCCTATACAGCTCACTGAGTGTGGTCTTATTGCCCTATACAGCTCGCTGAGTGTGGTCTTATTGCACTATACAGCTCGCTGAGTGTGGTCTTATTGCCCTATACAGCTCGCTGAGTGTGGTCTTATTGCCCTATACAGCTCGCTGAGTGTGGTCTTATTGC
Source organism: Oncorhynchus mykiss (assembly GCF_057628025.1). Classification (NCBI taxonomy): domain Eukaryota; kingdom Metazoa; phylum Chordata; class Actinopteri; order Salmoniformes; family Salmonidae; genus Oncorhynchus; species Oncorhynchus mykiss. The sequence goes on from NC_143031.1 coordinate 25,583,419, forward strand.
CCTATACAGCTCGTTGAGTGTGGTCTTATTGCCCTATACAGCTCGTTGAGTGTGGTCTTATTGCCCTATACAGCTCGTTGAGTGTGGTCTTATTGCCCTATACAGCTCGCTGAGTGTGGTCTTATTGCCCTATACAGCTCGCTGAGTGTGGTCTTATTGCCCTATACAGCTCGCTGAGTGTGGTCTTATTGCCCTATACAGCTCGCTGAGTGTGGTCTTATTGCCCTATACAGCTCGATGAGTGTGGTCTTATTGCCAGCATTGGTTTGAGGTAGAATACAGAAAGCTACAAAAAATATAGATCAAAACCTTCTTGGTAAATAGTATGACAGCTTCATCATGAGGTATTCTAACTCAGGCAAGTAGAACCTCGAGAATTCCTTACTATTAGAGATCATGCACCAGCTATTGTTAACAAAGAGAGACACACCTCCCCCTTCAGCTTACCAGAAGAAGCCATTCTGTCCTGCCGATGCATGGAAAAAAATCTGTGGACACCTACTCGTTGAACATCTCATTCCAAAATCCTGGGCATTAATATGGAGTTGGTCCCCCCTTTGCTGCTATACTCTTCTGCTAAGGCTTATCACTAGATATTGGAACTTGCTTCCATTCAGTCACAAAAGCATTAGTGAGGTCGTGCACTGATGTTGGGTGATTAGGCCTGGCTCGCAGTCGGCGTTCCAACTCACCCCAAAGGTGTTCGATGGGGTTGAGGCCAGGGCTCTGTGCAGGCCAGTCAAGTTCTTTCACACTGATCTTGACAAACCATTTATGTATGGACCTTGCTTTGTGCATATGGGGGCATTGTCATGCTGAAACAGGAAAGGGCCTTTCACAAGCTGTTGCCACAAAGCTGGAAGCACAGAATCGTCTAGAATGTCATTGTATGCTGTAGCGTTAAGATTTCCCTTCACTGGAACTTAGGGGCTTAGCCCGAACCATGAAAAACAACCCCAGACCATTATTCTTCCTCCAGCAAACTTTACAGTTTGCACTATGCATTTGGCCAGGTAGCGTTCTCCTGGCATCTGCCAAACCCAGATTTGTGCTGTTGGACTGCCAGATGGTGAAGCGTGAGTCCAATGGCGTAGAGCTTTACTCCACTCCAGCCAATGATTGGCATTGTGCATGTGTAACCGATGTGAAATGGCTAGCTAGTTAGCGGTGGTGTGAGCTAATATAACTCAAATTCCAGGGGTTCCTAACCCCATTTTGATATCTGAAAATTCTGAAAAATACAAGGTCAAATAATGATGCCAGTGATATTTAGGTTGGAAAGTCAAAGCTCTAGAAAGAGTCCTGAGTTCCCGAGTTGTAATTCGGAGTTGGATGACTGTTCAAAACTATTTTTCCCAGTTGGAGCTAGTTTTCTTTCCCACTTATCTTGAACGCACTGAAGTCGGAGATTTCCGAGTTCCCAGTTGTTTTGAACGCGGCATTAATTAATGCTCAGAGGCAGATGGCAGGGTATTCCCTTGGAGTCAGGAACCAAATCTCCTCTGTAGTGTCCCATGAATGCATTCGGTCATATGACAACTCAAGCAACTGTTCAATTTCATTTACTGCCATGTCACAGTCAAACAGATTGGGAAGTAAGTTCCAAAGTGCTCTTCCATTGTGAATGACAACAGTTCCTCTCTCAATGCAAAAAATCTTTCCAACACTCCCCCTCGATAACCACCAAGTCTCGGTATGAAATAGAACATTTTCATGCTCTGATCCCATATCTCCACATAGTTTTACAAACAGGCATGCACGCTGTGGATATAGTTTGATGTAGTTTACAATCGAAGTTACCTGCTGCAGTACATCGCCGAGTACTGTGCCTCAGCTCTTTTCCCGCAGTGCCTTCGGTGTATCATACAACGCATACATATGGCAGAGGGAGAGACATTCATAACTAGAGTGCAGAGGCTGGCCTGCTGTCCCACCATAGATGGAGCCCCATCTGTGTAAAAGCCCGCCATTTGATCCCATGGAATCGTTTTTTCGTCAAAATATAGCCACGCTCACACTGTCTCACCTAGCTATCTTAAGATTGGAGCCCCATCTGTGTAAAAGCCCACCATTCGATCCCATGGAATCGTTTTTTCGTCAAAATATAGCCACGCTCACACTGTCTCACCTAGCTATCTTAAGATGCACTAATTGTAAGTTGCTCTGGATAAGATTGTCTGTAAAATGACAAAAATGTAAATGTCCGTACAGTATGCAAGGCAAATAGCTTTTCAGGACCATATTAAAGCTCAGGCCAGGGATGGGTAACTGGCAAGCCGCAGGCCTCACCAATTTGACAGGTCCTCAAATGATTCCTGACAGTTAGAATAATAGCATACAGAAGGTGCAATTTTGAAAATGCGATTGTGCATCAGCAGTCACTCAACTAGCCCATGTCAGCAATAATTTTTTTGGACTGGTAAGTTAGTCTAGCGGCAAGCTATCTAAACTTGTAGCATGGTCGAATTACTGACTGGGGTATGGCCCATTGATCATCAGTTATCATTATAAAAAAACTGCAGACATTTGCCACCACCGAATGGTAAAATATGTAGAATTGCAGGAAATGAGCTATAAACCTGCTAACGTTCCTCTCAGCCTGATTGCAAAATTAGTAGGGGGGGTGATAAGTACTAAATGAAGACAGTAGTAAGCACTTGTGATTAATACAACCATAGCAAGTTTCCTGTGCAAACATAATACATTTTAACCGATTTTAGGTGAATTGATTGAGGATACTCTTGGGTTAACTTAGTCCACTCCTTTAGGGGAAAGAAACATTATTTGGCCACCTGATGGGAAAGCTTTGAACTGGAACATGAACACAACTCATCTTTGGGACACAAGGTATGAAAAGAGCAGACAATGTTGATTTGATTGATTTAATTCATATCTCTCATTGCAAAGACATGATTTTGGGACATACATTACTGTAACACACTGTATTGTGCTATAGGCTATATGCTATGCAAACAGTTTTTCTAATGTGAGCCATTTTCTGAAAACCCCAGGTTTGTTCAGACAGAGATTCTGAGGTTCCAGTTTTTTGATCATAACCACTTCACTTCCTAGACTGAACAAAAAGTCCTCTTGAAATGAATGGCTTTTTCTCACAGCGTGTGGCCGCAGCTGGCAGTATTGTTGCCCACTCTCATTCTCCGTCCAGAGAGACCGGGAGAGAAGGCCACGCTACAGGTACACACATGAAAGGAGTGCAATTATACCCACGTTTCCTTAAAACGTTGTGTTCACTGCTCTGCTTTGTATGGCGCTGTTTGGCTGTTTGAACGTTGTTGTTTATAGGTGTGATATTCAATTGCTATTTGTATAATTGAGCAGAAACAACTGATGATTACTGATTTTCAAGGTCTTGAGACTTGGCAACATTTTCAGTGATAACTTATGAACCAAAAATCAGACACTGTTTTTATATTGGAACTTATTTGTGCTTTTAGATGGTTGAAAGAAACCTGATGACACATTGGAAATTCAACTTAACTTTTGGCAGTCTTTTTGAGTGGGTGAATATAAGTTGTAATCTCATTGATAAACGTCTTAACCAAATATTACCCAATAATCCGCAGTGAAATGACGTAGTATGCCCAGTGGGTTGGATTCCAAGCTGCTGCTGATGCTGATTATGATGAAGATGGTGATGATAACGATGATGACAATGGTGATAATGTGGATGACGGTGGTGATGACGATGATGATGTCATTGATGACGACGCTATGATAGCAACCACAACAGAGAACTGCATATTCAGCCAACAGAAACTCTCCCAGCAGGCATGAGATCTTCCATCAACAGAAGTCAAATGTAAAGATCACCGATGTATCCATAAGCTGTTGTTGTGCGTAAAACAGATACTCTTATCACTAATATAATTTTCTAAACATGAGTGGTCTGTGTGCAATCCCACTACATTAAACACTGTACACTGCAGCCTCAGTCAAGCATACCATCCCTACACTGTCACAAAGGGTTTATGAATCACTACTAAACAGCATATGCCTCAGGAGGACAGCGGACATATGACATGACACTCTATGCTCAATGACATAACATCAGCTCCTGGGTAGTGGATGGGACATCACGTCATATCACATATTATATGCAGCTAACTGTCAGAAAGCAGTACTTTGTGAATGCAAATCATTCATATATGGCTCCTGTTGAGTGACTGTGACACCACATGGCTATAACAGATAAAGTGTGAGTTATGTCTGGTGATTTTACATTTAAATGTAAGTCATTTAGCAGACGCTCGTATCCAGAGCGACTTACAGTAGTGAGTGTATACATTTTTGTACTGTTTTTTTCATACTGGTGATGTTGACATACTTCAAAGACCGTAAATACTGTAAATTCTACATCAAATGGCATTTGGCTGTTTTGAATATGGAATGTAGTGGAGAAGTTTTGTCCTTCTCATTAGGGTAGATTTTGCACATATCATAACGGTTAAGAATGACAATGGTTACGAATGAGAAAACTGTTTGTCTCACAGTAAAGTATGTATGTGTCACGGACGTTAAAAGAAGAGGACCAAGGTGCAGCGTAGTGAGCGTACATTTTCTCTTTGTTTGGAAAATGACGCCGAACAAAACAATAAACACTACAAAAACAAACCGTGAAGCTAAAGGCTATGTGCCATAAACAAAGTCAACCTCCCACCAAGACAGGTGGAAAAAAGGGCTACCTAAGTGTGGTTCTCAATCTACCCGGCCAAAACATAGAAATACAAATAATAAAGTATAGAATACCCACCCCAACTCACACACTGTCCAAACCAAAATATAAACATAAACAGGATCTCTAAGGTCAGGGCGTGACAGTATCCCCCCCCCCCCCCCCCCCCAAAAGGTGCGGGGACCCTCGTCGCTGACCCCAGACTGGGCACCCTCGTTGCGGGCCCCGGACTGGGCACCACGTTGCGGGCCCCGGACTGGGAACCCTCGTTGCGGGCCCCGGACTAGGCACCCTCGTCTCTGGAGGCTCCGGACTGGAGATCGTCTCTGGAGGCTCCGGACTAGAGACCGTCTCTGGAGGCTCCGGACTGAAGGACGTCGCTGGAGGCTCCGGACTGAAGGACGTCGCTGGAGGCTCCGGACTGAAGGACGTCGCTCAAGGCTTTACCCAGTCCCCATCCAACATTACCCAGTCCCCATCCAACATTACCCAATCCCCATCCAACATTACCCAATCCCCATCCAACATTACCCAATCCCCATCCAACATTACCCAATCCCCATCCAACATTACCCAGTCCCCATCCAACATTACCCAGTCCCCATCCAACATTACCCAATCCCCACCCAACATTACCCAATCCCCATCCAACATTACCCAATCTCCATCCAACATGACCCAATCCCCATCCAACATTACCCAATCTCCATCCAACATGACCCAATCCCCATCCAACATTACCCAGTCCCTGTGTAACATATGGAGGATTGCATACCACTAAGTGCTTATCTACACTGAGTGTATAATACATTAGGAACGCATTCCTAATATTGAGTTGCGCTCACGTTTGCCCTCAGATAAGCATCAATTCGTCGGAGTATGGACTCTAAAAGGTGTTGAAAGCATTCCACAGGGATGCTGGCCAATGTTGACTCCTATGCTTACCACAGTTGTGTCAAGTCGGTTGGATGTCCATTGGGTGGTGGACCATTCTTGATATACATGGGAAACTGTTGAGCGGGAAAAAGCATTGCAGTCCTTGAAACACCCAAACCGGTTTGCCTGGCACCTTCTACCATACCCCGTTCAAAGGCACTTACATCTTTTGTCTGGCCAAATCACCCTCTGAATGGCACACATGCACAATCATTGTCTCAATTGTTTCAAGGCTTAAAAATCCTCCTTTAACCTGTCTCCTTCCCTTCATCTACACTGATTGAAGTGGATTTAACAAGTGACATCAATAAGGGATCACAGCTTTCACCTGGATTCACCTGATCAGTCTATGTCATGGAAAGAGATGGTGTTCCTAATGTTTCTACTTCCAGAGTATATTCTACTATTCAAATGTTTTATTCAGACATCTCGATTCTACTGTCATCTGTTTACAGTCTAATTACATCAGCGTGGTGGCGAAGTTCCTGGCTGTGTTCCAAATCGCACCCTATTCCCTATGTAGTGCAGTACATAGGGAATAGGGTGCCATTTGGGATGCATATCCTGAGTGTCACCCCCCTGCCGCAGCTCCCCTTTGTTACAGTAGTTACAGTCTTCATAATGGCTATTGTTTATTATTCAGTCAGTGACTTCCTCATGTATATTTAATGAGCATCAGACTCATTTTATTATCACTGGAAATGGTTCAGGGGTGGTAAATCCACACCCGTGTTCTCCTAATGTATTTAATTATGGGTGATTTATCATGGCATATTAATTATTGATAAAAAGGCGATGTGGTGTGCAGTCAATGAGGTGCAGAGAAATGGGGCCCAGGTGATGAAAGGACCCAAATATAATGGCAAATGAGACATAGAGGGCACCGTCTCGCAGGAAATACATCCTTACCTGTCAGCACGCTCTGTGTGTGCGTGCACGTGTTTGTGGATGTGTGTGCGCATGGGTGTGGGTGTGTGTGTTTGTGTGTGCTCAGTCCTACAATGTATTTACAGTACAGTGTATTTGTGTACAGAAGTGTTTATGCAAATGTTTGGTGTATTTAGTCCAGCAGAGTGGCTACTACAAACATTACATCTTTGTTTTCACAGTGTTAAGTGAACATCAACCACCGCTATAGGTGCCGCTGGACAGACAGAGTTTATGTGGATTCTTACTGTATATTCCAGGGGGAATGCTTATGGAGGGGAGGGATCCGGGGTATCCGGGATCCGGGGTAGCGGACCTGACATCCTTGAGCAGCTAAAGGATCCTCCACCTCCAGAGCTGCTCTGAACGGCGGACTGAAATGAAAAAGGGAGAGAGAGAAAATCCAGGGATTAGCCGAAGGAGCTTCCCTGTGGCTAGCTGTCCCTCTTTCCCAGGAACACTGTAATATAATTACTCTGTTGTTTGCCATCGGTCCAGTGGCTAAGCACTACGGAGAAGAAGGACAGAGTACCTCCACTAATGGACAATGGGTCCAGAGAGAGAGAGATTTTTCAAGGTCATTTTTTGAAATCTGCTCCACTGGGAACAGCTGGATTCTTACACTGGGAGAGATAGCTGTGGAGAGAGACAGAGTGATAGGGGTAAGAGAGAGACAGAGAGAGACAGAGACAGAGAGACAGAGTGATAGGGGTAAGAGAGAGACAGAGAGAGACAGAGACAGAGAGACAGAGTGATAGGGGTAAGAGAGAGAGAGACAGAGTGACAGAGTGATAGGGGTAAGAGAGAGAGAGAGAGAGAGAGAGAGAGAGAGAGAGAGAGAGACAGAGAGACAGAGTGACAGAGTGATAGGGGTAAGAGAGAGAGAGAGAGAGAGAGAGAGAGACAGAGACAGAGTGACAGAGTGACAGAGTGATAGGGGTAAGAGAGAGAGAGAGGGAGACAGAGAGACAGAGTGACAGAGTGATAGGGGTAAGAGAGAGACAGAGAGAGACAGAGAGACAGAGTGACAGAGTGATAGGGGTAAGAGAGAGACAGTGAGAGACAGAGAGACAGAGTGACAGAGTGATAGGGGTAAGAGAGAGACAGAGAGAGACAGAGAGACAGAGTGATAGGGGTAAGAGAGAGACAGAGAGACAGAGTGACAGAGTGATAGGGGTAAGAGAGAGACAGAGAGAGACAGAGAGACAGAGTGATAGGGGTAAGAGAGAGACAGAGAGACAGAGTGACAGAGTGATAGGGGTAAGAGAGAGAGAGAGAGAGACAGAGAGAAGAAGGGCATTCTATGCCATCAAAAGGAACATAAATTTCAACATACCAATTAGGATCTGGCTAAAAATACTTGAATCAGTCATAGAGCCCATTGCCCTTTATGGTTGTGAGGTCTGGGGTCCGCTCACCAACCAAGACTTCACAAAATGGGACAAACACCAAATTGAGACTCTGCACACAGAATTCTGCAAAAATATCCTCCGTGTACAACGTAGAACACCAAATAATGCATGCAGAGCAGAATTAGGCCGATACCCACTAATTATCAAAATCCAGAAAAGAGCCGTTAAATTCCATAACCACCTAAAAGGAAGCGATTCCCAAACCTTCCACAACAAAGCCATCACCTACAGAGAGATGAACCTGGAGAAGAGTCCCCTAAGCAAGCTGGTCCTGGGGCTCTGTTCACAAACACAAACACACCCTACAGAGCCCCAGGACAGCAGCACAATTAGACCCAACCAAATCATGAGAAAACAAAAAGATAATTACTTGACACATTGGAAAGAATTAACAAAAAAACAGAGCAAACTAGAATGCTATTTGGCCCTACACAGAGAGTACACAGCGGCAGAATACCTGACCACTGTGACTGACCCAAAATTAAGGAAAGCTTTGACTATGTACAGACTCAGTGAGCAAAGCCTTGCTATTGAGAAAGGCCGCCGTAGGCAGACATGGATCTCAAGAGAAGACAGGCTATGTGCTCACTGCCCACAAAATGAGGTGGAAACTGAGCTGCACTTCCTAACCTCCTGCCCAATGTATGACCATATTAGAGAGACATATTTCCCTTAGATTACACAGATCCACAAAGAATTCGAAAACAAATCCAATTTTAAAAAACACCCATATCTACTGGGTGAAATTCCACAGTGTGCCATCACAGCAGCAAGATTTGTGACCTGTTGCCACGAGAAAAGGGCAACCAGTGAAGAACACACACCATTGTAAATACAACCCATATTTATGCTTATTTATTTTATCTTGTGTCCTTTAACCATTTGTACATTGTGTAATGTTTACTGTTCATTTTTATTGTTTATTTCACTTTATAAATTCACTTTATATATTATCTACCTCACTTGCTTTGGCAATGTTAACACATGTTTCCCATGCCAATAAAGCCCTTGAATTGAATTGAATTGACAGAGAGACAGAGAGACAGAGTGATAGGGGTAAGAGAGATAGAGAGACAGAGAGACAGAGAGAGCGATATAGAGAGAGAGACATAGTGATAGGGGTAAGAGAGAGAGAGAGAGAGACAGAGAGATAGAGAGAGAGACAGAGAGACAGAGTGACAGAGAGATAGAGAGACAGAGCGAGAGAGAGACAGAGTGATATTGGTAAGAGAGATAGAGAGACAGAGAGACAGAGAGACAGAGAGACAGAGAGAGCGATATAGAGAGAGAGACATAGTGATAGGGGTAAGAGAGAGACAGAGAGATAGAGACAGAGAGACAGAGAGACAGGGTGACAGAGAGATAGAGAGACAGAGAGACAGAGACAGAGAGACAGAGAGAGTGATATAGAGAGAGAGACAGAGAGACAGAGAGACAGAGAGAGCGATATAGAGAGAGAGACAGAGAGTGGCTCGAGGGAAAGGAAATGTTATTTTATTTTGGCTGAATAAAAGGCAGCTGTGCCCTTGGTCAGCAGAGATGGATCAAATAGAGTGGGAGGAGTGGATAGTGGCCCTCCACACACACTTAAGGATGTGTGTGAGTGCGCACACACACACACACGTACACGTACACCTACTGCTTTCACACCACCAATGAATACACAATACACAACCAACCACTCATCGGCTAATAGTCATTCTTAGTTTGGCCCTGGCCCCTCTCTCTTGGTCAGCCCAGCTGAAAGATTGGATGCACTCCTAGTGAATGGAGCTATGCAAGACATCCCACAGAAAAGTGGTCCAAGGGGGAAAAAACACATGGATGGACCCTACAGGCCTCCATAGTTCTAACTCTCCACACTGACATCACTCAGGGACACTTGAGGCTAAGGTGGTGAAATGGACTCCCGGCCTTTGAAAGATGCACAGCCAGCACAGAATTGACCAGGGACAGCTCAGGGCAGTGTGTTAGATGTGATTGTGCGTGTGGGTGTGTTATATGTAGGTACAAAACAAGAGTATGTGCCATGTTATGTGTACACGACCATGTCAGTGATTTATGTCTGTGTGCGTTCGGTGGTTCCTGTCATGCAATGGCATATTGACATGGCACATAATTTACAAACTCAAACACAAACTGCAGCATATTCAACCTGTCCCTATTGGATCCCTATTGTGATGAGGGGGGATACATTTTAGTTTTAGGGGACAGGAACACTGGTGGAGGAAAAAAGCCACACTCAGCAGTGTTTGTTTGGCGACGCCATCATTGATCATCATTGCCTTTGTCTTAACTTAACTGACTGGTCCAGGACCTGTTCAGAGAGAGGACAATGGCCACTCAGAGCAGGGGAGACACGTGAAAGAAAGTTTATACATTTTTGTCTGAAAGGGAACTGCAGGGAACCGCCTTTTAAGGAGCTTAGTATGCATTGGTCCTCTGACCAGGCAGGGGACCCAGGGCTCCTTCTTTGAAAAGCTGCACCACTCCTAAAAGGACCTCTAAACCTCATTAGCCAACAGAGGAGAATCTCTGAGATACGAGAGGTTGGTTGGCCATGTGGAAAGGGATAGGTGAGGTAAAGGAGAGAGAAGGGAGGGAGAGGGAGAGCGAGAGACAGAGAGAGAGACAGAGAGAGAGAGAGAGAGAGAGAGAGAGAGAGAGAGAGATATAGAGAGAGAGAGAGAGAGCGATATATATATATATATATATATATATATATATATATAGAGAGAGAGAGAGAGAGAGAGAGAGAGAGAGAAATGTTTACAGTTCACTTTTATTGTTTACTTCACTTTTGTTTATTATTTACTTCACTTGCTTTGGCAATGTTAACATATGTTTCCCATGCCAATAAAGCCCCTTGAACTGAATTGAATTGAATTGAGAGAGTGAGTACATGCATGAGGGCACTCGGAGAGTGGTGTCAGGAAAACAACCTCTCACTCAAAGTCAACAAAACAAAGGAGATGATTGTGGACTTCAGGAAACCGCAGAGAGAGCACCCCCCTATCCACATCGAATGGACAGCAGTGGAGAAGGTGGAAAGTTTTAAGTTCCTAGGCATACACATCACAGACAAACTGAAATGGTCCACCCACACAGACAGTGTGGTGAAGAAGGTGCAACAGCATCTCTTCAACCTCAGGAGGCTGAAGAAATGTGGCTTGTCACTCAAAACCCTGACGAACTTTTGCAGATGCACAATCGAGAGCATCCTGTCGTGCTGTATCACAGCCTGGTACGGCAACTGCACCGCACCTCAACCGCAAGGCTCTCCAGAGGGTAGTGAGGTCTGCACAACGCATCACGCATCACTGTACAACCTGCCCTCCATGACACCTACAGCACCCGATGTCACAGGAAGGCCATAAAGATCATCAAGGACAAAAACCACCCGAGCCACTGCCTGTTCACCCCGCTATCATCCAGAAGGCGAGGTCAGTACAGGTGCATCAAAGCAGGGACCGAGAGACTGAAAAACAGCTTCTATCTCAAGGCCATCAATCTGCTTAACAGCAATCACTAACTCAGAGAAGCTGCTGCCTACACTGAGACCCAATCACTAGTCACTTTAAACAATGCCACTTTGAATAACGCCACTCTAATCATGTTTACATATCTTACATTACTCATATCACATGTACTGTATATACTGTATTTATACCATCTATTGCACCTTGCCTGTGCCGCTCAGCCATCGCTCATCTATATACTTATACGTACATATTCTCATTCACCCCTTTAGATTTGTGTGTATTAGGTAGTTTTTGGGGAATTGTTACATTACTTGTTAGATATTACTGCACTGTCGGAACTAGAAGCACAAACATTTTGCTACACTTGCATTAACATCTGCTAACCATGTGTATGTGACCAATAACATTTTATGTAATATGATGTACTGTTAATGTCTCTCTATGATTACCTGACAGAAATAACTGGCCTTGAGGACAATGGATGTTTTTGTGTATGTAAGAAAGAAAGAGTTTCACATTATAGTGGTAGAAATTAAATTGTGAGATAATTACTTAATGATTACTATTTGGTGTCTTTGTAAATCAGTGAATCACGCATAATTACTGTACTATCTGAAATAGGATTGTAAAGAAAGTGCCCCTGAGATTGTCTTAATTTCTAAATGCATGTTCTTTTTCACAAGTAGATCTGATGAATTTTTACTCACATGTCAATTTAACATTGAACCCCATTACTGTGATGTTTTGCATGTAGATGATCATCCACACAACAGAAGCAACAAGTGGCTAATTTTCAGGTAGATCATAATAAATAATCAATTGACTACCTCTCTCTCTCTCTCTTTCTCTCTCTCTCTCTCTCTCTCTCTCTCTCTCTCTCTCTCTCTCACTCTCTCTCTCTTTCGCTATAACTTCAATATGGGCATTACTCTAGTGTGGAGCTCTCACTAAAAAAGTAATTCGTATATTGCAACACTAGTGGGCACTTACAAGGCCCATGCCATCACTGAAATAGCATAACTACAATGAGAAACCATTTATTGTCATATTTGGTCATAAAAATGCAACTGTAGTTATAGATATATAACCACTGCAGGCTCCGGGCCATGGATCATCACTGGAGGCTTCGTGCCATGGATCATCACTAGAGGCTTCATGCCATGGATCATCACTGGAGGCTTCGAGCCATGGATCATCACTTGAGGCTTCGTGCCATGGATTATCACTGGAGGCTTCGGCCATGGATCATCACAGGAGGCTTCGCACGTGGAGCCGGAACAGGTCTCACCAGACTGAGGAGACATACTGGCAGCCTAGTGAGTGGAGCTGCCACAACACATCCTGGCTGGATACCCACTTAAGCTCGGTGAGTGTGGAGAACTGGCACAGGACACACTGGTTCTATGAAGTCGCACTGGAGGCATAGTGCGTAGAGCCGGCGCAAGATACACTGGACCGTGGAGGCGCACCGGAGGTCTGGAGCGCAGAGCTGGCACAATGCGTCCTGGCTGAATAACCCCTGTAGCACTGCAAGTGCGGGGAGTTGGCACACTGGGTGGTGCTGGCAAACTGGGGATACCGTGCGTAGAACTGGCGCAGGATATCCTGGACCGAGGAGAGGAGACGAACTGGAGACCAGGACCGCTGAGCTGGCACAATCTGTCCTGGCTGGATTCTCACTCTAACCCGGCAACTGCGAGGAGCTGGCACCTGTTTCTTGTTTAAGTTTTGATTCAGGACTATTTAAGCCTGTTAGGCCCGCCTGTTTTTGTGCGGGCTTGTTTTCTGTTAGTCAAGGTTGTTGCGTGTTGGGCTCTCTGTCTGTTTGTGCCCTGTTTTGGGTTGGACACTTTTTGATATTCGCCTGTTGTTTTGAGCGTATGTTGTGGATGCCGCAATAAAGTCCGGTTTCACCCATTATTCTCTGCTCTCTGCGCTTGACTCTGCACCCACCACTCCAGGCTGTGTGACAGAATCAAATCAAATCAAATCAAATGTATTTATATAGCCCTTCGTACATCAGCTGATATCTCAATGTGCTGTACAGAAACCCAGCCTAAAACCCCAAACAGCAAGCAATGCAGGTGTAGAAGCACGGTGGCTAGGAAAAACTCCCTAGAAAGGCCAAAACCTAGGAAGAAACCTAGAGAGGAACCAGGCTATGTGGGGTGGCCAGTCCTCTTCTGGCTGTGCCGGGTGGAGATTATAACAGAACATGGCCAAGATGATCAAATGTTCATAAATGACCAGCATGGTCCAATAATAATAAGGCAGAACAGTTGAAACATGAGCAGCAGCACGGCCAGGTGGACTGGGGACAGAAAGGAGTCATCATGTCAGGTAGTCCTGAGGCATGGTCCTAGGGCTCAGGTCCTCCGAGAGAGAGAAAGAAAGAGAGAAAGGGAGAATTAGAGAGAGCACACTTAAATTCACACAGGACACCGAATAGGACAGGAGAAGTACTCCAGATATAACAAACTGACCCTAGCCCCCCGACACATAAACTACTGCAGCATAAATACTGGAGGCTGAGACAGGAGGGGTCAGGAGACACTGTGGCCCCATCCGAGGACACCCCCGGACAGGGCCAAACAGGAAGGATATAACCCCACCCACTTTGCCAAAGCACAGCCCCCACACCACTAGAGGGATATCTTCAACCACCAACTTACCATCATGAGACAAGGCTGAGTATAGCCCACAAAGATCTCCGCCACGGCACAACCCAAGGGGGGGGCGCCAACCCAGACAGGATGATCACATCAGTGACTCAACCCACTCAGGTGACGCACCCCCCCAGGGACGGTATGAGAGAGCCCCAGTAAGCCAGTGACTCAGCCCCTGTAACAGGGTTAGAGGCAGAGAATCCCAGTGGAAAGAGGGGAACCGGCCAGGCAGAGACAGCAAGGGCGGTTCGTTGCTCCAGAGCCTTTCTGTTCACCTTCCCACTCCTGGGCCAGACTAAACTCAATCATATGACCCATATGACAGAAGCCCGCACCAGTTCCCATGAGGTCAGCAGGAGCAGCTGCACCCCATCTCCCATCAATGGAGGAGCGAGTCCTCCATCATAAGGCCATTCTCCACTGAATCGGGTCAGCAATGGACCAAATTATGGAGAGAATGGACCGATGGGAGAGGAGTGACCTCACCCCCAGCTCCTCCTCCGCCAGCACAACCTACCCCTCCTACGACGTCCGGATCCAGTGCTCTGCGCCTGGCGCTCCCCAGGGAGTACGATGGGACGGCGGCTGGGTGCCAGGGGTTCTTACTACAGCTTGAGCTGTACCTGGCTACCGTTCATCTGACTCCCTCTGGTGAGGAGAGCGTCAGCGTACTCGTCTCCTGTCTGACGGGTCGAGCCCTGTAGTGGGCCAACGCAGTGTGAAATAGCCCAGACTCGGCGAGGGACCACTACCCCGAGTTCACCCGCCGGTTCCGGGCCGTGTTCGACCACCCACCCAACGGCTTTTTCACCTGCGACAGGAGCCGAGGAGCGCGCAGGACTTTGCTCTGGAGTTCCGGACCTTGCCCGCTGGAGCGGGGTGGAACGACAGGGCCCTGATGGACCACTATTGTCATAGCCTCCAGGAGGACGTCCGCAGGGAGCTAGCTTGTCGGGACATCACCCTCTCCCTCGACGAACTCATTGACATGTCGATCCGACTGGACAACCTGCTGGCTGCCCGACGGTGTCCAGAACGGGCCCTGTTAGTTCCACCTCCTGGCCCTCCTGCTCCAATCCCTGTGGAGTTAGGGGGGGCCGCATCGAGGGGGACCAGAGGAGTAGACTCCTCCTGCACCAGGTGTGGAGGACACACTGCCGATCGGTGCTGGAGGAGCTCGTGTGGGAGTCGAGAGGGCAGGCAGAGCACTTCTCGGTCACCCCAGGTGAGTCAGCACCAGACTCACCCAGAGCTCCATGTTGGTCACATGTTCTTACTAATTTATTTCTCAGAGTTTTCTTCTTCTCTCCAGCATAAGGCGCTAGTCGATTCAGGTGCAGCTGGAAACTTTATGGATCGTGGAGTCGGGTTAAGACTAGGGATTCCACTAGTGCTGCTAGACCAACCCTTCCTGTGCACTCCTTAGATATCCGACCATTAGGGTCAGGGCTGGTCAGGGAGGCCACGGTTCCACTGGACATGGTAACGCAGGGGGAACATAATGAGCGGATTAGTCTCTTCCTTATTGATTCACCTGCGTTTCCAGTGGTGCTGGTGATTCCCTGGCTGGCTAATCACAATCCTGAAATTTCATGGAAATGGGGATCTCCGAGGGTGGTCAGAGGAGTGTTCAGGTAGGTGCAGAGGAGTTTCCATCGGTGCGACGACGGTGGAGAGTCCAGACCAGGTTTCCACTGTGAGCATTCCCTCTAAATATGCCGATTTAGCTATCGCTTTCTGTAAAAAGGGGGCGACCCAATTACCATCTCATCGACGAGGGGATTGCGCAATAAACCTTCTGGTAAACGCTACACGTCCCAGGAGTCAGATGTACCTGTTGTCCCAGGGGGAGACAGTGGCTATGGAAACATATGTCACTGAATCTCTGGGACAGGGGTACATTCGGCCCTCCACGTCACCCGTCTCCTCGAGTTTCTTTTTTGTGAAGAAAAAGGAGGGAGGTCTGCGTCCGTGCATTGATTATAGAGGTCTAAATGCCATCACAGTGGGGTTTAGTTACCCGCTACCTCTCATCGCCACGGCGGTGGACTCATTTCACAGGGAGCGTTTTTTCATAAAGCTGGACTTTAGGAGTGTGTATAATTTGGTGCGTATCCGGGAGGGAGATGAGTGGAAGACCACGTTTCGTACCACATCTGGCCATTATGAGTACCTCGTCATGCCGTATGGGTTGAAGAATGCTCCAGCCGTCTTTCAATCTTTCATAGACGAGATTCTCAGAGACCTGCACAGGCAGGGTGTGGAGGTGTATATCGATGATATACTGATCTATTCTGCCACACGCACCACGCATGTGTCTCTGGTGCATAAGGTACTTGGGCGACTGCTGGAGCATGACCTGTACGTCAAGGCTGAGAAATGTGTGTTCTTCAAACAAGCCATTTCCTTCCTGAGTTATCGCATTTCCACCTCTGGGGTGGTGATGGAGTGTGACCGTGTTATAGCCGTGCGTAATTGGCCAACTCCGACCACCGTAAAGGAGGTGCAGCGGTTTTTAGGGTTTGCCAATTACTACCGGAAGGTTTATCTGGGGTTTTTGTCAGGTAGCTACTCCCATTACCTCACTGCTGAAGGGGGGTCTGACGTGCTTGCAGTGGTCAGCGGAGGAGGACAGAGCCTTCAGTCGTCTGAAGTCGTCGGTTCACGATCTCCTATAGGCCAGGCTCCCAACCTGTTGATGCCAGGAGTTCCTCTGTAGGAACACCCTCCCCCCGTTCAGCTCAAACGGTGGCGCATGGAACGCAAAAATATTCTTACAAATATTTAACCTCCACACATTATTAAGTCCAATAGCTCAAATGAAAGATAAACACCTTGTTCATCTACCCAGCATGTCAGATTTTTAAAATGTTTTACGGCGAAAACACACCACACATTTATATTAGACCACCACCGAAACAAAGACAAGCGGCAGCCATTTTGTCCCAGAAAATATAAAATTATAAAAGCAGGATTAAAAAATAAATCGCTCACTAACCTTTTGAAAATCTTCATCAGATGACAGTGATAGGACATGTTACACAGTACATTTTTTTTTTTTCAATAATATGCCATATATATCCATAAATGTCCATTTACAGTGTACTCATGTTCAGAAATTACTCAAAAATGCCCGCAGGAAACCTAGGTAGCTCGGCAAGATAACGTAAATAGACATCATAAACTTTGGCTAAATATACATGTTCTACATATAGTTAGAAAGATACACTGCTTCTTTATGCAACCGCTGTGTTAGATTTATTTTTAACGTTACAGAAATCGCACACTATTTCATATGCTGAGGCAGCGCTCAGTTCCAAGCTACATTTCCACGTAATGTTGGAGTCAACAGAAACACAGATTTAAGCATAAATATTCCCTTACCTTCGATGGTCTTCGTTCAGAATGTTCTGGAAGGGTTCATACTTACCCAATACATCGTTTGGTTTCAAGTCTTGCGTCTTTGTATTAGCTACTGCTAATAACATCAGCTGAAATGCACCCAAAACGTCCTCCGGTCCGGATAAGTTGCGCATCAAAACTTCAAAATTACACATTATATGTCGACTAAACAGGTCAAACTAAGTGCAGAAGCAAGCTTTATGATGTTTTAGACGTGCAAAACAAACTTCAATTCAACCGGGCATCGTTTGCTCTTCCCAGGAGTGCTGGCACAAAGGAATGGCTGTGACCAATTCGCGCCCTAACGCACAGGTTTTTTTATCGCGACACTTACTCCAACCACTCCTGTAGGGCCAATTCTCGCGCGATTTGAAGCGCTCCAAAGAAAGAGGACATCTAGTGGAAGAGATGGAAAGTGTCCCCAGATCCATAAGTGGTCGGGAAGGGTGGGGGCATGACGTCAAAGTTGCTCCAACTTTCATGGCCACAAAAACTAGTTTGGAAGAATGCATGCCCTGTGAGTTCTGCTATACTTACAGACATAATTCCAACGGTTTTAGAAGCTTTAGAGTGTTTTCTATCCAATAATAATTATTATATGCATATATTAGCAATTTTTAATATATATTTTTTTCAGTTTATTAGGGGTACCCAATTTCTCCAAAGGGGGCGTACATCTGCCTGGCATCAACAGGTTAATACTAAGGCTGACGCGCTGTCCCGTCTCTATGACACAGAGGAGCGGTCCATCGATCCTACTCCCATCCTTCCAGCTTCATGTCTGGTAGCACTGGTGGTATAGGAGGTGGACGCAGAAATCGAGCGGGCGTTACGGTTGGAACCTGCACCTCCTCAGTGTCCCGCGGGTGTTCAGTACGTGCCGCTTGGTGTTCGTGATCGTTTGATTCGATGGGCCCATACGCCCTCTTCGGGTCATCCTGGTATTGAGAGGACAGTGCGGAGTCTTAGGGGGAGGTACTGGTGGCCCACTTTGGCCAAGGACGTGAGGTTTTATGTCTCCTCCTGCTCGGTGTGCGCTCAGAGCAAGGCTCCTCGACAGCTGCCTAGAGGGAAGTTACAGCCCCTCCCCGTTCCACAACGGCCGTGGTCGCATTTGTCGGTGGATTTTCTCACTGACCTTCCCCCGTCCCAGGGAAATTATCCTGGTCGTTGTGGATCAGTTTTCTAAGTCTTGCCGTCTCATCCCGTTGCCCGGTCTCCCTACGGCCCTACAGACTGCGGAGGCCCTGTTTACCCACGTCTTCCGGCACTACGGGGAGCCTGAGGACATCGTTTCAGATCGGGGTCCCCAGTTCACGTCCAGGGCGTTTGGAGGGCATTCATGGAACGTCTGGGGGGTCTCAATCAGCCTGACCTTGGGTTTTCACCCCGAGCGCAATAGGCAGGTGGAGAGAGTGAACCAGGATGTGGGTAGGTTTCTGCGGTCGTATTGCCAGGACCGGCCTGGTGAATGGGCGAGGTACATCCTATGGGCCGGGGTGGCTCAGAATTCCCTTCGCCACTCCTCCTCTAACATGTAACCATTCCAGTGCGTGTTGGGCTACCAGCCGGTCCTGGCCCCATGGCATCAGCGCCAGACAGAATCTCCTGCGGTGGAGGAGTGGGTGCAGCGCTCGAATGAGACCTGGAGAGCCTTCCAGGAATCACTTAAACAAGCTGGTGGACGGCAGAAGAGGAACGCTGACCGTCACCGCAGTGAAGCCCCCATGTTCGCACCGGGGGACCAGGTCTGGCTCTCGACCCAAAACCTGCCCCTCTGCCTGCCCTGCCGGAAGCTGGGGCCGCAGTATGTGGGGCCATTTAAAGTCCTGAGGAGGATAAACAAGGTGTGTTATAGGTTACAGCTTCCTTCTTACTATCGTATTAACCCCTCGTTTCATGTGTCTCTCCTCAGGCCGGTGGTGGCTGGTCACCTGCAGGAAGATGAGGTGCCAGAGGTCCCTCCGCCCCTTCTGGACATCGAGAGGTCTCCGGCATACACTGTACGTTCCATTCTCGATTCTAGACGCCGAGTGAGGGGCCTACAGTACCTCGTGGATTGGGAGGGGTACGGTCCGGAGGAGAGGTGGAGGACATCTTGGATCCATCACTACTGAGGGAGTTCCACCGCCTCCATCCGGATCACCCTGCGCGTTGCCCTCGAGGCCGGCGGCGGCGCGCTGCAGGAGCCGCGCGTCAGGGGTGGTACTGCCACCGAAGGTGGCTCCCCTGCCTGTTCGGGCGGCCCTCAGAGGTCGTCGTTGCCCTTTTCCTTTTCTGTTTGTTATGTCTTATTGGTTGCAACTGTTTCTTGTTTTAGTTTTGATCCAGGACTATTGAAGCCTGTTAGGCCCGCCTGTTTTTGTGCGGGCTTGTTTTCTGTTCGTCTAGGTTGTTGCGTGTTGTGTTCCCTGTCTGTTTGTTCCCTGTTTTGGGTTGGACACTTTTTGATATTCGCCTGTTGTTTTGTGTTTTGGATACCGCAATAAAGTCCGGTTTCCCCCATTATCCTCTGTTCGGTTTCTCCCATTATCCTCTGCTCTCTGCGCTTGACTCCGCACCCACCACTCCTGGCTGTGTGACATAAATACTTTACCTACTGATTTTATAGTTTCCATGTGCCCAACATGGTCAAAACACGCACTAATCATGTTTTAGCAAAATTATTAGCTCTCTTAAGAATACTTCCTCAACCACTGGAGGGGCCCTTTAAGATAATGATACTTGTCACCCTAACTGACCAAGCAGCCATGTTGGTCCAACTGCCATTGTGCCGTATTGACTTGGAATACTTTTAACTGGGACACTTTGTTTACTGACCAGCCAGGTGAAGGCTTGGCTGAAGCCTTGGAATGGTGGGGTAAATATACACTTGGTAAATAAAACACCTAGGTCAACATGGCTATTTCACCCATTAACCTAGTCCACTCTTATAGGAAGGACAGTGAATAGCCTACAAGGAATGGGGAAACTGCAACCAACTCGACAAACGATTATCAGTTTTGAGTGTTTGTTGTTTTATATAGTGCAACATAGGACAAAATGAATAATTTAGTAATATCTCAGTTTACCTATGTACTTATGGACCTGCCTACATCGAATGATTTGTCTTTTAAGTTATTTGAGCAAAAAATATTTCCCTTTATTTGTAACAGCAAGCCAGACAAAATGAAATGTGCTTATTCATATAATTAATATGAGATCAGGGGGCTCAAATTATTAAATATTAAAGCGTTACCTCTCACTAAAAGCATCAGTCATGTAAAAACTTGAACTGGTTCTCCAGTAGATTAGTAAGAATGGATCACCCCTTTTTCAAAAATGGCCTTTTTCCTTTTATCCAGATTACAACCTCTCACTTTCAGTTAATTGAAAATGAAACTTTTTTCAAAATATTGCCCTTTCTAAAACAAGCCATACAAAGCCAATACCCCTTTCATCCTCCAGAAAAGACTAAACAAATTACAACAAATATTATGTTGAAATATGCTAATTGATTAAATCACTTTTTTTATGGAATTAAAAAAATGAATTAACTGGCCTCCCGGGTGGGTCAGTGCTTAAGGGTACTGCAGCGCCAGCTGTGCCACCAGAGACTCTGGGTTTGCGCCCAGGCTCTGTCGTAACCGGCCGCGACCGGGAGGTCTGTGGGGCGACTCACAATTGGCCTTGCGTCGTCCAGGTTAGGGAGGGTTTGGCCGGTAGGGATATCCTCATCACGCACCACGCGACTCCTGTGGCGGGCCGGGCGCAGTGCACACTAACCAAGGTTGCCAGGTGCACGGTGTTTCCTCCGACACATTGGTGCGGCTGGCTTCCGGGTTTGATGCAGGCTGTGTTAAGAAGCAGTGCGGCTTGGTTGGGTTGTGTATCGGAGGACGCATGACTTTCAACCTTCGTCTCTCCCGAGCCCAAATGGGAGTTGTAGCGATGAGACAAGATAGTAGCAATTGGATACCACAAAACTGGCGAGAAAAAGAGGGCAAAATAAAATACAAATAATAATTTTTTTTTTTAAGGAATTATCTTTGTTGAAGATATTATGAATAGGAAAGGTAGAGTTATGTCACATGTGCAGTTAAAAATAATTGGAAAGGTTTGCTCAATACAAAATTACAACCAACTGATTGCTACCGCAAAAATGTAGGAGGCAAGTGGAAGAGGAAGAAGGTAGGGAACTTGTCTGCCCTTTATTAAAGACCAAAATTGGCAACATTTTTTTAGTTCTTGTCATAAATAAATACATATGGCAGTTTTACTTGAGGACCAAAATGTTGACAGCAGCGCAATACAGGTTGCAAAATAGTTGGGAAGACATTTTCAACATGCCGATTCCATGGGACATGGTTTATGAATTGATCAATAAAAGAATGCTTGATTCAAAACGGAGAGTTTTTCTATTTAAATCATCATACTAAATTATTGCCACAAACAGAAATGCTATGTACAGCGTATTCTGAAAGTATTCAGATCCCTTGACTTTTCCCACATTTTGTTAAGTTACAGCCTTTTTCTAAAATTGATTCAATATTTTTGTCTCATCCATATACACACAATACACCATATTGACAAAGCAAAACAGTTTTTTTTGCACATTTATTAAAAATAAAAACAGAAATACCATATTTACATAAGTATTCAGACCCTATGAGACACAAAATTGAGTTCAAGTACATCCTGTTTCCATTGATCATCCTTGAGATGTTTCTACAACTTGATTGGAGTCCACCTGCGGTAAATTCAATTGATTGGACATGATTTGTTAAGGCACACACCTGCCTTTATAAGGTCCCACAGTTGACAGTGCACGTCAGAGCAAAAAACAAGCCATGAGGTCAAATACATTTTCCGTGAAGCTCCGAAACAGGATTGTGTCGAGGCACAGATCTGGGGAAGGGTACCAAAACATTTCTGCAGCATTGAAGGTCCCCAAGAACACAGTGGCCTCCATCATTCTTCCATGGAATAAATCTGGACTCACCAAGACTCTTCCTAGAGCTGGCCGCCCAACCCAACTGAGCAATCGGGGGAGAAGGGCATTGGTCAGGGAGGTGACGAAGAACCTAATGGTAACTCTGACAGAGCTCCAGAGCTCCTCTGTGGAGATGGGAGAACCTTCCAAAAGGAAAACCATCTCTGCAGCACTCCATCAATCAGGCTTTTATGGTAGAGTGGCCAGACAGAAGCCACTCCTCAGTAAAAAGCACATGACAGCCCGCTTGGAGTTTGCCAATTGCAAAGCATAACGGTGGAGGCATTGTGCTTTTACTATGTTTTTCAACAATAGGGACTGGGAGACTAGCCAGGATAGAAGGAAAGATGAACAGAGCAAAGTACAGAGAGATCCTTGATGAAAACCTGCTCCAGAGCGCTCAGGACCTCAGACTGGGATGAAGGTTCACCTACCAACAGGACAACAACCCTAAGCACACAGCCAGGACAACGCAGTAGTTGTTTTGGGACAAGTCTCTGAATGTTCTTGAGTGGCCCAGCCAGAGCCTGGACTTGACCCGATTGAACATCTCTGGAGAGACCTGAAAATAGCTGTGCATTGACTCTCCCCATTCAACCTGACAGAGCTTGAGAGGATCTGCAGAGAAGAATGGGAGAAACCCCCCAAATACAGGTGTGCCATGCTTGTAGCGTCATACCCAAGAAGACTGGAGGCTGTAATCGCTGCCAGACAGTGCTTCAATTACAGTGGGGCAAAAAAGTATTTAGTCAGCCACCAATTGTGCAAGTTCTCCCACTTAAAAAGATGAGAGAGGCCTGTAATTTTCATCATAGGTACACTTCAACTATGACAGACGAAATTAGAAAAAAATCCAGAAAATCACATTGTAGGATTTTTAATGAATTGGAAAATAAGTATTTGGTCACCTACAAACAAGCAAGATTCCTGGCTCTCACAGACCTGTAACTGCTTCTTTAAGAGGCTCCTCTGTTACCTGTATTAGTGGCACCTGTTTGAACTTGTTATCAGTATAAAAGACACCTGTCCACAACCTCAAACAGTCACACTCCAAACTCCACTATGGCCAAGACCAAAGAGCTGTCAAAGGACACCAGAAACAAAATTGTAGACCTGCACCAGGCTGGGAAGACTGAATCTGCAATAGGTAAGCAGCTTGGTTTGAAGAAATCAACTGTGGGAGCAATTATTAGGAAATGGAAGACATACAAGACCACTGATAATCTCCCTCGATCTGGGGCTCCACGCAAGATCTCACCCCGTGGGGTCAAAATGATCACAAGAACGGTGAGCAAAAATCCCAGAACCACACGGGGGGACCTAGTGAATGACCTGCAGAGAGCTGGGACCAAAGTAACAAAGCCTACCATCAGTAACACACTACGCCGCCAGGGACTCAAATCCTGCAGTGCCAGACGTGTCCCCCTGCTTAAGCCAGTACATGTCCAGGGCCGTCTGAAGTTTGCTAGAGAGCATTTGGATGATCCAGAAGAAGATTGGGAGAATGTCATATGGTCAGATGAAACCAAAATATAACTTTTTGGTAAAAACTCAACTCGTCGTGTTTGGAGGACAAAGAATGCTGAGTTGCATCCACAGAACACCATACCTACTGTGAAGCATGGGGGTGGAAACATCATGCTTTGGGGCTGTTTTTCTGCAAAGGGACCAGGACGACTGATCCGTGTAAAAGAAAGAATGAACGGGGCCATGAATCGTGAGATTTTGAGTGAAAACCTCCTTCCATCAGCAAGGGCATTGAAGATGAAACGTGGCTGGGTCTTTCAGCATGACAATGATCCCAAACACACCGCCCGGGCAACGAAGGAGTGGCTTCGTAAGAAGCATTTCAAGGTCCTGGAGTGGCCTAGCCAGTCTCCAGATCTCAACCCCATAGAAAATCTTTGGAGGGAGTTGAAAGTCCGTGTTGCCCAGCAACAGCCCCAAAACATCACTGCTCTAGAGGAGATCTGCATGGAGGAATGGGCCAAAATACCAGCAACAGTGTGTGAAAACCTTGTGAAGACATACAGAAAACGTTTGACCTCTGTCATTGCCAACAAAGGGCATATAACAAAGTATTGAGATAAACTTTTGTTATTGACCAAATACTTATTTTCCACCATAATTTGCAAATAAATTCATTAAAAATCCTACAATGTGATTTTCTGGATAATTTTTTCTCATTTTGTCTGTCATAGTTGAAGTGTACCTATGATGAAAGGAACAGGCCTCTCTCATATTTTTAAGTGGGAGAACTTGCACAATTGGTGGCTGACTAAATACTTTTTTTGCCCCACTGTAAGTACTGAGTAAAGGGTCTGCATAGTTATGTAAATGTAATATTTCCCCCAAAAAATTAAATACATTTGCAAACATTTTGAGTTCTGTCACACATTCAGTTAACAAAAACATATGGAAATGTCTGCTCTACCCAAAATTGGAACTCGGGTCTCTTTCTAGAGCTCCGACCTGAAGATCACTGACGTCATGATTCAACCTTGTTTTTTCAGAGTTCCCAGCTGTTTTGAAATCACCACAAATCCAGAGAATGTCAGACTTTGATGACATAGTTAGATGACAAAATTTGCCCATGATGGACTGCCACCTTCCTGTTCAAGTGAGCACAGCACAACAAGGTGAGTCCAAAAATGTATTGTATGCTGCTGCAGAAATCATGTAGTATGCCAGGGAGTAACTTAACTTAGCCTACTGTTCTGACTTGGTGGTGCACATGTAGCCTATAGCATGTTTAAGAGAGATGTCATCATTGAATTCTGTCGCTGTACATTTCAAAAGTCCTGAAAAAATATTATATTGACTACGTCCATCCTAACTCGCTCATTAATGTCTTAATAAAAATGACTAAGTGCCTCTTGTCTGCTCGTTGTCCCCACATTTCAAAAGTGCTGAACAAATAATGATATTGACTACGTATGTCCTTGCTCGCTCATTATTTTCTTAATCAAAATTAATAATTGCCACTCGAATACCATAGTTTGTGCATCTCAAATGTCAGTTGAAACCACATTTGTTTAAGAAAGTCTGCCATTTCAGCAATGTTTTTATGAAAGGCAGTGAATGAGGCTGAATTAATTGTTTCAGTGCCAGACAAGGCTCCGCTGATAGCAAGTTGCAGCAGTGGTAAGGTGTAGGGACTCCGCTGTTAGGACAGCTGTTGGGACTCTGCTGTTGGGACAGCTTTATCTAGGCCCTAACAGTTTGTGGGCACCGTTTGTCACCGTTTAGTGCAATTAATGTATTGTTTAGTGTTGTGTTGTGTAGTGTAGTGGCTTTGCTGTCATCTAAAACAATTGGGGGAGTTTGCCCCACCAAGATTTGTATGCTAAAATCGCCACTGCATCTATCTAAAATTATCCCTTCAAATAGCAGTGTTGGGAGATATGGAAAGCATAATCAATCAATCAACAATATAATAATACTTTTAGTAAAAATATTTGTCTTTAAATTACAATCTGTAGATACTATGCGATGAGAAAGGTTCCGAATTTCTGTGAAATATCACAGCACAATTTAAATATATACTGTGTGTTACACGAAAAACATACCAAAATCTTTATTGATTTGAAAAGTAAATCAATGCATGTAAGATCTGTTGCTCATAACTTTTTTATATCATACTGCCATTGGTTTTAGAGATGTCATGTATTGTCATGTTGTGTCTTTCTGTCCTTTCCTTTCACCCTGTCTCCCTCTGCTGGTCGTATTAGGTTACCTTTTCTCCCCCGCTTTCCCCCAGCTGTTCCTTGTCTCCTCTGACTACCTCATCCACCCCTTTTCCCACCTGTTCCCTTTTTCCCTCTGATTAGGTCCCTATATCTCTCTCTGTTTCTGCTCCTGTCTTTGTCGGATTCTTGTTTGTTGTGTTTCATGCCTGAACCAGACTATCGTCATGTTTGCTGTAACCTTGTCCTGTCCTGTCGGAATCTGCCGGTCTATCTGAGCCTACCTATGTTTGGTTATTAAAGAAGCTCTGTTTAAGTTAATTCGCTTTTGGGTCCTCATTCACTCACCGTAACAGAAGAATCCGACCAAGAATGGACCCAGCGACTTCGGATCCTCTCCACTCAGCCGTCGGGATCCAGGGAGCGATGCTAGGCAGACACGAGCAGGAATTGTCTGCTGCTCGACATGCCGTTGAGACCCTGGCCACCCAAGTCTCCAACCTCACAGAACAGGTTCACCATCTCCGCCTCGATCCACCGGCCACTTCCAGGGCTTTCGAATCTCCGGAGCCCAGAATCAATAACCCGCCGTGTTACTCTGGGGAGCCCACTGAATGCCGCTCGTTCCTCACCCAGTGTGATATTGTGTTTTCTCTCCAGCCCAACACTTACGCCAGGAGCACTGCTCGTGTCGCCTACGTCATATCTCTCCTTACTGGACGGGCTCGTGAGTGGGGCACGGCAATCTGGGAGGCAAGGGCTGAGTGTACTAACCAGTATCAGGACTTTAAGGAGGAGATGATACGGGTTTTTGATCGATCTGTTTTTGGGGAGGAGGCTTCCAGGGCCCTGTCTTCCCTATGTCAAGGCAATCGATCCATAACAGACTCTGGGGCGGAGGGCTGTTTTATGGACGAGACCTGGGCTCGGGAACATGACATTCCTCTCAGACAGTTAAGGGAGTCCACGGCCTTGTTCGCCCTGGATGGTAGTCCTCTCCCCAGGATTCAGCGTGAGACGCTACCTTTAACCCTCACTGTTTCTGGTAATCATAGCGAAACCATTTCCTTTTTAATTTTTCGTTCACCTTTTACACCTGTTGTTTTGGGCCATCCCTGGCTAGTTTGTCATAATCCTTCCATTAATTGGTCTAGTAATTCTATCCTCTCCTGGAACGTCTCTTGTCATGTGAAATGTTTAATGTCTGCTATCCCTCCTGTTTCCTCTGTCTCTTCTTCACAGGAGGAGCCTGGTGATTTGACAGGGGTGCCGGAGGAATATCACGATCTGCGCACGGTGTTCAGTCGGTCCAGGGCCACCTCTCTTCCTCCACACCGGTCGTATGATTGTAGTATTGATCTCCTTCCGGGAACCACTCCCCCCCGGGGTAGACTATACTCTCTGTCGGCTCCCGAACGTAAGGCTCTCGAGGATTATTTGTCTGTAGCTCTTGACGCCGGTACCATAGTCCCCTCCTCCTCTCCCGCCGGAGCGGGGGTTTTTTTTGTCAAGAAGAAGGACGGGTCTCTGCGCCCCTGCATAGATTATCGAGGGCTGAATGACATAACAGTGAAGAATCGTTATCCGCTTCCTCTTATGTCTTCAGCCTTCGAGATCCTGCAGGGAGCCAGGTTTTTCACTAAGTTGGACCTTCGTAACGCTTACCATCTCGTGCGCATCAGGGAGGGGGACGAGTGGAAGACGGCGTTTAACACTCCGTTAGGGCACTTTGAATACCGGGTTCTTCCTTTCGGCCTCGCTAACGCTCCAGCTGTCTTTCAGGCATTAGTCAATGATGTCCTGAGAGACATGCTGAACATCTTTGTTTTCGTTTACCTTGACGATATCCTGATTTTTTCACCGTCACTCCAGATTCATGTTCAGCACGTTCGACGTGTCCTCCAGCGCCTTTTAGAGAATTGTCTTTTTGTGAAGGCTGAGAAGTGCACTTTTCATGCCTCCTCCGTCACATTTCTCGGTTCTGTTATTTCCGCTGAAGGCATTAAGATGGATCCCGCTAAGGTCCAAGCTGTCATTGATTGGCCCGCCCCTAAGTCACGCATCGAGCTGCAGCGCTTTCTCGGCTTCGCGAACTTCTATCGTCGTTTCATCCGTAATTTCGGTCAGGTGGCAGCTCCTCTCACAGCCCTTACTTCTGTCAAGACGTGCTTTAAGTGGTCCGTTTCCGCCCAGGGAGCTTTTGATCTCCTCAAGAATCGTTTTACATCCGCTCCTATCCTTGTTACACCTGACGTCTCTAGACAGTTCGTTGTCGAGGTTGACGCGTCAGAGGTGGGCGTGGGAGCCATTCTTTCTCAGCGCTCCCTCTCTGACGACAAGGTCCACCCATGCGCGTATTTTTCTCATCGCCTGTCGCCGTCGGAACGTAACTATGATGTGGGAAACCGCGAACTGCTCGCCATTCGGTTAGCCCTAGGCGAATGGCGACAGTGGTTGGAGGGGGCGACCGTTCCTTTTGTCGTTTGGACTGACCATAGGAACCTTGAGTACATCCGTTCTGCCAAACGACTTAATGCGCGTCAGGCGCGTTGGGCGCTGTTTTTCGCTCGTTTTGAGTTCGTGATTTCTTATCGTCCGGGCTCTAAGAACACCAAGCCTGATGCTTTATCTCGTCTCTTCAGTTCTTCAGTAGCCTCCACTGACCCCGAGGGGATTCTCCCTGAGGGGCGTGTTGTCGGGTTGACTGTCTGGGGAATTGAGAGGCAGGTAAAGCAAGCGCTCACTCATACTCCGTCGCCGCGCGCTTGTCCTAGGAACCTTCTTTTCGTTCCCGTTCCTACTCGTCTGGCCGTTCTTCAGTGGGCTCACTCTGCCAAGTTAGCCGGCCACCCTGGCGTTCGGGGTACGCTTGCTTCCATTCGCCAGCATTTTTGGTGGCCCACCCGGGAGCATGACACGCGTCGTTTCGTGGCTGCTTGTTCGGTCTGCGCGCAGACTAAGTCCGGTAACTCTCCTCCTGCCGGCCGTCTCAGGCCGCTTCCCATTCCCTCTCGACCGTGGTCTCACATCGCCTTAGATTTTGTCACCGGACTGCCTTCGTCAGCGGGGAAGACTGTTATTCTTACGGTTGTCGATAGGTTCTCTAAGGCGGCTCATTTCATTCCCCTTGCTAAGCTTCCTTCTGCTAAAGAGACGGCACAAATCATCATCGAGAATGTTTTCAGAATTCATGGCCTTCCGTCAGACGTCGTTTCGGACAGAGGTCCGCAATTCACGTCTCAATTTTGGAGGGAGTTTTGCCGTTTGATTGGGGCTTCCGTCAGTCTCTCTTCCGGCTTTCACCCCCAGTCTAACGGTCAAGCAGAACGGGCCAATCAGACTATTGGTCGCATCTTACGCAGTCTTTCTTTTCGCAACCCTGCGTCTTGGTCAGAACAGCTCCCCTGGGCAGAATACGCCCACAACTCGCTTCCTTCGTCTGCGACCGGGCTATCTCCTTTTCAGAGTAGCCTCGGGTACCAGCCTCCGCTGTTCTCATCTCAGTTCGCCGAGTCCAGCGTCCCCTCCGCTCAGGCTTTTGTCCAACGTTGCGAGCGCACCTGGAAGAGGGTCAGGTCTGCACTTTGCCGTTATAGGACGCAGACTGTGAGGGCTGCTAATAAGCGTAGAACTAAGAGTCCTAGATATTGTCGCGGTCAGAGAGTTTGGCTCTCCACTCAGAACCTTCCCCTTAAGACGGCTTCTCGCAAGTTGACCCCGCGGTTCATTGGTCCGTTCCGTATTTCTCGGGTCATTAATCCTGTCGCAGTTCGACTTCTTCTTCCGCGATACCTTCGTCGCGTCCACCCGGTCTTCCATGTCTCCTGTATCAAGCCCGTTCTTCGCGCCCCCGCTCGTCTTCCCCCCCCCCCCCCCCATCCTTGTCGAGGGCGCACCCATCTACAGGGTCCGCAGGATTTTGGACATGCGTCCTCGGGGCCGTGGTCACCAGTACCTCGTAGATTGGGAGGGGTACGGTCCTGAGGAGAGGAGTTGGGTTCCCTCTCGGGACGTGCTGGACCGTGCGCTGATCGAGGATTTCCTCCGTTGCCGCCAGGTTTCCTCCTCGAGTGCGCCAGGAGGCGCTCGGTGAGTGGGGGGGTACTGTCATGTATTGTCATGTTGTGTCTTTCTGTCCTTTCCTTTCACCCTGTCTCCCTCTGCTGGTCGTATTAGGTTACCTTTTCTCCCCCGCTTTCCCCCAGCTGTTCCTTGTCTCCTCTGACTACCTCATCTACCCCTTTTCCCACCTGTTCCCTTTTTCCCTCTGATTAGGTCCCTATATCTCTCTCTGTTTCTGCTCCTGTCTTTGTCGGATTCTTGTTTGTTGTGTTTCATGCCTGAACCAGACTATCGTCATGTTTGCTGTAACCTTGTCCTGTCCTGTCGGAATCTGCCGGTCTATCTGAGCCTACCTATGTTTGGTTATTAAAGAAGCTCTGTTTAAGTTAATTCGCTTTTGGGTCCTCATTCACTCACCGTAACAAGAGAAGAGTCACTGACAAACAGTAGTTGGCCTGAGCACATGGGGACGGTAATGTGTTCAGGACTAAATCCACTAGAGGTCAGAGGTTAGGGTCAGAGGTCAGAGAGGCGGGCTCCTGTCCCAGAGACGCCCCAGATTTACACAAGTGTAAAAAGAGTCTATTCAGACCCAGTGTATGGACATAGTTTTACAAAGATCTACTGTGGGCCCCATACATACCACTCTTCCCCCCTGCAAAGCAAGCCTGTAGAGGACACAGACAATGCCTGTGACTCTGGTGATTATGGCTGTGTGTGTGTGTGTGTGTGTGTGTGTGTGTGTGTGTGTGTGTGTGTGTGTGTGTTCACCTCAAATACTTTCTGATGTTGAAACAATGATGGTCGTCAGTCATATTGATCCTGACTCAACAAACTAATGCAAGAGAAAATTGGAAGGAGGGAAATGAATGACAACCATCATTCTAGTGATCTCTTCAGGGCAAATCTGATATTTATTCTGTGTTCAATGGTTCTGATGGCTCTGATCATCTCTGTATGCTAACTGGGATTTGGGTTTATCACCCGTAATAAACCCAATACTTTGAATTAAAAAACGAGTAATTACTTGGTAAATCCGACCACAATTCTATCCTCCCGATTCCTGCTTATAAGCAAAAATTAAAGCAGGAAGCACCAGTGACTCGGTCTATAAAAAGCTGTCAGATTGAGCAGATGCTAAACTACAGGACAGTTTTGCTATCACAGACTGGAACAGGTTCCAGGATTCTTCCAATGACATTGAGGAGTACACCACATCAGTCACTGGCTTCATCAATAAGTGCATCGAGGACGTCGACCCCACAGTGACCGTACGTACATACCCCAACCAGAAGCCATGGATTACAGGCAACATTTGAATGAGCTAAAGGGTAGAGCTGCCGCTTTCAAGGTGCGGGACTCTAACCCGGAAGCTTACAAGAAATCCTGAAATGCCCTGAGACGAACCATCAAACAGGAAAAGCGTCAATACAGAGCTAAGATTGAATCATACAACACCGGCTCCGATGCCCGTCATATGTGGCAGGGCTTGCAAACTATTACAGACTACAAAGGGAAGCACAGCCGAGAACTGCAGTGACATGAGCCTACCAGACGAGCTAAATCACTTCTATGCTTGTGTCGAGGCAAGCAACACTGAGGCGTGCATGAGAGCATCAGCTGTTCCGGACGAGTGTGTGATCACGCTCTCTGTAGCTGACGTGAGTAAGACCTTTAAACAGGTCAACATACACAATCCTGTGGGGCCAGACGGATTACCAGGACGTGTGCTCCGGGCATGTGCTGACTAACTGGCAGGTGTCTTCACTGACATTTTCAACATGTCCCTGATTGAGTCTGTAACACCAACATGTTTCAAGCAGACCACCATAGTCCCTGTGCCCGAGAACACAAAGGCAACCTGCCTAAATGACTACAGACCCGTAGCACTCACGTCCGTAGCCATGAAGTGCTTTGAAAGGCTGGTCATGGCTCACATCAACACCATTATCCCAGACACCCTAGACCACATATGTCAGAGTCAAGGCCCGCGGGCCACATCCGGCCCGCAAGAAGGTTTTTTACGGCCCCTGGGATGATCTTGATTTATTATTAGAACCGGCCCGCAGCAAGCCGGCAGCCCGCAGATCTTTTACACGCACCAATACTACATTTCCCACAATGCAAAGGTGACGCACCGAGCAGTAGGCTGCTTCATTTCAATATTTATTGGCACAGCAGTCGTCAGCATCACAGTAAAATTAACTTTCAGATACCCATCAAAAATGGCAAAACGGAAGGTGGATACTGAGAACCGGGGGTTTCAAACAAGGTGGGAGTCGGAGTATATGTTCACGAAGGTAGCTGGAAAACCTGTGTGTCTTCTGTGTGGAGAAAGTGTGGCGGTACTGAAAGAGTATAATCTGAGACGACATTATGAAACGAAACACGCGGACAAAAACAAGAATATGGACATGGAACAAAGGCTACAAAAGGCAGAGGAATTAAAACGAGGCCTCAAATCTCGACAGGCTCTGTTCAAAAAAGCCAAATCACAAGGCCAGGCTGCTGTCAAGGCCAGTTTTATTTTGGCAGAAGAGATCGCTAAATCAGCCCGGCCATTTACGGAGGGGGATTTCATCAAAAACTGCATGATTAAAGTTTGTGACGAAGTTTGCCCAGAAAAAAGGCAACTCTTTTTAAATGTGAGTCTGAGCAGAAACACCATTGCCGAGAGAGTAGACCAGTTGTCCATCAATCTAAAAGAGCAGCTTGTGAAAAAGGGAAAAGATTTTATTGCATATTCCTTGGCTGTGGATGAGAGCACCGACATTTCTGACATTGCCCAGTTGTCAATTTTCATCCGCGGAGTGGACTCCAGCCTAAGCGTGACAGAGGAGTTTTTGGCTTTACGTCCTATGCATGGCACAACTACGGGGCATGATTTGTATGAAGAGGTGTCAAGATGTGTAAATGAGATGGAGCTGCCTTGGGAAAAACTCGTGGGTTTGACAACCGACGGAGCACCTGCGATGTGTGGACACAGGAGTGGACTGGTGGCGAAGATACGGGAAAAGATGCAAGAGGAAAACGCGACAGGTGAGCTGACAGCTTATCATTGTATCATACACCAGGAAGCGTTGTGCGGTAAAGCCTTGAAAATGGAGCATGTAATGAGCATCATCACGCGCACAGTTAACTTTATCAGAGCCAAAGGTTTGAATCACCGCCAGTTCAAGGCATTTCTGACGGAGTTAGAAACGGAGCATGGTGATTTGCCTTATCACACAGAGGTGCGATGGCTAAGCCAGGGAAAGGTGCTTCAAAGATGTTTCGAGCTTCGTGAGGAGATTTGTCTATTCTTGGACAGCAAAGGGAAAGACACAACACAACTCCGAGACGAAATGTTTCTGTGTGAAATGGCTTTTCTGTGTGACATTACGAGTCATCTGAATGCAATAAACTTGCAGCTGCAGGGTCGGGATCGTGTCATCTCTGATATGTACAGTACAGTGAAGGCATTTAAAACCAAACTGACTCTGTGGGAGACGCAGATGCGGAAAGAAAATTTGAGCCACTTTCCCAGCTGCCAGACCATGAAAGAGAAGCTCTCTACCAGTGCGTTCCCGAGCACACAGTTGGCTGATAAAATAGGTATGCTTACCACTGACTTTCGACGCCGATTTGCTGACTTTGAAGCACAAAAAAGCAGGTTGGAACTGCTCGGTAACCCATTTGCTGTTGACGTGGAAAGCTCACCACCAAACCTCCAAATGGAGTTGATTGACCTCCAATGCAATGATGCACTGAGGGAAAAATATGCGGCAGTGGGTGCTGCGGAGTTTGCCCGTTTCCTCCCCGGCACAATGCCCCAGCTGCGCATCCAGGCTGCTCAAACGTTGTCTATGTTTGGCAGCACATACCTGTGTGAACAACTGTTTTCTTTGATGAACCTGAACAAAACATCACACAGAAGTCGACTTACTGCTGAACACCTCCACTCAATTCTGAGGATTTCTTCAGCTCAGAGCCTTACCCCGAACATTGATGAACTTGTGGAAAAGATGGGACACCACCAAGTATCACCCTCAACCTCAAACAAGTGAACATTACTGTGCAATCACATATTTAGAGTTTTTACTCAGTTCAAGTTTAAAAGTTAAAATTTAATATTTGTTTTCACTGCATGTTACTTCTCCTTAAACAAAGTGTTGTTTTTGATTAATAGATTTTTGCACTTTATTTTTTTGTATTTCAATCCAATTATATTTTAAAAATATTTCAGTTGAGTGGATGATAGAAAATTGCTATTATTGTTTTTTCTTTGAAGTAAATTTAGCCCACTTTTGCTAAAATAGAAAATATAGTCTACTGATGGTGCCTTGAATACCGGTTTCTTTCATTTAATGTTCATGTTATGGGGATATTTATATAAAGGAAATTTGTCTTTTGTGTCTGTTGAAAATTAAAGATTACTGACAGAGCCATAAGAAAATATTGCTTTATTTATCTGATCATATTGTAATATATTTGTTAGGTTTTCAGTAGGTTCAATTAGGTTCACTAGACTATATGCGTCATTTAAAAATTTTTCAATGAACATTCGAACAGTCCGGCCCTCGTCTTGTAGCTGATTTTTTTATTTGGCCCTCCGTCCATTTGACTTTGACACCCCTGCCCTAGACCCACTCCAATTTGCAAACCGCCCAAACAGATCCACAGATGATGCAATCTCTATTGCACTCCACACTGCCCTTTCCCACCTGGAAAAAAGGAACACTTCTATGAGAATGCTATTTATTGACTACAGCTCAGCATTCAACATCATAGTACCCTCAAAGCCCATCACTAAGCTAAGGATCCTGGGACTTAACACTTCCTGACAGGCCGCCCCAAGTTGGTGAGGATAGGTAGTAACACATCTGGCAGGCTGATCCTCAACACTGGAGCCCCCCAGGGGTGCGTGCTCAGTCCCCTCCTGTACTCCCTGTTCACCCACGACTGCATGGCACGACTCCAACACCATCATTAAGTTTGCTGACGACACAACAGTGGTAGGCCTGATCACCGACAACGACGAGACAGCCTATAGGGAGGAGGACAGAGACCTGGTCGGGTGGTGTCAGAATAACAACATATCCCTCAACGCGATTGTGGAGGTGATTGTGGACTACAGGAAAAGGAGGACCGAGCACGCCCCCATTCTCATCGACAGGGCTGTAGTGGAGCAGGTTGAGAGCTTCAAGTTCCTTGGTGTCCACATCAACAACAAACTAGAATGGTCCAAACACATCAAGACAGTCATGAAGAGGGCATGACAAAGCCTATTCCCCCTCAGGAAACTGAAAAGATTTGGCATGGGTCCTGAGATCCTCAAAAGGTTCTACAGCTGCAACATCGTGCAACAGTGTTTTTCACTGTCTTTCTACTGTTGTTTTTATTTCTTTACTTACCTATTGTTCACCTAATACCTTTTTTGCACTATTCGTTAGAGCCTATAAGTAAGCATTTCACTGTTATATTTGCCGCACGTGACAAATAAACTGTGATTTCACTTGATTTGAGAGTAACTATTGCTCACCAATCTTGTAGTAACCACGTTCTGCTAGTGAAATGAAAATGAATTAATTTATCAATGCAGAACTGGGTTAAAGAGCAGGTTTCAATATTCTTTATATATTTTTTCTTTCAGCTTTTTCCCCACAGACTATCTGAAGATAAATATTCACACTCTATCCCATGTTCTTAACAAGTCCAAAAATGCTAATATAGGTACAGTGTCTTGCCAAAGAAATCATCCCCCTTCGCGTTTTTACTATTTTGTTGCATTACAACCTGTAATTTAAATGTATTTTTATTTGGATTTCATATAATGGACATACATACATTTTTTTAATGAAAAACGGAAAAGTGGTGCGTGCAACCAATTACCTTCAGAAGATACATAATTAGTTAAATAAAGTCCACCTGTGTGCAATCTAAGTGTCACATGATCTGTCACATGATCTCAGTATATATACAACTGTTCACCAAAGGCCCCAGAGTCTGCAACACCACTAAGCAAGGGGCACCACCAAGCACCATGAAGACGAATGAGCTCTCCAAACAGGTCAGGGATAAAGTTAGAGTAGTAAATAAAGTAGAGAAGTACAGATCAGGGTTGAGTTATAAAAAAATATCCAAAACTTTGAACATCCAACGGAGCACCATTAAATCCATTATTAAAAAAATTGAAAGAATATGGCACCACAACAAACCTGCCAGAGAGGGCCCCCCACTGAAACTCACAGACCAGGCAAGGAGGGCATTAATCAGAGGCAACAAAGTGACCAAAGTTAACCCTGAAGGAGCTGCAAAGCTCCACAGCGGAGATTGGAGTATCTGTCCATAGGACCACTTGAAGCCGTACACTCCACAGAGCTAGGCTTTACGGAAGAGTGGCCAGAAAAAAAGTTATTTGCTTAAAGACAAAAATAAGCAAACACGTTTGGTGTTTGCCAAAAGGCATGTGGGAGACTCCCCAAACATATAGAAGAAGATACTCTGGTCAGATGAGGCTAAAATTGAGCTTTTTGGCCATCAAGGAAAATGCTATGTCTGGCGCAAACCCAACACCTCTCATCACCCCGAGAACACCATCCCCACAGTGAAGCATGGTGGTGGCAGCATCATGCTGTGGGGATGTTTTCATCGGCAGGGACTGGGAAATTAGTTAGATTTGAAGGAATGATGGATGGCACTAAATACAGGGAAATTATTGAGGGAAACCTGTTTCAGTCTTCAATAGATTTGAGACTGGGACGGAGGTTCACCTTCCAGCAGGACAATGACACTAAGCATACTGCTAAAGCAACACTCAAATGGTTTAAGAGGAAATATTTAAATGTCTTGGAGTGGCCTAGTCAAAGCCCAGACCTCAATCCAATTGAGAATCTGTGGTGTATGACTTAACTTGATCCTACTTGAGACGCAGACGTCTCATCTAGACACCTGGAAATGCAAATGCGCTACGCTAAATGCTAAATGTACTCGTTAAAACTCAAACGTTCATTAAAACACACATGCAGGGTATTGAATTAAAGCTACACTCGTTGTGAATCTAGCCAACAAGTCAGATTTTTAAAATGCTTTTCGGCGACATTATTTAACCAGTTTTAGAAACTTCATAGTGTTTTCTATCCACACATACTAATCATATGCATATACTATATTCCTGGCATGAGTAGCAGGACGCTGAAATGTTGCGCGATTTTTAACAGAATGTTCGAAAAAGGAGGGGGTAGACTGAAGAGGTTTTAAAGATTGCTGTAAACCAGCGGAACCAATCCAACTTGAAGAAGCTGGAGCAGTTTTGCCTTGAAGAATGGGCAAAAATCCCATTGGCTAGATGTGCCAAGATTATAGAGACATGCCATAAGAGACTCTACAAAGTATTGCCTTTGGGGGGGTGAATAGTTATGCTCAAGTTTTCTGTTTTTTGTCTTATTTCTTTTTTGTTTCACAATAAAACATAAAGTGGGAGGCGTGTTGTGTAAGTCAAATGATACAAACCCCCCAAAAATATATTTTAATTCCAGGTTCTAAGGCAACAAAATAGGAAATATGCCAAGGGGGGTGAATACTTTCGCAAGCCACTGTACCATTGATTTGCATTGGATTTGTGCCACAAATGCTAAAATTTTAGCATTTGAAAAGTGGCTAGGTCAACAAAACCAAGACATGGATTGATGTCATACCTCGTCCATAGACTGCTTACAGGGTAAGGAAATTAATATGTAATTTTGTACTTTGGGGGAACTATTCCTTTAAGTTACCACAACGCCATATGCTATGGACAGTTGCACAGTCACACCAGAGTTACAAAGGCAGCCTTCAACAGCAACCTCTGTATTGTTTTAGTTGAGTGATAATAATAAAGTGTTGTAATTTACAACTGGTCTTTCTTTCCCTTGGTGAAATGGGGATTAAATGGAGATTGGGGCAATGCCTTTTTTCTTTCTCCCTGGGTAAGCCAGCACAGCATGCAGCTCAAAGGTAATAAAGCACTCTGTGATCCTGACTTGGATGGAGCTAAAAACTCGCCATGCACCGCTGCATATTAAGACTCCACATCTATCTCATGTTTTCCATCTTAATATACACTGCTCAAAAAAATAAAGGGAACACTAAAATAACACATCCTAGATCTGAATTAATGAAATATTCTTATTAAATACTTTTTTCTTTACATAGTTGAATGTGCTGACAACACAATCACACAAAAATTATCAATGGAAATCAAATGTATCAACCCATGGAGGTCTGGATTTGGAGTCACACTCAAAATTAAAGTGGAAAACCACACTACAGGCTGATCCAACTTTGATGTAATGTCCTTAAAACAAGTCAAAATGAGGCTCAGTTGTGTGTGTGGCCTCCACGTTTCTGTATGACCTCCCTACAACGCCTGGGCATGCTCCTGATGAGGTGG
Source organism: Oncorhynchus mykiss (assembly GCF_057628025.1). Classification (NCBI taxonomy): domain Eukaryota; kingdom Metazoa; phylum Chordata; class Actinopteri; order Salmoniformes; family Salmonidae; genus Oncorhynchus; species Oncorhynchus mykiss. The sequence goes on from NC_143031.1 coordinate 25,622,067, forward strand.
CGGATGGTCTCCTGAGGGATCTCCTCCCAGACCTGGACTAAAGCATCCAACTAAAGCAGCCAACTCCTGGACAGTCTGTGGTGCAATGTGGCGTTGGTGGATGGAGCGAGACATGATGTCCCAGATGTGCTCAATTGGATTCAGGTCTGGGGAACGGGTGGTCCATAGCATCAATGCCTTCCTCTTGCAGGAACTGCTGACACACTCCGGCCACATGAGGTCTAGCATTGTCTTGCATTAGAAGGAACCCAGGGCCAACCGCACCAGCCAACCGCACCAACCGCACTCATCTCGGTACCTAATGGCAGTCAGGCTACCTCTGGCGAGCACATGGAGGGCTGTGCGGCCCCCCAAAGAAAAGCCACCCCACACCATGACTGACCCACCGCCAAACCGGTCATGCTGGAGGATGTTGCAGGCAGCAGAACGTTCTCCCCGGCGTCTCCAGACTGTCACGTCTGTCACATGTGCTCAGTGTGAACCTGCTTTCATCTGTGAAGAGCACAGGGCGCCAGTGGCGAATTTACCAATCTTGGTGTTCTCTGGCAAATGCCAAACATCCTGCACGGTGTTGGGCTGTAAGCACAACCCCCACCTGTGGACGTCTGGCCTTCATATCACCCTCATGGAGTCTGTTTCTGACCATTTGAGCAGACACATGCACATTTGTGGCCTGCTGGAGGTCATTTTGCAGGGCTCTGGCAGTGCTCCTCCTGCTCCTCCTTGCACAAAGGCGGAGGAAGTGGTCCTGCTGCTGGGTTGTTGCCCTCCTACGGCCTCCTCCATGTCTCCTGATGTACTGGCCTGTCTCCTGGTAGCGCCTCCATGCTCTGCACACTACGCTGACAGACACAAACAAACCTTCTTGCCGCAGCTCGCATTGATATGCCTTCCTGGATGACCTGCACTACCTGAGCCACTTGTGTGGGTTGTAGACTCCATCTCATGCTACCACTAGAGTGAAAGCACCGCCAACATTCAAAAGTGACCAAAATGTCAGCCAGGAAGCATAGGAACTGAGAAGTGGTCTGTGGTCACCACCTGCACAACCACTCCTTTATTGGGGGTGTCTTGCTAATTGCCTATAATTTCCACCTGTTGTCTATTCCATTTGCACAACAGCATTTGAAATGTATTGTCAATCAGTGTTGCTTTCTAAGTGGACAGTTTGATTTCACAGAAGTGTGATTGACTTGGAGTTACATTGTGTTGTTTAAGTGTTCCCTTTATTTTTTTTGAGCAGTGTATGTTTCAAATGTAACCATTGGTCAGTATGAAATTACAGACTTGTTGCTTATGAATTTTGTGTGAGGGGGATTCAACATGCCAGCTAGATGTTAAATGGGGAAACTATACTGAACAAAAATATAAATGCAACATGAAATAAATAGGTTTTGTCGTGCCCTCTTCACGACTGTCTTGGTGTGCTTGGACCATGTTAGTTTGTTGGTGATGTGGACAATAAGGAACTTGAAGCTCTCAACCTGCTCCACTGCAGCCCCGTCAATGAGAATATGGGGGTGTGCTCGAACCTCTTTTTCCTGTAGTCCACAATCTCCTTTGTCTTGATCACGTTGAGGGGAGGTTGTTGTCCTGGCACCACACGGCCAGGTCTCTGACCTCCTCCCTATAGACTGTCTCATCGTTGTTGGTGATCAGGCACAACACTGTTGTGTTATCGGCAAACGTAATGATGGTGTTGGAGTCGTGCCTGGCCGTGCAGTCATGAGTGTACAGGGAGTACAGGAGGGGACTGAGCATGCACCCCTGAGGTGCCACTGTGTTGAGGATCAGCATAGCGGATGTGTTGTTACCTACCCTCACCACCTGGGGCGGCCCATCAGGAAGTCCAGGATCCAGTTGCAGAGGGAGGTGTTTAGTCCCAGGGTCCTTAGCTTAGTGATGAGCTTTGAGGGCACTGTGATGTTGAACGCTGAGCTGTAGTCAATGAATAGCATTCTCACATAGGTGTTCCTTTTCTCCAGGTCATCATCTGCATCATCTGTGGATCTGTTGTGGTGGTATGCAAATTGGAGTGGGTGTTGATGTGAGCTATGACCAACCTTTCAAAGCACTTCATGGCTCCAGACGTGAGTGCTACGGGTCGGTAATAATTTAGGCAGGTTACCTTAGTGTTCTTGGGCACAGGCACTATAGTGGTCTGCTTGAAACATATTGGTATTACAGACTCGGACAGGGAGAGGTTGAAAATGTCAGTGAAGACACTTGCCAGTTGGTCAGCGCATGCTCGCAGTACACGTCCTGGTAATCCGTCTAGCCCTGCAGCCTTGTGAATGTTGACCTGTTTAAAGCTCTTACTCACATCGGCTGCGGCGAGCGTGATCACACTGTCACTGATCACACAGCTGGTGCTCTCATCCATGTTTCAGTGTTATTTGCCTTGAAGCAAGCATGGAAGTAGTTTAGTTCGTCTGGTAGGCTCGTGTCACTGGGCAGCTCTCGGCTGTGCTTCCCTTTGTAGTCTGTAATGATTTGCAAGCCCTGCAACTTCCGACAAGTGTCAGAGCCGGTGTATTATGATTCGATCTTCTTCCTGTATTGACACTTTGCCTGTTTGATGGTTCGTCAGAGGGCATAGCGGGATTTCTTGTAAGCTTCCGGGTAAGAGACCCGCTCCTTGAAAGCGGCAGCTCTAGCATTTATTCAGTGCGAATGTTGCCTGTAATCCATGGCTTCTGTTTGGGGTATGTGGTTGGGGGTAACATGCAACAATTTCTAAGATTTTACTGAGTTACAGTTCAAAAGGAAATCAGTCAATCGAAATAAATCCATTAGGCCCTAATCAATGGATTTCACATGACTGGGAATACAGATATGCATCTGTTGGATACCTTAAAAAAAAGATAGGGGTGTGGATTATAAAACCAGTCAGTAGCTGGTGTGACCATCATTTGCCTCATGCAGTGCGACACATCTCCTTTGCATAGAGTTGATCAAGCTGTTGATTGTGGCCTGTGGAATGTTGTCCCACTCCTCTTTAATGGCTGTGCGAAGTTGATGTACATTGACGGGAACTGGAACACACCATTGTACACATCAGTAGAGGCTGCTGATGGGAGGACGGCTCATAATAATGGCTGTAATGGCGCAAACGGAATGGCATCAAACCATGTGTTTGATGTATTTGATACTATTCCACCAATTCCGCTCCAGCCATTACCACGAGTCCGTCCTCCACAATTTAGTTGCCACCAACCTCCTGGAACACGTCGATCCAGAGCTCAATGGGTGACATGTCTGAGTATGCAGGCCATTACATTTTTTTGACATTTTCAACTTCCAGGAATTGTACAGATCCTTGCGATATGGGGCTGTGAATATAATTCTGAAACATTAGGTGATCGCGCCGGATGAATGGCACGACAATGGTCCTCAGGACAGTGAATACAATTGTGTTCGTTGTCCATAGCTTATGCCTGACCATACCATAACCCCACCACCACCATGGGGCACTCTGTTCACAATGTTGACATCAGCAAACCGCTTGCCCACACGACACCATACACATGGTTTGCATTTGGGAGGCCAAGTTGGACATACTGCCAAATTATCTAAAATGATGTTGGAGGCGGCTTATGGTAGAGAAATTAACATTAAATTCTCCGGCAATAGTTCTGGTGGACATTCCTACAGTCAGCATGCCAATTGCATGCTCCCTCAAAACTTCAGACATCTGTGATGTTGTGTGACAAAACTGCACATTTTAAAGTGGCCTTTTATTCTCCCCGGCACAAGGTGCACCTGTGTAATGCTTGTGCTGTTTAAATTAGCTTCTTGATATGCCACACCTGTCAGGTGTTTGGAACAATATACTCTACAAGTACATCAAATTTCCAGTGGGTTCTGTTAATTCTGAACTCCTTCTGCTGCTGACTATCTGAATGTGCAATCCTAAAGGAGGACTGTGATTGGTTAATTACCTATAATGTCCATCTCTATGTATAAAATGGGTCATAATTAAAAGTGCCATAGAGCCCACTCTGGAAATGTGACCTGTTTAAAGAGTATATTGTTATAAACAATATGTCTAAAAGTAAGCTACATTTAAAAAGGGTAGTTTTGAGATATTGTAATGTTGAATAAATGAATGTGAAAATGTGTATTTCAGAATATAAACATACCCCATATTTGAGAGAACACTATAAGGAGTATAATGACACGAAGATGTTGTCTGTATCGTGTACAGTTCACAGATCATATGGTCTAAAAAATAACCTAAAATGGTCAATTTCATCATAATTTTAAGGAAATTGGTTGTGATACAAATGTAAAAAGCATGTTAAACATCCTTCTTCCCAATTAAATTCATATGTGAGAATTGCTAGAACAATCTGCAATACCAAAAATATTTTTCTGCTCCCGCTGGCATGGAATTATAGCCTAGGGGCTAATATAAAACAAGTTTTTAAACACAACTATCCGGTTATCATTATTGTACTGATACAGTAACTGTGAGTGTGGCTTAGGAAATACAGTATCCCAGTGGTAGGAAACCCTGTTCCTGGAACAGCTAGGCACCCCACCTGTCCAGCTGAGCCAAATGATCAGTTCAGTGATTGCCTAAATTTAACATACCTGGTCTTCCAGGTTGGTTAAATGTAAAAACATGAAATGCCTGCGGCACTCCAGGACCAGGGTTGCCTACCCTTGCAGTAACATATACCTCCTACCTCCCAATAGGTATACTGTACACAGCTCAACGCCTGTTGGCTACAAGCAAACAAGTTGTAAAAAAACAACATGAAGTGAAGTGACACTGGTGGGGCAAAATAAAAGCCCTATAAATGTTAGGCTATATTTTGATAAGTGATAGAGTAGGCCTAAATATGGGGATTTGTTTAAATATCTATTTTTAAAGTAGCATATTAATCTGTTATCTTTTTTTATGTGTTATTCAAAAACTTTCTTGGACAATCATCTTCAATATTAGGCATCTTTCTTGTTAGTTTTTCTTACTATGTGCGATAAGAAAAAAACTACAAGAAGAAAGTATTTTTAAAACCTCCCACTTTTGGCTGGAGTGTCAATGTGTAGTTCGTACATGCAGAATTGTTTTCTTGAAGCTGTACCACGCCATTTTTCTTACATTTCCCCCACATGGGCCAACTCCTTAGCAATTTGAGTTTGAGCCAATGAGCTTCAGCCCCTGGTATTTGAGTGACAGCCAGCAAAAGGCCTGCCCAGCATTAACCAATGAGGTTGCAGGGCAGGCCCAATGGCTCAGTGGACACAGCAAAGAGAGCTGGTCTTTGTATCCCAAACCACACCCTCTCCAATACCAACCTTCGCTTGGAGGGCCCTCGGTTGTCACATGTTGCTGATGAAACTCTGGGTGACTTCCAGAGAGTGGCAATGGGATCAGTAAACCCGCTAACTGCACGACACACTCCTGTCTTGAATTATGCAATTCATGTTCCACTTTTAAATAATAAAACAAACATGATATTCTAATTAACAAATCCCCCCTGTAGTTTTACAATATATAAACCTCAGTAACAGTTAAACATTTAATTTGGGAGATATTTAATCTGTTATATGTGTCAAGTCTCGAAATCATGCGTAAAAAGAAGCAATGATATATAATTAGGCGCACCGATCCATTGTTTGTATTAAATTGTGCACCTCCAAACATATTGCAGTGTGTGTCTGGATGTTCTAAAGCCTGCAGCCTTGCTGGCTAGGTAGAAGTGGCTATCTGATGGTCTAATTAGCCCCTTCACCCTTAATAATTTTCCCTTCCTCAGCTTTGGGACACCTGTGCAAATGGCAGAGGTGCACGTGCACATGAACATGCAATTTTAGGGGACCACTTTTGGATTGTGAGTGTTATTTTCAGAACTTCTGGCTAAAAAGTATACAAAAGTATCAGATAATCTCTTTAAACATTCGGCAGCCCCCTAGGTGTCTCACTTTCGCAGTGTTTGCATGCATTCAAGGGAAAGAAGAGTGACTCGGTGCGTTGACGTCACCGTTGTGTTGATTTGCTAACACGAAAGAAGAGAGGAGTTAGTGCGTGTGAGAGCGGGTACTGTGAACTGCATTGCTATGCTGTAGCCCAATAACCACACATTCGGAATCAAAACTTGCAACTTGGGTGAGTACTGATATGGGTGCGCAGCTTTCGTGTTACAGTGACAGACCCGCTTTTCTGCATGCTTACAGTTGTTGTTTGCCTGTGTACTCTCGCACTATGAATGATTTAATAGTATGTTTGTTATCATCATTTTAAACCCACATTAAGTTACAGTAGCCCATAGGGAGTTGCGGCGCAACAGTGTGGCAAGCAAAGTTCAAATATCAATTTCTGTGTGCGCTGAAGTGTTTTCAATTGAAAGTGTTTGGGTGTCAGATGAAGCCACAAGTCTGAGCGCGTGAAAGGTGTTGAAGTTAACATAAACACAACATTGGGCATGTAAAGATGTTAGGTTGACGTAACCGTCTGTCAACGTATTCGGGAGATCGCAGCACGAGAACGTGAGGTCTGGGTTTAGGCTACATTGCAAATCAGACAGTATGACGTTCTTCCATGTGGTTTATTCTGAGAATCGTGTTTTCCTGTTGAAATGAGAATACAGTATACGCTGATACCTCACTCCGCTGTTATTTTCCTGGAAGTTTAAAAAACGAATAATGACGCACTTGAGGTGCTCGTGCAGGAGTGATCACAAATCATCACGAACACAGGGGCAATAGTCTGAACTGTGTCCATCTATTTTAGCTGATGTAGGCTACATTGTACAGTAGGGACCCGCATAGTAAATTGATAGACTGCTGCTAATTCCTGGATTCGCAATCACGTTGCCTCCGCTTGATGCAAATGATTTAGTATAATTGTTTTTATAGATGGAATGGCGAGTTGAATTGCTATCGATATGGGTTATATCGCTCTTCCAAGCTCGAGCATGACATGTCCAATTAAAATGCTATCAACTGCAACGATAGCACTTCAATGATATCACTTCAGACGATTCCACCTGTGTTAATCAGAATAGCAAGCTAGTGAATTTAATCATTGTTGCAACCAGTCCCCGCTGAGATCATGTATTTGTGTCTCATTCGCCCGTATGTAACGTTACTTTAGTAGACTCTGCTGAGATAAGTGTGAGTACTGTTTGTTATTGAGCTAAATGTGTCTGGACACAATTTCTACGAGCATAGGTTTTTATCGTTTCGGCTTTAAACATCAGGACTCTTTTGAGTAAGACTGCATTAAAGAGATGCGCGCCTTGGACAGACAGCTGACTGGCTACAGTTGGTCTTTAGAGGATTCTCGATCTGATTGCATTATGTTGGCGTTGATATGCGCTCAATACAGCATTTTGACTGAAACTAATAATTAATCCTTCGAATGGTATCTTCTGCACGTATCACACGATTGCGTTAAATTAGTTGGTGACATTAACGCACTGTCTCAAACCTGGGGTGTAATCATTAGTCCAAACAGTTGCAAAACGGAACGATTTCCAACTAAAACGAGTTGGACAAATTGGAGGTAGGCACCCCTTTTTTTCTGTTTGCTTCCGTTAAAGAAACGTTTTGCAACAGAGTCGGTTTAATGAATACGTTTTCTGGGCTTTACATTACTGATCCTCATTAGACAACTGTCGATTGTTTCATATGGTAAACATGGGACACTTAGGCTGCGTTTACACAGGCAGCGCAATTCTGATCTTTTTCCACTAATTGGTCTTTTGACCAATCACATCAGGGGTATATTCATTACGTCCTGCAACGGAAACCGTTTTACCGTTTAAGAAGCAAACAGAACAAAGGGAACGAAACAGGTAAGGACCTACCTGAATTTGTCAAAAAAAAACATTGTTTTCGTTACAAAACGTTTTATTTTTGGCTTAAAATAAAAGTTTTGCAACATAATTGAGGTATTGAATACACCCCAGACCTTTTCACATCAGATCTTTTTCAGAGCGAATCTGACTGGTCAAAAGACCAATTAGTGAAAAAAATATCAAAATTGGGCTGCCTGTCTAAATGCAGCCTAACTTATTATGCAACGCTACAGACATTGACCTATTTACTAGGTCATAAATTAGAGCTAAATTGGCATTTGTGTCTTAAATAAAACATTTTTTTTTACGCCACCACATTTGTTGGACAGCCACAAATATACACTAATATACAGTCTCATCAATACCAGATTTATACAGCCTTGATGAACTGCTCAACAATATATCTGATGACTGCAAACTGTTGACTTTTTTTGAGAGCCACTCTGATGAGCCTAGGTAATGCTAATCTAGTATAACTGTTTAGGAAATGTGGATGCAAAATTAAGGCATGAATTCATATATTATCTGCTCTTTATCATTCTCATTTCAGGGAACATTTAAATATATGTAGCCAACATTTTTTGATTTACTGATTTATAATGGAATATTTCTAATTTGTTCAATTATAAAAGGAGTTGCCTAAAATAATGATACATTATCATATTAATTGTTAAAGGTTACTAAAATAACATTTACATCAATAAGGATAATAGCAATATCAACAGTCAGGAATATATTATGATCATTTAGTATTATTAACTTAAAGGTTATTATTCTTGAGGTGTTGCCTTTTGTGAGTGTGCAATGATACATACAGTGCCTTTTCCACGTTTTGTTTCTGGTACAGCCTGACTTTAAAATACATTAAATTGGCCAACACGCATCATGTCAAAGTGAATGTATGTTTTTCAAATTATTACAAATTAATAAAAATGAAAAGCTGAAATGTCTTGAGTCCATAAGTATTCAACCCTTTTGTTATGTCAAGCCTAAGTAAGTTCAGTAGTAAAAATGTGCTTAACAAGTCACATCATAAGTTGCAATAATAGTGTTTAGCATGATTTTTGAATGACAGCCTCATCTCTGTAGCCCAGGCATGCAATTATCTGTAAGGACCCACAGCCACGCAGCGAATTTCAAACACATATTCAACCACAGAGACCAGGGAGGTTTTCCAATGCCTCACAAAGAAGGCACCTATTGGTAGATGGGTAAGAAAACAAACAGACATTGAATATCCCTTTGAGCATGGTGGAGTTCTTAATTACACTTTGGATGGTGTATCAATACGCGCAGTTAGTACAAAGATACAGGCGTCCTTCCTAATGCAGTTGCCGGAGAGAAAGGAAACCGCTCATGGATTTCACCATGAAGCCAATGGTGACTTTAAAACAGTTTCATAGTTCAATGGCTATGATAGGAGAGCACTAAGGATGGATCAACACAATACTAACCTAATTGACAGTGAAAAGAAGGAAGCCTGAACAGAATACAACAATTCCAAAACATGCATCCTGTTTGCAACAAGGCACTGACGTAAAACATCTGGGAAACATTCAGGACACTTTTTTTTGTCCTGAATACAAAATGTTATGTTTTGGGAAAATACAACACATTACTGAGTACTACTCTCCATATGTTCAAGCATTGTGATGGCTGCATAAATCAAATGTATTTATAAAGCCCTTTTTACATCAGCCAATATCACAAAGTGCTACCCATCATGTTATGGGTATGCTTGTAATCATTAAGGACTGCAGAGTTTTTCAGGATAAAAAAGAAACAGACTGGAGCTAAGCACTTCCCAGAAGAAAATCTGGTTGTCTTCTTTCCACCAGACACTGGGAAATCAATTAATATTTCAGCAGGACGATAATCTAAAACACAAGGCCAAATCTACATGAGTGGATTACCAAGAAGACCAAGGTTTCCATTAACCCAGTAGGCAGGTTTCTGTTTATTTGACAAAGCAATGTTGCAACAACAACAAAAGTGACATATGTCATGGAAACAGCAGATATAGGAGACATAAAGAACATTTTTCTAAAGATCAACAAAATGTTTATCCATTCGACAGGTGGATTTTCCTTCTGTCAAACTTCATTTATTGCGATGAATTAGGGAACTGTGTTTTTATAATAAATTGTGATTGCGTAATCATTTTGAAGGTATCTAGGGCACGTGATTTCACCGCGTAACTATAAAGCTCCATTCCACATTTCATTCTAAATGCGTACGTCTTGAAAAATATATATTTTTTTGAACTATAAAGTATTTTCTTTGCAAAACAAAGATTGTCCTGACTTTCAAAAATGCCTGAATTGCTCCGCCTTGCTTTCTGGTTGGCTGGCAAGTTTCCCCATCCAATTATTTCAGATCAACATGAGTACAAGTTTCCCCATGGCACGGTCCGTAACGATACGTTGGCACATGAGAATTATTAGGACATGGCAAATAATAGTAAATTATTGCATTCTATCTATGCTGGCTTTAGCGGGCTGAAACCGATGAAACCCGATAGGTGTGAGGGAATACAGGCCAATTTATTAATGTGCAATTTGCCTAAATGGGTCATGGAAACAAATCAAATCAAATGTATTTATATAGCCCTTCGTACATCAGCTGATATCTCAAAGTGCTGTACAGAAACCCAGCCTAAAACCCCAAACAGCAAGCAATGCAAGTGTAGAAGCACGGTGGCTAGGAAAAACTCCCTAGAAAGGCCAAAACCTAGGAAGAAACCTAGAGAGGAACCAGGCTATGTGGGGTGGCCAGTCCTCTTCTGGCTGTGCCGGGTGGAGATTATAACAGAACATGGCCAAGATGTTCAAATGTTCATAAATGACCAGCATGGTCTAATAATAATAATAATAATAATAATAATGCAGAACAGTTGAAACTGGAGCAGCAGCACGGTCAGGTGGACTGGGGACAGCAAGGAGTCATCATGTCAGGTATTCCTGTGGCATGGTCCTAGGGCTCAGGTCCTCCGAGAGAGAGAGAATTAGAGAGAGCATATGTGGGATGGCCAGTCCTCTTCTGGCTGTGCCGGGTGGAGATTATTTCAGAACATGGCCAAGATGTTCAAATGTTCATAAATGACCAGCATGGTTCAATAATAATAAGGCAGAACAGTTGAAACTGGAGCAGCAGCACGGCCAGGTGGACTGGGGACAGCAAGGAGTCATCATGTCAGGTAGTCCTGGGGCATGGTCCTAGGGCTCAGGTCCTCCGAGAGAGAGAAAGAAAGAGAGAAGGAGAGAATTAGAGAACGCACACATAGATTCACACAGGACACCGAATAGGACAGGAGAAGTACTCCAGATATAACAAACTGACCCTAGCCCCCCGACACAAACTACTGCAGCATAAATACTGGAGGCTGAGACAGGAGGGGTCAGGAGACACTGTGGCCCCATCCGAGGACACCCCCGGAAACACTTCAACCATTTTGATTTAACACTCTATATTTTATTCAAAAAACATTTTTTTTAGGTTAGTGACATCATTACATCCAGCTGTTTTCATCAACATTATATTTGAAATGGAAATGCACCCCTGCAGGCAATTTGTTTTAATCAAACTTTGTAAATGTCGACAAACAAACAATCACTGGACAAGTTTAATGGAAACGTAGCTAGTGAATGATCCTGACTGGCCAAGTTAGTTCTGACTTAAATCTGCTGAAAATCTAAGGCAAGACCATAAAATGGTTGTCTAGCAATGATCATCAACCAATTCGACAGAGCTTGAAGAATTAAAAAAATAATAATAGGCAAATCTTGCACATTACAGGTGTGCAAAGCTCTTGCGCTTATCCAGAAATACTCACAGCTGTAATCACTGCCAAAGGTGATTCTAACACTTATTGTTCTCGGGGTTGAATACTTCTCTAATCAACATATGTTTGTTTGATTTTCCATACTTTTTATTTTTTACAGATGTTCGAATTTGTCTTCTACTTTGACATGAGAGTATTTTGTGTAGATTGTTGACAAAAAAAGACTAATCCATTTTAATCCCACTTCGTAACAGTCAAGGGATGTGAATAATTTCTGAAGGCACTGTACAGAGCCAACGTGTGTTCAAGTCATTGATCTCACAGCCTAGCCTACTTCCCGCCTTTAGTATGCATCTGACCTCACTCTTCCAAACCAAGTAAAAGCAGTATATGGAAACTATTCTGTCCATGTATAAACCTGCACTTTTGGCATATGGACATGTAATGCATACAATACAAGCATTTCGCTACACTTGCATTACCATCTGCTAACCATGTGTATGTGACCAATAACATTTGATTTGATATCATCTTGTTGGTGCTGCATGGTGTTTGGTTTGTGCTTTTGCGACATCCTCTGTTCCAACTCTTCCTGGCAGCCGCTCGCTGCTCGCTCCCTCCTCGGCTCACTGCTCCTCTCTGTGATGAGAATACTGAATAAGATGCCATTTAATTTCAGAATGGGTGTTGATGGTCTTTGTGAACCAAGCACCAATGCGTTCTAACAAAGACTAGGGTGTTGCAAGGTTCTCATGGGTCCTTATTTTTCGCTGTTCATGTGCTTCCACCTGTCAAATAACTATAAATTGAGGGGCAAAATATATTATTGAAAATATATATTTATCTTTGGGTTATTAGGTCTGCTTGGCTTTTGACTTCTGTTATTTATCAATTGATAATTTGCTCTATGTTCACCCATTTCAAGTATGATGTTTTTGCATGACATTTTTACAATCCTAGCAGGGTTGTGTCCATAGTTGTATTTCTTATGAAAAGAACAGCTCAATGTCATGTTCATATCATTTCCCCCCTTTTTTATGAAGTGTCCCATGTTATTGAATAGCCTATTTGAATGAGCACAACTGAATTTAAAATGCCCAGAAAATAAGGATAAATTGCTGGTCTTTATCAAATTGAAATACAAGCCAAGTACAGTTGAAGTCGGAAGTTTGCATACACTTAAGTTGGAGTCATTAAAACTCGTTTTTCGACCACTCCACAAATTTCTTGTTAACAAACTATAATTTTGGCAAGTTGGTTAGGACATCTACTTTGTGCATAACAAAATACATTTTCCCAACAATTGTTTACAGACCGATTATTTCACTGTATCACAATTCCAGTGGGTCAGACGTTTAAATACACTAAGTTGACTGTGCCTTTTAAACGGCTTAGAAAATTCCAGAAAATGATGTCATGGCTTTAGAAGCTTCTGATAGGCTAATTGACCTCAGTTGAGTCAATTGGAGGTGTACCTGTGGATGTATTTCAAGGTCTACCTTCAAACACAGTGCCTCTTTGCTTGACATCATGGGAAAATCAAAAGAAATCAGCCAAGACCTCAGAAATGTTTTTTGTAGACCTCCGCCAGTCTGATTTATCCTTGGGAGCAATTTCCAAATGCCTGAAGGTACCACGTTCATCTGTACAAACAATAGTATGCAAGTATAAACACCATGGGACCACGCAGCCGTCATACCGCTCAGGAAGGAGACGCGTTCGGTCTCCTAGAGATGAACGTACTTTGGTACGAAAAGTGCAAATCAATCCCAGAACAACAGCAAAGGACGTTGTGAAGATGCTGGAGGAAACGGGTACAAAAATATATATTCCACAGTAAAATTAGTCCTATATCGACATAACCTGAAAGGCTGCTCAGTAAGGAAGAAACCACTGCTCCAAAACTGCCATTAAAAAAAGCAACACTACGGTTTGCAACTGCACATGGGGACAAAGATTGTTCATTTTGGAGAAATGTCCCCTGCTCTGATGAAACAAAAATAGAACTGTTTGGCCATAATGACCATCATTATGTTTGGAGGAAAAAGGGGGAGGCTTGCAAGCCGAAGAACACCATCCCAACCGTGAAGCACGGGGGTGGCAGCATCATGTTGTGGGGGTGCTTTGCTGCAGGAAGGACTGGTGCACTTCACAAAATAGATGACATCATGAGGTAGGAAAATGATGTGGAATATATTGAAGCAACATCTCAAGACATCAGTCAGGAAGTTAAAGCTTGGTCGCAAATGGGTCTTCCAAATGGACAATGACCCCAAGCATACTTCCAACGTTGTGTCAAAATAGCTCAAGGACAACAAAGTCCAGGTATTGGAGTAGCCATCATAAAGCCCTGACCTCAATCCTATAGAACATGTGTGGGCAGAACTGAAAAAGCGTGTGCGAGCAAGGCCGCCTACAAACCTGACTCAGTTACACCAGCTCTGTCAGGAGGAATGGGCCAAAATTCACCCAACTTATTGTGGGAAGCTTGTGGAAGGGTATCAGAAACGTTTGACCCACGTTAAACAATTTAAAGGCAATGCTACCAAATACTAATTGAGTGTATGTAAACTTCTGACCCACTGGGAATGTGATGAAAGAAATAAAAGCTGAAATAAAACATTCTCTCTACTATTATTCTGACATGTCACATTCTTAAAATAAAGTGGTGATGCTAACCGAACTAAGACAGGGAATTTTTGCTCGGATTAAATGTCAGGAATTGTGAGAAACTGAGCTTAAATGTATTTGGCTAAGGTTTATGTAAACCTCTGATTTCAACTGTAACAATTACAGTTTGAAATTGCTTTTATAATAAACTGCATTAATTAACACAACAGCAATTTTATTATTTTAACTAAACACTGCAGAACTATGTTTGGATTTTTTTAAATCTAAAGTGTAGGTTTATATATTGGTCTGTTCTTATTCAACAGTTATTAGAAGTTTATTGGACTTAGAAAAAATATGGTATCTAGTTAAGAAGTCAACAATTATTTAGATATATTTTTAAACTGATTTTCCTCAAATATTCAGTGCTTTTTCTTTTTCTCTATCCATTCTCTTCAGATTGGCCTTATCTTGTTTACAAAGATACCGGTAAGTGAACAAACTGCTGAGGAGTGAAAGCAAGCCTCATGAGTTGGCCTGGCGGATCTCAGCGACGTTATGGATTTGACTAAAATGGGTATGATCCAGCTCCAGAACCCCAACCACCCCACAGCCCTGCTGAAGAAGGCTAACCAGATGCGTCTGGCCGGAACCCTCTGCGATGTGGTCATCATGGTGGACAGCCAGGAGTTCCATGCTCATCGGACCGTGCTGGCCTGCACCAGCAAGATGTTTGAGATCCTGTTTCACCGCAACAGCCAGCATTACACCCTGGACTTTCTTTCACCAAAGACCTTCCAGCAGATACTGGAGTATGCCTACACTGCCACACTCCAGGCCAAAGTGGAAGACCTGGATGACCTACTGTACGCAGCAGAGATCCTAGAAATTGAGTACCTGGAGGAGCAATGCCTCAAGATCCTGGAGACAATCCAGTCCTCAGACGACAACGACACGGAGGTCAACATGAACGAGGAAGGCACGGAGGAAGACGATGAGCGCAATTGCAGGCAAGGAGGGAAGAACGCCAAGAAGCATTCCATGGAGGGGAGCTACCATTCAGCCGTCCAACAAGCCTCGGCCCTGGCCAGTATGGTGGACCAGAGCCCCTCTGTCTCCACATCCTTCGGGCTTTCCACCATGAGCCCAACCAAAGCTGCCGTGGACAGCCTGATGAGCATAGGCCAGTCCCTCCTGCAGCAGGGCTTTGGGGGCGAGCACCTGACTCAAGGAAACTCCCACCACCAATTGATGACCGAGATCAAGACTGAGATGATGCAAGTGGATGAAGGCGGAGGCCATGGGAGCCCCAGAACCATGGAGTCCAGCGCCTCCAGCAATGGCAAAAGGAGCGGCGAGTTGGACAAGAACCGCGATGGCCCCGGGACTCCAACCAGGAGCAGTGTGATCACGAGCGCCCGCGAGCTGCACTACGTTCGGGAGGATGGCATGGGCGACTCCCAAGCAGATGGCGGCCAAATGGGTCTGGAAGCCATGGCGGGTATGACCGGCATGACCGAGAAACACCTGGCCTCCTTGTACTCGCTGCCTACCAATCATAAAAATGAGTCCATGCTATCCATGCCAGCCTCCATGGCCTCTTCTCTCCATCTGTCCCCTGCCCTGGCCATGACCATGGACTTCAGTGCCTATGGGGGACTTCTGCCCCAGAGCTTCATCCAGAGGGAGTTCTTCAACAAGTTGGGGGAGCTGGCTGCCGGTATGAAGCCAGACGGTAGGAACCAGCATGAACGCTGCAACGTGTGTGGCGCAGAGCTACCAGACAACGAAGCTGTGGAGCAACATAGGTAAGCTCAACTTTGTTTAACTTCATGTCACTGAGTTGGTTCCATTTAACATGTGTAAACCTACTGGGGAAGGGTGCCAAAAAATGTCTGCAGCATTGAAGGTCCCCAAGAACATAGTGGCCTCCATTTCTTAGAGCTAGCCACGTGGCCAAACTGAGCAATTGGGGGAGAAGGGCCTTGGTCAGAGAGGTGACCAAGAACCCAATGGTTACTCTAAAAGCGCTCTGGAGTTCCTCTGTGGAGATGGGAGAACCTTCCAGATGGACAAGCATCTCTGCAGCACTCTACCAATCAGGCTTTTTATAGTAGAGTGGCCAAACAGAAGCCAAAAGACACCTAAAGGGCGAGATTCTGGTCTGATAAAACCAAGATTGAACTCTTTGGCCTGAATGCCAAGCATCACGTCTGGAGGAAACCTGGCACCATCCCTACGGTGAAGCATGGTGGTGGTAGCATCATGCTGTGGGGATGTGTTTCAGCGGCAGAGACTAGGTAGACTAGTAAGGATCAATGCAAATGGAGCAAAGTCAAGAGGTCCTTGATGAAAACTTGTTCCAGAGCGCTCAGGACCTTAGACTGAGGGTGAAGATTCACCTTCCAACAGGACAACGACCTTGAGCACACAGCCAAGACAAACCAGGAGTGGCTTCGGGACAAGTCTCTGAATGTCCTTGAGTGGCCCAACCAGAGCCAAACTTGGAACTGATCTAACATCTTTGGAGAGACCTGAAAATAGCTTTGCAACAACGCTCGCCATCCAGCCTGACAGAGCTTGAGAGGATCTGCAAAGAGGAATGGGAGGAACTCCCCAAATACAGGTGTACCAAGCTTGTAGCGTCATACCCAAGACGAGTTGAGGCTGTAATCACTGCCAAAGGTGCTTCAACAAAGTACTGAGTAAAGGGTCTGAATACTTATGTAAACGTGATATTAATAAAATTAGCAAACATTTCTACAAATCTGTTTTTGCTTTAGGATTTTGGGGTATTGTGTGTAGATTGAGGGGACAATTTAATTCATTTTAGCACAAGGCTGTAACGTAACAGTGGAAAAAGTCAAGGGGTCTGAATACTTTCTGAAGGCACGGACGGACATGTAATATAGGCCTAAAATTTTCAACCTTAAATAATTCTGGAATCTACCTATCAAAAGTTGTGATTGTCTTTTTTTAAATCTCGAATATGTTTGGTTTTTTGCTCATATACACTGAACAAAAATATAAACCCATCATGTAAAGTGTTGGTACCATGTTTCATGAGCTGAAAAAAAATTCCCAGAAAATGTCGATATGCGCAAAAAGCATATTGCTCAAATTTTGTGCACACATTTCTTTACTTCCCTGTTTGTGTGCATTTCTTCTTTGCCAAGATAATCAATCCACCTGACAGGTGGGGCATATTAAGATGCTGATTAAACAGCATGATCATTACACAGGTGCATCTTGTGCTGGGGAGATTAACAGGCGACTTTAAAATGTGTCACAAAACTGCACAACACAATGCCACAGAAGTCTCAAGTTTTGAGGGATTGTGCAATTTGCATGCAAGAATGTCCACCCGAGCTGTTGCTAGATAATTTAATGTTAATTTCTCTACCATAAGCCGCCTCCAATGTCATTTTAGAGAATTTGGCTGTACGTCCAACCAGCCCCACAACCGCAGACCACTTGTTAATCCTCTAGCTTCTTTCTTCTCACTTTGTCATTTAGGTTAGTATTGTGGAGTAACAAAAATGCTTTGATCCATCCTCAGTTTTCTCCTATCACAGCCATTAAACAATAACTGTTTTAAACTCACTGTGGTTTCCTTGCTTTCCGGTGACGGCGTTAGGAACAAAGCTTTATCTTTGTAATGTCTGGGTGTATTTATACAGTATTCAAAGTGTAATTAATAACTTCAGCATGCTGAAAGGGATATTCAATGTCTGCTTTTTTTTTTACCTGTCTTCCAATAGTTGCCCTTCTTATTTTGGCTTGCCATACTAAAGGGGTTGAATACCGAGCCATTCAGTTTTCATTTGTAAAAATATCTAAAAACATAATTCCACTTTGACATTAGGGGTATTTTGTTGTGTTACAGGTCTACACACAATGTTGAAAAGTCTAAAGGGGGTGTGAACTTTCTGAAGGCACCGTAGCTAACAAACTACAGTTGAAGTCGGAAGTTTTACATACACTTAGTTTTGGCAAGTCGGTTAGGACATCATTGCATGACGCAAGTCATTTTTCCAACAATTGTTTAAAGACAGATTATTTCACTTATAATTCACTGTATCACAATTCCAGTGGGTCAAAAGTTTACGTACACTAAGTTGACTGTGCCTTTAAACAGCTTGGAAAATTCCAGAAAAGGATGTCATGACTTTAGAAGCTTCTGATAAGCTAATTGACCTCAGTTGAGTCAATTGGAGGTGTACCTGTGGATGTATTTCAAGGCCTACCTTCACACTCAGTGCCTCTTTGCTTGACATCATGGGAAAATCAAAAGAAATCAGCCAAGACCTCAGAAAAAAAATTGTAGTCCTCCGCCAGTCTTGTTCATCCTTGGGAGCAATTTCCAAATGCCTGATGGTACCACGTTCATCTGTACAAACAATAGTATGCAAGTATAAACACCATGGGACCACGCAGCCGTCATACTGCTCAGGAAGGAGACGCGTTCGGTCTCCTAGAGATAAACGTACTTTGGTGCGAAAAGTGCAAATCAATCCCAGAACAACAGCAAAGGACGTTGTGAAGATGCTGGAGGAAACGGGTACAAAGGTATCTATATCCACAGTCAAACGAGTCCTTTCTCGACATAACCTGAAAGGCCGCTCAGCAAGGAAGAAACCACTGCTCCAAAACTGGCATTAAAAAAAGCTAGACTATGGTTTGCAACTACACATGGTGACAAAGATCATACTTTTTGGAGAAATGTCTTCTGGTCTGTTGAAACAAAAATAGAACTGTTTGGCCATAATGACCATTGTTATGTTGAAGGGGGAGGCTTGCAAGCCAAAGAATACCATCCCTACCGTGAAGCACGGGGGTGGCAGCATCATGTTGTGGGGGTGCTTTGCTGCAGGAGTGACTGGTGCTCTTCACAAAATAGATGGCATCATGAGGTAGGAAAATTATGTTAATATATTGAAGCAACATCAGTCAGGAAGTTAAAGCTTGGTCGCAAATGGGTCTTCCAAATGGACAATTACCCCAAGCATTCTTCCAAAGTTGTGGGAAAATGGCTCAAGGACAACATAGTCAAGGTATTGGAGTGGCCATCACAAAGCCCTGATCTCGATCCCATAGAAAATTTGTGGGCAGAACTGAAAAGCGTGTGCGAGCAAGGCCGCCTACAGACCTGACTCGGTTACACCAGCTCTGTCAGGAGGAGTGGGCCACAATTTACCCAACTTATTGTGGGAAGCTTGTGGAAGGGTATCAGAAACGTTTGACCCACGTTAAACAATTTAAAGGCAATGCTACCAAATACTAATTGAGTGTATGTAAACTTCTGACCCACTGGGAATGTGATGAAAGAAATACAAGCTGAAATAAAACTCTCTACTATTATTCTGACATGTCACATTCTTAAATAAAGTGGTGATCCTAACTGACCTAAGACAGAGACTTTTTACTAGGATTAAATGTCAGGAATTGTGAAAAAGTGAATTTAAATGTGTATGTAAACTTCTGACTTCAACTGTAGATTACTCTTTGGATAATATCCTTGATTTCAATTTTAATGTTTGAGATTTTAAAACTCGTTTGTTTTCTTAGCTTTTCTTATCACAATTCTGATGCAACAAATTTTAAGCCTGATTTTGAATACATTTATTTGAATTAGTAAATGTGAAATGAGCTTATTGTGGTCTGTCACCTGCTTTTGAAACATTGCTGAGAAGAGTTTAACTGATTTTAATATGCCTTTTACTGGACATATTTCAAATCATTGTCTATTTTTGGTTAATAAAATGCATTTCTTAATTGGAATAAGTAATGTATTTTCCATTATACTGCTGGCAATAGCATTGGATCTTATGTTTGTCAATTTTCACCCAGAATTGGGTAGGAGTTACTTTCTTGTGTACTAAAGTCAATAATGTAGGCATTTTAAGGCAGTTGTATTGCAATGCCACCAGGCTACTGCTCACTTGTTGCTGATACTACATGATACTTGCATATCTGTATTCATAGTGTTTAAAGTAGGCTATCATAGCAATACTATATCTACAAACTCAACAGCTAAAGTGTTGTCGACCTCTGAAACAAAAGCAGTAGTCTATTGTAGGTGACCGAGTCAGAGGTTCTTTCCCCTGATGACTTCCAGGCCTGTCCAGGGTGACTACCGAGCCGTCCTGCCGCGGCGCTGGCTGAGCCCATTAGTTGCACCTGGCGGAGGAGGTCGACTAATGGGAAGCAGCCCCCTCCCCCTCTCCTCACACCCACCCCAGCACACCCCTGAACCCTGCGGTGTGGCCAGTGATGGAGTGTCCCAGGCCGGGGCTCCCAGCCACCTGGGGGACAAGGAGGGCCTTATTAGCTTTATGAGTGGAGCAGACTGTCCAGGGCAGGAAATGAGGGCTGTGCACAGGACCCAGGCCCTGCCCTCTGCAGCCTAACCTTTGGACCGCTCGGCTGGCCTCTGCTTCTCGTCAGCAGAGCTGGAGGGTGGGGTAGTCGTGGTGTGGATGGAAGTCTGAAAAGAGGGGGTGCAGCGAGTAAATCCATGCCAGGCAAGCACTGCTGTTTAAATCCCACCATGCACTTCTGTTGTAGACTACACAGCATGCTGTTGTCTGCGTCCTGAGAAATATTTGCGCAACTTCCAAAACTGTAAAGGAACTGTACTAGTTTGTCTAAAGTTGGGAAATAGGCCATATAAGAAACACTCAAACACTCACTCAATCTGTTTCTGCTAATGGCCTGACACTCTCACACAGCCCAACACCCCATGAAGCTTGTAGGAGTTGGAATTTGGGACTGACTCTGTGTGTCAGCATTGATTGAGAGCTCACATTTCCAGTTGTTTAAGATTATAGTGAGACAAGGAGTGGGAGGGGAGGGGGCGCCCCGGGTGAGTTTCCAGGTCCTAGGTCATGTCTGGAGATTCAAGCTTTTATGCAACTGAAAAGAGTTGGATGACATTTTAAAGACGACTCATGCTTGTTTTGCTGAAAAGTTGTACTCTGTACCCTGATCTTGTACAACTTCCTGTGTTTTCAGTGGTTGAATTGGGAGCTGTGGGGTCCCTAGTTCAGCGGCGATTGTTTACCCCATTTCTTCACAGCATGTGATTTCTGTGTAATGCTCAAATTACATTCCAGTGGAGTGACTTTTCATTTTTAAGCATGCAGCTTAAAGCACTCTTGTCATTTGATTTGTCCATCATTCAACAACTAAAACATCAAGGGTTGGTCTAGAAAGGCATGCCCCTACAAATCGATGGTTGTATTTAGACAAGGCTTTTTTAGGCCCAGTGCTACTCTGATATGTGAAAATATATAAGATCAGCAAGTGATCTCTGATAAACTGTGGACCCATCCAAGTTCTTATTTATTATTACAATGTGCATACAATTCTGGAATAGAATGTCTCTAACTGAACGACACCATTTCCAGAAAATGACCTCTGTTGAACTGGAATATAATGTCTAACTTAAACAACACTTCCAGTTCACCCAAGGTACTTTTATTGAAATGGTGTCACTAACTTGAACACCATTTCCAGCCTCCGCCCTACATATATCATTTTTATTTGAAGCGTAACAGTGTTTTGTTTACAATTCTATTATTTATTTATTTTTAATACAAACAGAGTGAAACATGCTCATGTTTTGTGTTGTGAGGGGGTAAGACCGTTGAATGTAGCTCCTTTAGCACACGATACCCCATAAAGACAACAATATATTTACAAGTATTCAGACCCTTTACTCAGTACTTTGTTGAACCACCTTTGGCAGTGATTACAGCCTCAAGTCTTCTTGGATATGACACAAAAAGCTTGGCACACCTGAATTTGGGGAGTTTCTTCCATGCTTCTCTGCAGATCATCTCAAGCTCTGCCAGGTTGGATTGGGAGTGTTGCAGCACAGCTATTTTCAGGTCTCTCCAGAGATGTTGGATCGGGTTCAAGTCCGGGCTCTGGCTTGGCCACTCGAAGACTTTGAGAGACTTGTCCCAAATCCACTCCTGCATTGTCTTGGCTGTGTGCTTAGGGTCGTTGTCCTGTTGGAAGGTGAACCGTCGCCCCAGTCAGAGGGAGAGAGAGAATGTTATTAAAGTGGCCAATGATTTCCAGTTTAACGGTAATGGTCTTGAGAGAGAAGCTAGTCTCTCGGTCCCAGCTTTGATGCACCTGTACTGACCTCGCCTTTTGAATGGTAGTGGGGTGAACAGACAGTGGCTCAGGTGGTTGTTGTCCTTGGTGATTTTTTTTTTGGCCTTCCTGTGACATCGAGTACTGTAGGTGTCATGGAAGGCAGGTAGTTTGCCCCCGGTGATGCGTTGTGCAGACCGCACCACCCTCTGGAGGAGAGCTCTGCGGTTGCGGGCGGTGCAGTTGCCGTTCCAGGCGGTGATGCAGCCCGAAAGGATGCTCTCACTTGTGGATCTGTAAAAGTTTGAGGGTTTTAGACAACAAGCCAAATTTCTTCAGCCTCCTGAGGTTGAAGAGGCGCTGTTGGGCCTTCTTCGCCACACTGTCTGTGTGGGTGGACCATTTCAGTTTGTCCGTGATGTGTACGCAGAGGAACTTAACTTTCCACCTTCTCCACTACTGTTCCGTTGATGTGGATCGGGGGGGGGACGGGGGGACGACGACTCTAGGAAGAGTCTTGGTGGTTCCAAACGTCTTCCATTTAAGAATGATGGCGGCCAGTGTGTTCTTGGGGACCTTCAATGCTGCAGACATTTTTGGTCCACTTCCCCAGATCTGTGCCTCGACACAATCCTGTCTTGGACCTCTACAGACAATTCCTTCGACCTTATGGCTTGGTTTTTGCTCTGACATGCACTGTCAACTATGGGATCTTTTTATATAGCCTTTCCAAATCATGTCAAAGTGGTGATCCTAACTGACCTAAGACAGGGAATTTTTACTAGGATTAAATGTCAGGGATTGTGAAACTGAGTTTAAATGTATTTGGCTAAGGTGTATGTAAACTTCCGACTTCAACTGTATATGCAGATCTCCATCTTATCACAGATGTTAATTTACAGCGATCGATTGCCAGAATTGTGAGTCATGATTTGATTGAATATGATTTTTTGATTCCCTTTTTGTTTATTATCAGCAAACCTGTACATTATTTTGTCCCAAAAATGTTTTATATCTGATCAATTGACAGAAATTGCAGTTCCCCTGTTGATAAACCTACGTGTTTTTCTAAAGACTTGTCAAATGCTTTGATTGTTGATAGCTCACAGAGCGATGGTTCTGGTTGACTAATTACAAATTATATCCCAGCAGCCCTGTGCTAGGGTCGCCGCCATCTCCAATTACAAACGTGAAGAACATTTCAGTCGGGAGTTCATTTGGTTCAAACAGGTCAAGTTAACTGGCCCTAATTGTTTCCAGAAGTTGCACAGGTCCTTTGTGTGTGTGTTTGAATGAATTCATCAGTAAGTGCTCACTTCCTGTATACTTTTAGCCTGCTCCATTCATTCGCCTGTGTCCTGGGTTCTGTCATAAAGCCTCAAAACAACTGGATGTGATGTGGATTGGCTCCACAAATGGGTGGGGGTGTTGTATCTCTTGAAGTAGCCCTCCAAAGTCATGTATTGATATCTCTCAGAGATTTATGAGTGAGGGATTGGTAAATGAAGCGCTGTGTTTTATTTTTCAATTGCCCTAGGTTTTGCTACAGGGGCCAAATCAACGCTCCATCTCACCACAACAATATGTTTTTTTTCTGCTCCAAAGCCGGGACATATTTGACAAGCTCAGATTTATTATTTCTTAAAGCCTGGGTGAATTTACTTGTGGCTTCAGGGAGACAAGATTAAAGCAATATTTTAGTAACCCCCGCAATAGGAAAATAATCAGCTGGCAAGGCTGAGGGATTATTAAACAAATGCATCGTACGGGGGCTAACTCTAAGGAAGAGAACTCTGTTTGATATTCCAACACCGCTTCCGATTCAAAGGCCCATAGCTTTGGGTTTATCGCTTTCACTTAACACCCATTATCATGAGGATGACTGACCTCTAATGCACTTACAACCCTCCAGAACCCTTTCAGAATATAGCTGGTAAACATAACTAACCATCAATGTTTAAACCATTTCTCTCAAATCCTAGCCTCATGGTGTATGAATGAAACCCTATCAATGATTGTCCACTTCGTGTCGGCCATCTTTGAGATCGAGAAACCTTTTCATCAATGACATTCGGATATTCAATTTCCTCCCTTGTGTCGAGGTGGATAGAGAGGGCAGAACGGAACTTAGTCGGCGTGTTCTAATACCCAGGGTCCCTTGGTATGCTGGGGACCTTATCTGTGTATATCAGGGGGACTGATAAGAGAGAGATACACCACAACCTTATTTCTATCACATTTTGTGCACACAGGTGGATGGATTATTGAGAAGCTGATTAAACAGCATGATCATTACACACGTGCACCTTGTGCTGTCACAAAACACAATGCCACAGATGTCTCAAGTTTTGCATTTGGCATGCTGACTGCAGGACTGTCCATCAGAGCTGTTGCAAGAGAACTGAATGTTAATTGCTCTACGATAAGCCGCTTCCAACGTACAGCTGATGAAACTGGGGTTTTGCACAACCAAAGAATTTCTGCACAAACTGTCAGAAACCATCTCGGGTAAGCTCGTGTGTGCTTGTCTTCACCAAGGTTCACCTGACTGCAGTTTGGCGTCGTAACTGACTTGCTCACATTTGATGGCCCCTGGCATGCTGAAAAGGTGTGCTCTTCACTGATGAATCCCGGTTTCAACTGTACCGGGCAGATGGCAGACGTTGTATGGTGTCGTGTGACGGGCGGTTTGCTGATGTCAATGTTGTGAACAGAATGCCCCATGGTGGCGGTGGGGTTATTGTATGGGCAGGCATAAGCTATGGACAACAAACACAATTTGCATTTTGTCGATGGCAATTTGAATGCACAGAGATACCGTTACGAGATCGAGGCTTATTGTTGTGCCATTCATCCACCGCCACCACCTCTTGTTTCAGCATGATAATGCAGTGCACCATGTTGCAAGGATCTGTACACAATTCCTGGAAGCTGAAAATGTCCCAGTTCTTCCATGGCCTGCATACTCACCAGACATGTCACCCATTGAACATGTTTGGGATGCTCTGGATTGATGTGTACGACAGCGTGTTCCAGTTCCTGCCATTATCCAACTTCATAGATGTACAGTGGGGCAAAAAAGTATTTAGTCAGCCACCAATTGTGCAAGTTCTCCCACTTAAAAAGATGAGAGGCCTGTAATTTTCATCATAGGTACACTTCAACTATGACAGACAAAATGAGAAAAAAAAATCCAGAAAATCACATTGTAGGATTTTTTTGGATTTATTTGCAAATTATGGTGGAAAATAAGTATTTGGTCACCTACAAACAAGCAAGATTTCTGGCTCTCACAGACCTGTAACTTCTTCTTGAAGAGGCTCATCTGTCCTCCACTCTTTACCTGTATTAATGGCACCTGTTTGAACTTGTTATCAGTATAAAAGACACCTGTCCACAACTTTAAACAGTCACACTCCATACTCCACTATGGCAAAGACCAAAGAGCTGTCAAAGGACACCAGACACAAAATTGTAGACCTGCACCAGGCTGGGAAGACTGAATCTGCAATAGGTTGGTTTGAAGAAATCAACTGTGGGAGCAATTATTAGGAAATGGAAGACATACAAGACCACTGATAATCTCCCTCGATCTGGGGCTCCACGCAAGATCTCACCCCGTGGGGTCAAAATGATCACAAGAACGGTGAGCAAAAATCCCAGAACCACACGGGGGGACCTAGTGAATGACCTGCAGAGAGCTGGGACCAAAGTAACAAAGCCTACCATAAGTAACAAACTACGCCGCCAGGGACTCAAATCCTGCAGTGCCAGACGTGTCCCCCTGCTTAAGCCAGTACATGTCCAGGGCCGTCTGAAGTTTGCTAGAGAGCATTTGGATGATCCAGAAGAAGATTGGGAGAATGTCATATGGTCAGATGAAACCAAAATATAACTTTTTGGTAAAAACTCAACTCGTCGTGTTTGGAGGACAAAGAATGCTGAGTTGCATCCACAGAACACCATACCTACTGTGAAGCATGGGGGTGGAAACATCATGCTTTGGGGCTGTTTTTCTGCAAAGGGACCAGGACGACTGATCCGTGTAAAAGAAAGAATGAACGGGGCCATGAATCGTGAGATTTTGAGTGAAAACCTCCTTCCATCAGCAAGGGCATTGAAGATGAAACGTGGCTGGGTCTTTCAGCATGACAATGATCCCAAACACACCGCCCGGGCAACGAAGGAGTGGCTTCGTACGAAGCATTTCAAGGTCCTGGAGTGGCCTAGCCAGTCTCCAGATCTCAACCCCATAGAAAGTCTTTGGAGGGAGTTGAAAGTCCGTGTTGCCCAGCAACAGCCCCAAAACATCACTGCTCTAGAGGAGATCTACATGGAGGAATGGGCCAAAATACCAGAAACAGTGTGTGAAAACCTTGTGAAGACTTACAGAAACGTTTGACCTCTGTCATTGCCAACAAGGGGTATATAACAAAGTATTGAGAAACTTTTGTTATTGACCAAATACTTATTTTCCACCATAATTTGCAAATAAATTCATAAAAAATCCTACAATGTGATTTTCTGGATTTTTTTTTTTCTCATTTTGTCTGTCATAGTTGAAGTGTACCTATGCTGAAAATGACAGGCCTCATCTTTTAAGTGGGAGAACTTGCACAATTGGTGGCTGACTAAATACTTTTTTGCCCCACTGTATATCTGTATTCCCGGTCATGTGAAATCCATAGATTTGGGCCTGATGAATTTATTTAAATGGACTGATTTCCTTATTTGAACTGTAAAAATGTAGAGATTGTTGCACGTCTTATATTGTTGTTCAGTATACATCGTTTTTTATATTAATTTTTTTAAAGATGAGCTTCAAAAGGGAATAATCTAGTTCACTCAGCAAGCACCTAAATTTAGCATTTTTAATGAAGAAATTGTGTGGTATTTATGGTTGTTCATCTAAATTAGCTAGCTAACTCATTGATCCTGGATTGTAGTATACCCCTCTGATATCCTATCCACCACCAACAGCCGGATGGCGGATTATTTTACCATATTTTATAGATGGGCTTTTATGTGCCCTTGAACTCTTTTTGTTGCTCATTTTGTTGTGCTTGCTTTGTCATAGTCTACATTATTGGGGGAAATAAAGAGATTTACCTAAGCTTGGCTAAATGTAGAAGCTTTTTATTACAAGTGAAACTGGCAGAACTCCATTACAAGGAGCAGGATTATCACCCCCATTTGAAATCACGCAGTGAGCAAATCCCCTGGAGAGCACTTTACACAGGTACAGTAGTACATCATGGGGTAATATCCAAATAGCTACACAAAAGCTTTTTGAAAAGGGCACACATGCCAGGAAGTTTCTCCTCTTCCAGAACAGACCAAATTTGAGGACTGGGGCAAGCCATGAGGCATTATGTTATCCTTCCTGACTGCCTCCTTTTCATAGTCGCCAAGCCTTGATGCCTTGTTGATGTAGTGCCTGGTGTCTGTTTGTTTATGCATCTGAGGATCAGCCTTTGGCCGGCAGGCGCGAGAGCAGAGCCGAGGCAGCTGGCTGAAACCCAATTATAGACAGGCTCTAAAAGGCCCTGGTCGATTTACACCGCCATCTCTCTGATCTCAGATCTGTGCTCTGTCCTCACTGTCAGGCCGGGAGATGTATCGATTAAAGACTTAACATGGGGTTACATCATGTGGAATGTACTGCACACCCCTCTGTCAGAAGGAGCGTTTCCCCCCCCCAAAACACAATCGCCATCGGATTTGAAAATCTGCTCATACCTGTCATTACTTCATGCTGTTTTTTTTATGATTGATTGAATTATGTCGTACACAGCAACACAAACACCCTTTTCATCCAAATACAGTAAAAAAATATGTTTTTTATATATCACCCCAAAAAGCGCCAGACCACACACACTTATTAACCAGATAAGCATCATTCAGTGCTGGGTGCATGAGACGTTACTGCTGCACAAGCCTCCTTTCTTCAGTGCTGCGGCTCCCGTTATCTCACCACTGCAACTGGAGATGGCCGGATTACGGTCCGGGGAGCGTGGTGCAAACTCTGTACGGAGCCAGGTGGCTCACCACCTCATGGCTAACATCTAAAAAATAACTTTTTTGGACCAGGGAGATGAAAGAGAAAAAATCTTATGGAAATCTTATTTCCAGACAGTGTCCAAGGCCAGGGAGGATCAACCGTATTCTGGGCACACCGAGATGAGAACCGAGAGCAGGGCTGTTGTGTAACAACATTAGCTTCTTGTCACAACTCCTGCCCTGCCTCACCTGTCTCTGCATGGTTAAACCTAGCTAGTGCTGAGAGTGCTGCGCCTGGCCTCTTGTGGTTAGGCAGGCTGTTAGGGGCCTTGGCTCGCACATTTCATATCTTTTGTGCTTCTGGGGAGCCTGTGGTCAGAGGGGGGAGGGAGGTGCTAGGGACAGCCTATACTGCTTTACACTGCCTGGCTGACTGTCTAGGTGAGGGTGAAAGCACACCAGTGGTTAGCAGTTACAGCCAGATATCAAGTGACATGTAAGTGACATGTATTGTCTGGCCTACCTTCCTGATGGCTATTTCTCACTCCAAGTAGAGCAGCTGCACTGATGTTTGCGTAAAACACTGGTTGGGATGAAATATTAGACACTTCTATGATTCTTTCATTTCAGAATAGGTTTGTTTTTCTTTTTATTTTGATAAAAGGAAAAACAATTCTATTTACCACTTTTGAACTCAGCTTTTCTCAGGCTGCCGTTACACTAAGCAATTTGCACGCAATTTTAGTTGCTTGCGACCAGGTGTTGGAACCAAAATGATTTTCCAATCGTTTCGTTCTGAAAGAACCATTTTATTTTTTGCATTCCGTTCCACAGTTCCGATAAGCAAAATAAAGTTCTGAACCCCCCAAAAGTTGAGGTTTATATGGTTCCTTTTAAACCTCCTGAAATATCTATTTTTTTTTTATTTTTACATTTAGCTTTACATTTAAATAACTTCACCAATCATTACTTATAGAACAGCTTGCTATGGCGGGGGCAAGCTTATTTACATGCATTGGACAAACAAGTGTAGGGCACAAGATTCCACTGACATTTTGCAGGTGGAGGAGGAGGCTTGGCTTGAAGTGCTGGGCATCTTGTTGTTATGACATGCATCATCTGAATTAGGCCCACAGAATTATATATATGGAGGAGTGGCTTCTATGAAGGAACTTTGAATGTCTTTGAGCTTCAGAAAGTTGGCTTAATGTTGGACAAGCTAGCTAGCTTGTGTGTGCAGAGTGGCACCAGAATTAGAATAAAAACACATCTTACTTTTTTGTAGTTAATAAATCCAATGTGAAACTTGACAGACAGACACTGGTTTAAGTTTCTGAGTTACAGAGTGAGGGCTTTGCATAGGCACTTTTATTTTTTGTGGGACTGGAAAAAAATGCCCAGAAGGTAAAAGGTTATTAACTGGTTCCCATGCTCTGGTTTTCAGTTCTGTTCCCTGAACCAGTTCTGACCCCTTCTTGCAACTGAGTTGCTTTGTGAAACACCTCCTGCAACTAATCTGCAACTTGGTTGCATCTAGTTGAAATGTTTCAACTTTGCAACTAACAGCCAATCAAAACAAACATGATCCATTAGAAAGTTCGGAATTCTGACCCAGTTGCCATGTCAACACAGCTATCAGTGCTGCGCAGCACAACCCGTGATCAGGGTTGACAGAACAGAGACTAGCACAACAGGAAATGTGTACAGGTTATTGTACATGCTTTAGCATTCAAATTTCATTTCAAAGTGAAGCTAAATCTATCCCTGACCAGTTTCAACTGAAATGATCCACCATGAACTGTGGTAGCTACAGTGCCTTGCGAAAGTATTCGGCCCCCTTGAACTTTGCAACCTTTTGCCACATTTCAGGCTTCAAACATAAAGATATAAAACTGTATTTTTTTGTGAAGAATCAACAACAAGTGGGACACAATCATGAAGTGGAACAACATTTATTGGATATTTCAAACTTTTTTAACAAATCAAAAACTGAAAAATTGGGCGTGCAAAATTATTCAGCCCCTTTACTTTCAGTGCAGCAAACTCTCTCCAGAAGTTCAGTGAGGATCTCTGAATGATCCAATGTTGACCTAAATGACTAATGATGATAAATACAATCCACCTGTGTGTAATCAAGTCTCCGTATAAATGCACCTGCACTGTGATAGTCTCAGAGGTCCGTTAAAAGCGCAGAGAGCATCATGAAGAACAAGGAACACACCAGGCAGGTCCGAGATACTGTTGTGAAGAAGTTTAAAGCCGGATTTGGATACAAAAAGATTTCCCAAGCTTTAAACATCCCAAGGAGCACTGTGCAAGCGATAATATTGAAATGGAAGGAGTATCAGACCACTGCAAATCTACCAAGACCTGGCCGTCCCTCTAAACTTTCAGCTCATACAAGGAGAAGACTGATCAGAGATGCAGCCAAGAGGCCCATGATCACTCTGGATGAACTGCAGAGATCTACAGCTGAGGTGGGAGACTCTGTCCATAGGACAACAATCAGTCGTATATTGCACAAATCTGGCCTTTATGGAAGAGTGGCAAGAAGAAAGCCATTTCTTAAAGATATCCATAAAAAGTGCCGTTTAAAGTTTGCCACAAGCCACCTGGGAGACACACCAAACATGTGGAAGAAGGTGCTCTGGTCAGATGAAACCAAAATTGAACTTTTTGGCAACAATGCAAAACGTTATGTTTGGCGTAAAAGCAACACAGCTGAACACACCATCCCCACTGTCAAACATGGTGGTGGCAGCATCATGGTTCGGGCCTGCTTTTCTTCAGCAGGGACAGGGAAGATGGTTAAAATTGATGGGAAGATGGATGGAGCCAAATACAGGACCATTCTGGAAGAAAACCTGATGGAGTCTGCAAAAGACCTGAGACTGGGACGGAGATTTGTCTTCCAACAAGACAATGATCCAAAACATAAAGCAAAATCTACAATGGAATGGTTCAAAAATAAACATATCCAGGTGTTAGAATGGCCAAGTCAAAGTCCAGACCTGAATCCAATCGAGAATCTGTGGAAAGAACTGAAAACTGCTGTTCACAAATGCTCTCCATCCAACCTCACTGAGCTCGAGTTGTTTTGCAAGGAGGAATGGGAAAAAATGTCAGTCTCTCGATGTGCAAAACTGATAGAGACATACCCCAAGCGACTTACAGCTGTAATCGCAGCAAAAGGTGGCGCTACAAAGTATTAACTTAAGGGGGCTGAATAATTTTGCACGCCCAATTTTTCAGGTTTTGATTTGTTAAAAAAGTTTGAGATATCCAATAAATGTCGTTCCACTTCATGATTGTGTCCCACTTGTTGTTGATTCTTCACAAAAAAAATACAGTTTTATATCTTTATGTTTGAAGCCTGAAATGTTGCAAAAGTTCGCAAAGTTCAAGGGGGCCGAATACTTTCGCAAGGCACTGTGGCTTAGTTTGTTGCTAGCCTTGTAAAATCGTTGCTAGCTAGCTAGCTAGCTGTGCTGGTGTTTGCTATGTCGTTTTGGCTACCTAACTAAATTGTACAGGCTGCATTTTGTCTTCATCCATGCTGTTACTATAACTAAACGGTTAGATAAACAAACAAATAATTTGTGACACCATGATGTAATGAAGCAGATTACATGGGGTGAGTTGAATTTGATTGGCTGCTGCATGCAATTTTAAGGATGTTTGATTTGCTTCGTGTAACAGCAAAGTTGCTTGAGATATCCTTTACAACTAAAATTGTGTGAAAGTTGATTAGTGTAACTGCAGCCTTCCTGTAAGCACAAACCACAAGCAACTTTTCCATTAAAAGCCAAATGAATTACAATGATCCCCCCTTAAAGCCCGGTTTTGATTTCATGTTTATAGAGCTGCTCCCTCCCTGCCCCCCCTTCTTCGGTCCCGAATGCCGGTGTTTTAATCCTGTCGATATCCCATTAGCATCTCCTCTCCGGGTCCCGCCACATGAAAGATGATGTCGGTTCCCCCTTGGTGGTTCTAACGCGCTGCCGAGCGCGGGGGCACAATGAGTGTGGTCCCGAGCCAAAGGGCCAACCCAAGCGTGCACAAGACCTGTGTGAATGCTACCGCCACGGCTCCCAGCCTCCCCTGGAAGTATCAAATCAGAGCCCTCCGCGGGCTTCCACCGAGAGAGGCTCTAATTAGCTTCTTTGTTGCCGCCTGAATGGGGTGCCAGAGATTGGCAAGGGGCCCCAATGGAGTGATATGAGAGTGCTAAGAATGGGGTCATAAAACTCCCATCACAAAGGAGCACTCAGGTTGGGGACTGGGCTGGGCGATAGGCTGGACGGCACCGTACAGGTCCTGTTTACTACCCAACCATCTCACTCCTCTCAGGACCCCAGCCAGGGTATGTCCTGGAACATACACACAAATCTAATCTGGCAGGTTGTTAGACAGCTTTTTGCCTGTCTATATTCCTGCCTCAGAATTTTTGGTTGAAGCAGTTTGTTTTCTTGTGGTTTTATTGACTGGCTGTTGGGTCACACATTGTTTAGTTTTTCTCTGTTTTCGCAAGTGAACCAACAATTTGGCTCTTGGAGCCACACTATTTTCTGTGTCTGCCCCTCTTTGACTGCTACTACCAGGGAGCACCAAGTGCGGGCCGGAGCGGTTTAGCTCGTGCAACACGTTTAAATTCTTACTGTAATCCAGGGGGGGATCAGTTGAGTAAATCATGGTATAAAGCTTAAAAACCATAATTGATTTATGTATTTGCTGAATGAAGACGGGCTGAGAGATTAGCAGCCGCAGACAGCTGACGATGATGGATAGCATGGTGCTTTGAGAGCCGCGTGTCCGATACGGCTGTGACAATACCAGTATCGCCATTATTTTCCATTGCAAAAATGAAATCAAGAAGTAGACAACTCTTCTGGTCCTTCTAAAAACCGGCTGTATGAAATATATTGTGTGCTGTAGCTTGGAACATAAATACATGTGACTTTGGATGACATAATGTTTGTTTCCAACATTAGGGCTGTTTTTCTAAGGAAGTTAAATCTGCTTCGTGTTTTGTTTCCGTGCCGTGATAGTAATGAGTATCGCTATACTGATACTCGTCCCGGCCCTGATGTCAGCTAGATTCAGTTGAAGGGAGTTGATATGTTGGATCTCTCCTAAAATGAGTGAAGTTGATCGAGGTTTATTTTGACAGAATGAGAAGATATTTCTGGCCTTTTTGGATTAGATGACTTTCAAATTTGGATAGAGATTCATGGTTGTCTTGTACATACATTCTTTGAATATGAAGGTGTATCAAATAGATTTTACTGGTTTACGATCTTGCTGTCAGTATCCCTCATCTTTTTTTAGCCTCATCGAGATTGTTTTGGGTTTTTGTCTGTGGTCCTCAAATGTGGGAAAAAGCCTTTTTCATTTTCCTGGACCGATCACTGACATGTCATGAGTCAAACAGCATAATTTCTGTCGCACCTGTCTCAGCCAGAAAGTTACTGATGATGCTGTCAGTTCTCGCCGAAAGCAATTAAGCATAGGGTGGGGGTACATGCCTATTTTACACTATCACACAGACCTCCCTTCCAAATAAAGGTTTGCTTGTCCAGCCAGGAATGTTACACCCCATTCTCCTCCTTTGAAATTCCAGCTTTTTTTATTTTATTTAACCTTTATTTAACCAGGAAGGGCTCATTGAGAATTAAAATCTCTTTTTCAAGAGCTTCCTGGCCAAGGCAGGCAACACCAAGTCATTACAAAAAATTACAGACAAACAACATGAAAAACTACACGTAATCTAGTAAAAACCATAGAATTCACAAGAGAATAACAAAATCAAAAACAGCAAATTAAAAACATTGACATGTCAGGGAATCAGTCTCAAGGTCCCGATTGGTATTTTTAAATCACTGATGAATGACAAGTTCTTCCAGTTTAAAAGTATTTTGTAAGGTGTTCCAAGATGATGGCGCAGAGTACATAATAGCCCTTTTACCAAATTCAGTTCGAACATTTGGAACAGTTAGCAGGATAAAGACCAGCGAACGAAGAGGGTACCCACCACATTTCTGAACAATAAAAATGCCCAAATTAAAAAGGTACTAAACCCAAAATGGCTTTGTAAATAAAAGTATACCAGTGCCTGAGCCTACGAGTGACTAAAGAAGGCCAGCCAACCCTGGCATACAAAGTGCAGTGGTGCGTAAGGGTTTTGCAGTTTAAAATAAATCTCAAAGTGTCATGGTAAAGGGTGTCAATTTATCTCAAGCACTGAGCGGAAGCATTCATATATAAAATATCCCCATAGTCTAGTAAAGGCATAAATGTAGCTGATACTAGCCTCCTTCTGGCTTCAAAAGAAAAACAGGCCTTATTCCTAAAATAAAATCCCAATTTCAGCTTCAATTTTTTTGTAAGTTGTTGAATATGCAATTTGAGAGAGAGGCCGTCATCAATTAAAATTCCAAGATATTTACATGAGGTTACAACCTCAATCTCCTTGCCCTGACGGGTAGTAATAGGTGAAAGGTTCAGAGGTCTATTTCTTGTTTTAGAAATCCCCATTAGTTTAGTTTTGTCAGTATTGAGGATAAGCTTCAATTGACGCAAGGTATGTTGAACAGTATAAAAAGCAGTTTGCATGTTCTGGTAAGCTTGTGTAAGAGAATATGCACAACAGTAAATAACAGTATCATCAGCATAAAAATGAAGTTGCGCATTTTGGACATTTTTTTGTCATTTATATAAATAGTGAATAAGAGTGGACCAAGTACAGAGCCTTGGAGCACACCATTTAAGACAGACAATTTAACAGACATAAGCCCATCAAATTGAGTGCACTGAGTTCTATCAGACAGATAGTTAGCAAACCATGCAACTGCATGCTCTGAAAGACCTACACTCTGCCTTAGTATAGCATGATCAACTGTATCAAAAGCCGTAGAGAGATCAATAAAAAGTGAGACACGGTGCTGTTTTTTGTCAAGGGCTTCAGTGATATCATTTTAAACCTTCATGGCTGCTGTAATTGTGCTATGCTTCTTCCTGAAGCCCGATTGGTACATTGATAAAATAGAGTTGGTAAATAAAAACTATTTTAGCTGTTCACTCACAAGCGTTTCAAGTCTGTCTCCGGGTTCGTTCTGGTGTCGTTTCTCGGATCGACCCAGATTTGTACTTTATTTATTTTTTCCTTCCTGGCCTCTGGTGCACTGTCTATGGCCACAGTATGCGAGGGACTGGAGTCCTAAACAGTTCTTTGGGTCCTTAACCCCATGTCACACCTTATCTCAGGCCCTCACCTTCCTGCATCCCTCCAATATTTAACTTAGCTTTTTACCCGACACCACACCACACCACCACTCTACTCTACGCTCACACATACACTGGTCAGCAAAGAAACAGGGCTGTGAAAGAGTTTCGCCATGATACCTATTTTCCATAGTGTACGGTTTAGTGCAAAACTGTTTTTTTATTTCACTTGTAGTATCTTACACTGAACAGAAATATAAACACAGCATATAAAGTCTTGGTTCTATGTTTCATGAGCTGAAATATAAGATCCCCAACATTTTCCAAACGCACAAAAATTGTATTTATCTCATTCTGAGCACACATTTGTTTACATCCCTGTTAGTGAGCATTTCTCATTTGCCAAGATTCACCTGACAGGTGTGGCATATTAAGAAGCTGATTAAACAGCATGATCATTACATAGGTAAACCTTGTGCTGGAGACAATGTGCAGTTTTGTCACACAATGCCACAGATGTATCAAGATTTGAGGGAGTATGCAATTGGCATGCTGACTGCAGAATTGTCAACCAGAGCTGTTGCCAGAGAAGCCATCATTCTGGAGAATTTGTCAGTACGTCCAAGCAGCCTCACAACCACAGACTATGTGTAGACCATGGGGTAACCACGCCAGCCCAGGACCTCCACATCTGGCTCCTTTACCTGCAGGATCATCTGAGACCAGCCACCCGGATAGCTGATGAAACTGTGGGTTTGCAAAACCAAAGAATTTCTGCACAAACTGTCAGAAACCGTCTCAGAGAAGCTCATCTGCATACTTGTCATCCTCACCAGGGTCTTAACCTGACTGCTTTTTGGTGTCGTAACCAACTTCAGTGGGCATATTTTCACTTTCGATGGCCACTGGCACGCCGGAGAAGTCTTCAATGTCTTCCCTTCACTGATGAATCCCGGTTTCAACTGTACCGGGCAGATGGCAGACAGCGTGTCGTGTCGGCGAGCTGTATGCTGTTCACAAAGCTGATATCAGAGTGCCCCATGGTGGTGGTGCGGTTATGGTAGGGGCAGGCATAAGCTAATGACAACGAACACAATTGATTTTTATCAATGGCAATTTGAATGCACAGATATACCATGACGAGATCATGAGGCTTATTGTTGTGCCATTCATCCACCGCCATCACCTCATGTTTCAGCATGATAATGCACAGCTCCATTTCGCAAAGATATGTACACAATTCCTGGAAGCTGAAAATGTCCCAGTCCTTCCATGCATACTCACCAGACATGTCACCCATTGAACATGTTTGGGATGCTCTGGATCGATGTGTATGGCAACGTGTTCCAGTTTCTGCCATTATCCAGAAACTTCCCACAGCCATCCAGGCTCTATCACAACCGACAGTGATTGGGAGTCCCATAGGGCAGCACACAATTTGGCCCAGCGTCGTCCAGGTTTGGCCAGTGTAGGCCATCATTGTAAATAAGAATGTGTTCTTAACTGACTTGCCTCGTTAAATAAATAATTGACGGAGTTGGACAACATTCCTCAGGCCACAGTCAACAGCTCAGATCAACTCTATGCGAAGGAGACACGCTGCATGAGGCAAATGGTGGTCATACCAGATACTGACTGGTCCATGCCCCTACCTTTTTTTCAGGTATCTG
Source organism: Oncorhynchus mykiss (assembly GCF_057628025.1). Classification (NCBI taxonomy): domain Eukaryota; kingdom Metazoa; phylum Chordata; class Actinopteri; order Salmoniformes; family Salmonidae; genus Oncorhynchus; species Oncorhynchus mykiss. The sequence goes on from NC_143031.1 coordinate 25,659,263, forward strand.
TGACCAACAGAAGTATATCTGTATTCCCAGTCATGTGAAATCCATAGATTAGGGCCAAATTTAATTTATTTCAATTGACTGATTTCCTTATATGAACTGTAACTCAGTAAAATCGTATTTATTTTGTTCAGTGTTGTATGAGTTACTACTCTTGGGATTGAAAGACTGTAGTTCTATATGTATTTGTGTGTGATTTATTTGATCACTTTATACACATCTTCAGAGCATCATGAAAAGGAAGATAAAATGGTAAAGTTATTTCCCCATGCCCTACTCTGTTAGATTCAGATTTTGTTTGGATCTGTCAATTTGATCTGCCCTATTGCCCATTTCCTGAGACTGAGGATCCCAGGGTTTAGTGTCCCCCTCGCTCCCAATCCCTGGTCTTGCACAGGGGAGGCAGAGGACAAAGGCCAATGTGTATCTGAGCTGGGGGGGGGGGGGGGGGGCGTGACCCGCTTGGAGAATCTGACAGGGGCTCTTTTTTGTTTTGTTTTTTTTGCCCTCGGTGGGTGTAGCGGCAGGAGGCTGGGGGTCTATAAGCCATGAGAGCCACCATTATGAGAGGTGGGCTCTGTTACTGTAGAGTGGATGCAGGGGTCTTGGCCCAGACAAAGGCAGGGTCAAACAGGCCCCCATTATTTACAGTAGTCCCTTTGATTGCCCAAGTGAAACAGGAGCCTCCAGGGGCCTCATGGGAGGACCACTGTTTTTGCTCGGTCAGGCCTCCAATAAGGT